>NC_141082.1:7420892-8020892 GCF_041138505.1 Cibotium barometz | reverse complement strand
ACCTTTCCCAACACTTTGAAAGGCCCATAAAAGCGATGAGCAAGCTTAATATTGGTATTTTCTTGGAGTGAGCCATATCTAGACTTGGGAATCCTCGAGAACACAAAATCCTCTCTCCTATGAGCATCCTCATAGTACTTCATTTGCTCTTGAGACCTCTTCAAGTTGTCCTTGCATTCTTGGAGGAGTGCTTGCATTCTCTCCACCTATTGCGATGAGCAAGCTTAATATTGGTGTTTTCGTGGAGTGAGCCATATCTAGACTTGGGAATCCTCGAGAACACAAAATCCTCTCTCCTATGAGCATCCTCATAGTACTTCATTTGCTCTTGAGACCTCTTCAAGTTGTCCTTGCATTCTCGGAGGAGTGCTTGCATTCTCTCCACCTATTCCTTTGTACTAGGATTGACTCATCGTGCTTGAATACCACCTTTGGCAAGCTCACATTATAATGACAGCCTCAAATGGTGACATCCCAATGTTAGAATGATACGTGCTATTGTAAGTAAATTCAGCCAAGCAATCACTCATTTTAAGCATGTTGCGTCGCGAAACAATAATGCTTGGAATAGATCTCAAGCCACTCATTCACCCTTTCAATTCGACTATCTGTTTTGGGGTGATAAGTTGTACTAGGTATCAACTTGGTGTCCATGCTTTCAAAAAGGAATCTCCAAAATGTACTCATAAACTTGACATCTCTATCACTCACAATTTTCTATGGCAACCCATGCAAATTAAACACACTTTCTATGAATTGATGTGCCACCATTGATGCCGTATACTTCACCTATCAACACAAAATTGGTTGCCTTTATCAACCTATCCACCACCACATAAATGGAATCCCATCTCCTTGTTATATGAGAAAGGCTCATGATGAAATCCATAGCAATGTGAGTTTGTTTGCCTTCTGAAATGGGCAAGGGTTGAAGTAAACTACCAAGCTTATGTGTGGGAGCTTTGTTGAGTTGACATGGCATGCATTTAGATACATAGGCATGAACAATCTTTCACATTTCTTTTCAATGTAAGCTTTTTCCTACTATATCATAGGCCTTGAAAAGATCCAAATGCTCCACCATTGGGCAAGAATGCATCTCTTTCACAAGGAATATACATTTTGGTGACCTAGACTCTTATTTCCATGGTGGAACTTTGTTGTGTTAACATGGTTTTGCCCACTCAACCTATAGTAAGGCACTTTGCCATCTTACTTGTGCAAGAATGGACACTTAACTTTTGTAAGACGGTGCTGGAACATATAAAGCAACCTTAGCATAAGCTTAATGTTAAGTAGGAAAAGTCTACGGGCTTAGTGTACATAGTTACTTAAGATTGTTAATAGAGACTGGACCATTTTTAAGTTTGGTTAGCTTAGAGTGAAAACTAGTCACTTGTATATATAATTCATTTTTAATAATAAGCGATACATTGTAATAGTTTATTTGTGAGCTCCCCTTCTTCTCTCTTCTTGCTTGCCTTGTATGCTTTTGAATCTTGATTGCTTGTGCTAGATAGGTTTAGTTGTAGGTTTTATTCTTGCAATAGCTTCTTCTTCTTCTTTGTCCACCTTTGTGAGAGAGAACCATCGTGAAGAACCATCTCTTCTTGCCTCCATCTAGGTATTGAGAACTCTCCCTTCACGCCTTTGGCAAGGAGCATTTTGGTGTGATAACAGAGTAAGGACGTGATAGACGAGCAAGTGCACCCACAACGGAAAGTTGAGACGCAATGACACATGCTTCGAGTGGGCATGGTATTGCCTCTTAGAGCATCCATAGGCTCCTCTGACGTCTCTGAAGGTGGTGTTAGCACATAAGTAGAGGTGGAACCCACTGACTGCTCTCCATTCATACTTAAGCTTTGGGGTTGGTGTCAGAGGCATGGGTTTTGGTCTCTCCATCTTTGGTCTAGCATTAATGGCATGGTTGTAGAGGCTTGTGGTACAAGTTTTTTTGACTTTGGAGGAACAACCCAAATGTAGGGTTCCCTTTGTAGGAAGCCTTCTTATGCTTCTAACACCTTGGATGGGACCTATCAGAATATGAGCTCGAGCTAGCATTCGAGGGTCATCATCTAACTCTCTTTGGCTTAGAGATTGGGTGTGTTCTGTGAGGTTTTTGGGACCCAACAAATGGAAGGGTATCCACCGTAGAGTCCTTGAGCTTCTAACATCTTGATAGGGATCCAACAGGGCTCAGGGTTTGGGTAAAACTATTTAAATGGGGCTCCCACTTGGCAGATCTCTCCTCATGGTTGGGTAGGATTCTAGCTAAATGGCTAAAACTATTTAAATGGGGCTCCCACTTGGCAGATCTCTCCTCATGGTTGGGTAGGATTCTAGCTACATGGCTAAATGGTGGATGCTATCGCCATGCATTTTCTTGGGCGTTGTTGGCTAGCTAGGGTACTCTCTTGGGTACCCATTGGCCTCCTCGTTGAAGAGTTGTTATTGAGGTTGAGTTTTGGGGGGTGGTCTTCATCTCCATGCGCAAGGTTTTGGATCTCCACCACAGTGGGATTGGTCGATGCTGGCAAGCCTAGCGAGAAGAGTGTTGAGTGTTAGGAGTTACTTGAGGTGAGGGAATGCTGAGTGTTAGAGGTTACCTAAGGTGAGGGCAGGATGAGGCTTGGGATGTTGATAGGTGTGGGGCCACCAAGGTTATGGTAACCATTCCAGGGGGAAGTTGGAGTGTTGTAGTTATTTCCTACCAAGATTACACAATCAATGTTGGGGTTGCAATCCATCCCCTCCCATGGATGATGCTCTCTTTCATTGTACCTATGAGGCCACATAAAACTTACAATATTTAGCTTTAGTTCTAATATAAAATTCATCTTCAAAACAACTGAAGGTCATAGGTTAGAATTGTTTACCATGATAATGGCTTTTCTAGATCGTGCGAGGGATGGGTAGCCTAATGAGGTCATGCACATCTCCCAAGACAACATGTTGTGGCTAGCCCCAATATTAACTAAGGCAGACCATGTATCTATGTGGTCTTTTGGGGAAACTCTAGCTCAAGGCAAGTGAGTTTAATCATTGTGTTTGTTTTAAATTCATCAAGTACAAATAAGGATATGATTTTGGATTGTTCAATCATGAAAACCTTTTCCTAAGCTTTTAACGTGAATCCAATCCTCAAAGTTGGTAGGATTTGGGAGGGGCATATATTCTTGGTCCTTATCTTCACCATCTCACATCTTGTTTACAAGATCTACATATATTAATTGACGTGGTGGTGTAAGCAATTGTGTCAGACTTATTAGAAAGAATGCCATGACCCATTTTTAAGGATTGGCTACCCTTTCTCATGTATATATGATTGGTTTCACAATTGTGAACCAACCTTACTTTTCTCATTTAAGCCCTTCCAAGGATCATGGTGTATGACCTCTTCTCTAAAAATCCATCACCATGAATGTACGGTAACAACTTAGCCTTAAGGCCTTAATCTTTACATCATGAAAGATGATTAAAAGTTTAGTTGTGTTCCTATCAATAGCAAGCTTGACCATGAGGTGCATGCCTTTGAGTGGTGGGCCTCCCCAAGCCTCCCAGTAATCCTTGGTGATTACCACCATCCAAGATTGCAGAAAAGAGACCCTCTTTGTCTTACGTGTGGCAAAAGAGTGTGTAGTGTGGCATGGCTTATCCTCCTCCTCTTCAAGTTCAAGTGTGTGGGCTCTTAGGCTCACTAGTTGGATAAGTCTCTCCAAAGTTGAGAATTTCCTTGTAAAAGTTAACTTATCAGGACTCAGACTTCCAAGGATAATATGGTTGTAAGGCCTGCTATATCTTGCCTATGATATTTACACTCAACACTTAGCTCATACTCAATTGTAGTGGGCTTAGACGACTTGCTAATGTGAAGGGGATGTGTGATGATCCTTCCTTGGAAGAAATGGTGCCCCTATGATGGTGTCAAAATAAAATCGTCACCTACACCACATCAAGAGAGAAAATATTTTGGTGACTATGGTGACCATGTGGAAGGCCATCCTTCACCTCCCACTAAGTCCTCCTTCATTGTATCTAGCAATGCAAAAAATCTTGTTGGATTGGTTCCAGAGGAGGCAGATACCCTAGAAGTGGCTCTTTTTATGGCTTCTTAAGAATGGTTATGGGTTTGGCCACAACCCTGGCATGCCCTAAGGTTTCTTTACTGGTTCTATGGCATAGGGTATCTAGGAGATGCTATGTTAGGATTAGTGGTTGACTCTGGCGGCATAGGGTCTCTAGGAGATGCTAAGTTAGGGTTAGTGGTTCATACTCAACCACACCTCTTGTAAGTATTGACTCTAAATCAGCTTGCACCTTCCTTACAAGCTCTTGGGCTTGTTTCATTTACTTCTTCTCCCCAACACAGGGTTGGGAAACAATTTTAGTTTCTTTACAATGTTTGTGTAGTCACAATAGGTCACTTCTCTTTGACAAGAGTTGGTTTGAGTGGGAGATCACCCATTATCTCCATGCATGGGAGGAAAATCCAAACTATCATCCGAACCACTTTCAATGGTCACGACATCATTACCCTTGAGAACTGATCATGAATTACATTTCTACACGATCTTTGAGGTTTTCTTCCTTTGGAACTTTAGTTCTAGTCCTTTAGACTTTTTAGGGGCTACTGTAGCCTTTGTGGGTCTTGTGCCTTAGGCTCTTTGTTGGTGGCTAAGGAAATTTGAGGTTAAAGCTTGAGTTTTCTACTTTTTCTACCTTGGATGTTTCCTTTGAAATTGCCATGCCTTCTGATAGCATTAAGGGGGAATGTATGAATAAGTCTACCTTGTGCATTGAACAAGTTAAGGCTCATCAAAGTGGTTGGATGCTCCGGCCATCGGGGTGATTCACTCTAGAGGTACAATCCTTGAAAGCATGTTTGAGTCCACACTTATAACATGTGCCTCTATATGGAATGACATTGGGATTTGGAACTGGGGATGGAGTTGGGGTACTTGGTAGTGTGATGGATCTATGAGGATACTCACAAACATGGTGCAAGACATGGCAATGGAAATATTGAAGAGGTGGCATACATGGCATGTTATCGAAGTCTCTCACTCTTTGTTGCACCATAGCTTTGAAGAAGGAGGAATAGTCAATGGTGAATGGGGGTTGCTTTGGATATCCATATTCAATTGCACTAGTCATATGGCTCGTAGCTCTCATGTTCTAGACTCTTGGGGTCCCTTGGTAAAGTCACCGATGAGTACTAATTTATTAATCCAAGAGGAACCAATTGGGGTGGTAATACAAACGTGGGTATGGCATCAGTGGGGTTTGTACATACCTCTTGCTACTACATGGTTTTGATAAATGGGCATTGGATTTTGCACCGATTGAGAAGCATTTGGTATGGGTTGTAGGGCAATGGTTTCTTTGGCACTGTGAGAGCATAGGTTGTGTTTTCAGTTTCCGTAGTACCAACAACAATAGGTTGTATCATGGTTTCCATGGTGCTGGCAATGAGCACAATACTCTAGGCCTCAACATTAGACACTCCATACTCATATGATTTCGATGAAAGATTGATTGCATGCCAAACCATATATATCCATGGAAATTAATGTGGTTGTGTCTTGATTATTGAGGAATTGGCTAGGGTTGGCCTTGGGGTTACCCTTGGGTCAGTGTTAGCCTAAACAATTAAGTGGATTTTTTACTAACTTATCTATGTCCTTGACTAGGACTCTAGCTAGTGTTAGTGGGCATCCTTAACCCATTTTTGGATGGGTGGCTGACATCTACGTCCTTATCTTGCAAATTATATCTATTAGGTCTATTTCCTTGGGAATACTCATTGAAGATGTAGTGTCTAGATGTGTACAGATAGTCATGAAGCATCCATCGATGTGAGCAATAGTCTTCTTGTTGCCAGCTACATCTCTGTGGAGATACCAGGTTCTAGTAATGGAGTCCCACATTGTTTCACCATCCTCTTAAGGTCATGGATCTACTTGATAGAGCTCCATCTAGATCCACTAAGAAAGGCCTCATAGCTGGCCTTTTTATGTGGCTTAGAGACCTAAAACACTAGCCTTCTTTGCCTTTGAACTTTGCCTTCAAGGCAAAGTCTAATGAATGGATCTTGGTGGAGTTATAGACCTAAACCACTAGCCTTCTTTACCTTTAGTCTGAAGAATGAATAGATCCTAGTGGGATTATTAGTATCTCCCTTGGCCTCACAAATTTGATCAAACTTTTGTAGATACTAAATGGGATCTCTAGTTCCATCAAATTTGCTCATCATCCTTAAGATGTGGATTGGCTTTGTTTCACCCAACTCTAAGCGTGTAGGTATTGTGTTTGTGGGGCAACCCCCCTTCCCATTTCAAATGCCATCCTAATCATATATTCATGTGGCAGTGGAACATAATAAGGGAGTGGTTACATAAAATCCTCTTTTTCAGGCTTTGGAAATTCTTACCCCGTGGGGTTGGGCTATGTAGCCCATGGTACTTGTCCTCCAGCATCCTAGCTCTAAGGCTGTAGACTCACTCTACAACCTCGATGTGAACCAAGGGCACATTATGTGAATTCCCTCGTGGGTCACTTTAGTTTGAGGTAGACTTAGACATTAGCTCCTTACCCTTCCCCATGTTCCTTGTCTGAATTGAGAGGAAGATCTGGAACTTGGTTTCATCATGAAGACGCTTCTATAAAACGAGCTCCTGTGGAAAGTAGGACTCCTGCTGCTTACACTATGGACTATTATGTGTGTTTTGAGGAACACTTATCCCTAATGGCACAGTAAAGGAGACATGATTACCGTTAATTGTAGTTGTGGGCTAGTTGTTAGTTGTGGTTTGCTTGGAATAAACTTAGCACAAGATTAACACCAAATGGTTGAAACATTATGGCATCTGACATGGTTTAATCACTTCTTTAGGAGCCAAATCTTGAGGTTCTTGGTCTTGCTCTCGTGCTCCTTCATCACTAGAGCTTCATCCAAAGATAGGGTAATTTAGTACCCTTTTCATGAAGTTTATGGCACTATTTACGAAGATAGTTGGTAGAATCTGATGCTCGAAAGACTATTGTGGCTCCTATTTTCAAGTGTTCCATTGTTCCTCCTTCTTAGTTTGCATTTAGTTGGCTCATTTAATCTCAAATCTCCTCGTTAGAGGTGGATCTGAAATAAATTTTCCTTCTTAATAAGGACGCCTTTGTGCTGGGTGGGACCGAAGGTTAGGTGGGTGGGTTAATGCACTATATTTGATTGGCTTGGATTTTGATTGATTGAAGGAAGACCACCACCGGGCTTGCATGCGATTAAGTTCAGTGCAGTAAATGACTAGTCGCTCAGATTATTCAGACCACCACCAAGATTCCAATAGGATTTGGATCAAATGTGTACTCAGGTACATGAGTATTTGGATTTCATGAAGATTAGAGTGCCATTAATTACCTAATATCAGTCATGATCATTTGGAGGGCACCATAGAGTCGATTCAATCCACCATGTTGGCATGTGAAATCATCGCGCTGGCATGTGAAATTAAGTGGCGGCTCAGATTTTGAGTGATTTAAGGAAGACCACCGGGCTTAAGTACCACCGCAGTGGCATCCGAGACTTAATTACAAGGCATGTGGCCTAGATTTTGAGTGATTTAAGGAAGACCACCGGGCTTAAGTACCACCGCAGTGGCATCCGAGACTTAATTACAAGGCATGTGGCCTAGATTTTGATTGATTTCATTAAGATTACGGTGCCATTAATTACCAGTCATGATCATTTGGTAGAGTCGATTCAGTCACCGCACTGGCATGTGAAATTAAGTGGTGGCTCGGATTTTGATTGATTGAAAGAAGACTACCATTGGGATTGCATGTGATTAAGTTTAGTGTAGTAAATGATGAGTTGCTCAAATTATTCAGACCACCACCGGGATTCCACCAGGATTTGCATCAAAGGTGCAGTAAATTTTGAGTCGGCCACATGAGTATTTTGGACATTTGCCATCCTATCAAGCTTGCATGATTATTTGGACCACCAGTTTCCATGAGATTAAGTAGAGCACACAACCAGCCCGATGGAACTAGTATTATTTAAGAGACTCCTACTTGGCTATTTCACGATACTGCATCACTTACTTTGTGCTACCTCTTCTCTTCACTCTCCTCTACTTTGCTTCATTGCTCATCCTCTCCCTCCATCTCCATGTACCCATTCGCTCCCTCCATCGCCACACCCGCTCCCTCCCACTCACCGATCCGCTCCCTCCATCGTCACACCCGCTCCCTCCACTCCCTCCAATGCCACACCCTTTCCCTTCAATGACACCATCGTCATGCCTTTTAACTCCACCCAAATGCCTCCTTGTATCACTCTGCCTCCTACTCCTCATATCAACTTCATCCCCATTTTGTCATCTTCCACCTACAAGCTTCCACCTACAAGGTGGCCATTTTGCATTCAAACCAGCTCTTGCTAAATTCACTTGTGCACCATATTTGGACTCTCGGTTGGCTCCCCACAGGACTCTACATCGCCCATCTATGGCAGATGCATGAAGCAGGCCTCTATTGTGTCCTCCTGAATGGATGCCTTGTGGATGTTGACGAAGGGATAGCAAGATTCATGGAGGAGTGGTCTCGTCTCACATCATGAGACTGTATTGTACATCCATTTTTGTGTACAAATACATTTTATGCTCGTCTCACATCATGAGACTGTATCTTAAATCCTTCTCTCTCTGTAAATCCTTTTGATATACAAACACAAGGTCGATTTTGCCAATTGTGCTGACTATAATATAAAAAGGACAACATTTTGCTGCATCTTTTGTTTCATGCCTGTAATCTCATAAATTGTTCACTTTAAATGAATCTCTCAAATTGTTAACTTCTGATGAATCTATATCTTTTGTTCTCTCAAATTGTTAACTTCTGACGAATCTGTATCTTTTGTTTCATACATGTCCACATGTACGAGAGATAGTATAGTGTTGGCCATCGCATTGGCGATTGAAGAAGCTAGGATTTATTTGACCCTATGTAATGCCACCGTGCTAGTGAATCATGCGACCATGCACCGTTTTTAAATAATCGAATTTGATTAATCTAGGAGTGTAGTATCACAATTGATTAATTGAAGGTGCTGTGATTGGACGTGGCTCGAAAGAGGGCTCCATCTTTGATTGATTTAATTTTGAGTAAAGAAGATACCTCGCTGAAGTTTGTTTTTTTTCCCTGGCAGCAAAACAGAAAAGTTTATTTATGAGAAGAAAAGTTGAAGTTTGTTTCTAAATGAATGTAGAACAACAAATTGAGTGCAACTTTACAAGAATGTGGCGGGAGAGATGGAGATATGCGGAACCATGCGGTGGTTGAAACAGTACTTGAAAATATCACCAGCACGGTTCATTCTTTAAAATAGACCCAGCGCAGTGGTATTACATGCAAACACCAGCGTGATGGTCATTTTCATTAGATTACATGCAAAAACCAGCGCAACGGTGAAGAGAGTTAACCAGTGCGTTGGTGGAGAGAGCCATGTAGTGACACGTGTCCAGCTCTACGGGCGATGGGAAAGACCACCGCCGGTGGTCTTTTCCAGCAAAGAGCGAGACCAGTGAGGCACATGGGCTGCATAGTGACAAGTGTCAAGCTCTGTGGTGTTGAGAATAGTGAGTTTTGGCAGATTGCGTTTGCGTGACGACATCGACTGGTGAGAAGGATCGTAAAATGCACACGGAGTAAATGCACCTGGTGACGTGTGTCGAGGTTTGCAGTGTTCATAGTAGAGTCATTAATATGCTAGTATGCCGAAAACAAAATCACCGAGAGTGCCAGCTCACTCTAAATCCAAAATCTCAACCCCCCCCCCCCCGCGCATCATGTTGCGGCCCCAAAAGTGCCCCAGAAATAATTTCGCGAACGGCTACACCCGATCGTGCATTGACCCATACTCTGTCTGACTACAATGGACGTCTTGAATGGCTTGTACTCTTTGCAAAGCACATTCAAATACACTCACCAAATCATCATTCTCCACCAATAGTTTGATAGACCCAAGGGATTTAACAATTCTCTTGATTTTGAAAGCATACTCATTGATAGATATACTTTTCTTTTCTAGTGTATGCAACTCTTATTTTAGCTATAGTTTCGTTGACTTTGTATTAGTTTGGAACATCTGCACCAAGTTTTGGCATGTAAACTCTTGGAATGTTGGCATCCTATATGTGTCCTATCGTTATGTCTATGACATTTATCAAAATCCAATACATGACTTTCGTTACACCTTATTCCATAAAAGATGCACTTGTTTTAATATTTAAATAGAGCTTGTCATGAGATCAATAAAAGGTGTTTCTAAACATCACAAATCTTTTGAGATACATTCATGTTTCAAAACAAGATGACACAATTCAAGCAACTAAGGCCAAACGGCCATAAGTGATGTACAACAAGTGGAGAGTTTCTGTAACATGCTGAAGAGAGTAATGAAAAGTGAAAAATAATACTTTTGGCATGTATACATTTTTAGAATTTTATGAATATTTGTAACACTGAAGCTATATAAGGTGTTTATAAAAAAACCACCATTTTTAAGCACTCAAACTCTTTGTACATTGTGGTGATGATATTCTTGGGAAATGGCATAATAGTACCTCTTTAGACTATTTTAAATGTATTTACATAGTACAAGCCTGCATATGTATTTACATAGTACAAGCCTACATAAAATTCATGAAATTTGCTATGATTCACGAAAATAAGCACAAGTTGTGGCCCTGCTTATGAAAATAGTCACTTTCTTTTTAGGGTGGATTTGCCATTTGGGAAACGGGATTTTTCCAAATTTCCTAAAATGGTGTTACTATACTCATATTTGGCACAACAGAAGAAGGGAACTTTTGTACTACCTCAACATTGTGAATTGGTACAATATTATTAAAAATGACTCATTACAATTTACTTATATTATATGATTATGCTTAACACTCACCCCAACCCCTCATTGTTGATAGGTTGTGTTTCAACTAGACATGCATGCCAAAGAAGTGGTGGTATGTCATACAAGTTGCTCTTCATTTAAGAATAGTTTCCAACACGAAGACATAGAGGAGCTTAGGGAAGAGGTGGGAGTGTAAGATGCATATGTCGATGAGAAAATGGAAGATGTAGAGTATGAGTTACAACCTACCAATAGGCTACTAGCTCATCAATAGGCCTCCATTCTGTTAATTGTCTAAGGTGGAAAGTTTTTTAAAATGTGTGTATTTAATTTAAATCGGATGATCTTGAAAAAGCACACCTTTCAAGTCCTAGAGATTTCACACGAAGCATCAAACTAGCACTCGTTTAATTAATGTAATCTTTCATATGTTCTCTCCTTGTTCTATCAAGCCCTGAAAACATTCCTTACCTATTCCAAGCGCATAGGTCATAAAACCACCTTGTATAAGGGAGAGCCATTGTGTAAGAGATGCCTTCTTCTCTCTAGGCATGCTCAAAATCCAAGTGGAAACCTTTGTATTCAAGTGGCAACTGTAAACATTGCCAACTTTAAAAGACACGTGGTAGTTTATTTATCTCCAAGGACTTTGTATAAAAATATAGAATGTGGAGTATTTGACATTGAAGGTTATATTTGTCTCAAAGGAGTACCCTTACTGTATCGAGAACGACATTGAAGGATCTATTTGTCCCAAAGGAGCACGCTTACTCTATTCAAAAATTCGAAAATTAAACCATTTAACATTGAGACGTATTAAGAAAAGAAGTCCATATCTTCTCTCTCTAAACATCCATGGTTATGGCAAGGAAAGGCATAAATTGGTGTACCGTAGAGTTATGTTCTAACAAAGTTCAACTTGGTTCATGGTAGCCATGAACAACAGCATGAATATAAGCAGTGCTTGTATATCCAAGTACGGAAGTGGAAGGGTGTGACAATTTTCATTAGAGAAAAGAAAGGGGTGGTGATGGTGAGTACATATGTGGTGTAAGAAAGCTGTGAATTAGCTAGCCATGCTAAAAGTAACCATGTAGCATTAAAAAAGCCCAAATTAGAGAGAGACGCAGATGCTGGCGCCCAGCTGGAGTATTCCGGAGAGAAGGGACGCTACGTAGACATCGACGAGTCCGGTGATCTCGGCGTCCACGATGACCACCAGGTTGTCGTCTGGAAGGGTCACGGGCCCGAGCTCGTGTCCGGACGCCGCATTCTTGAGCATGCACTTCTGCTGGCTCGGGGGCACCGTTACCGTCGCCCCCGCCTCAACATTTATGGTAATGCTCACGGTCACGGACACAGGAACTATGATAATGTCTTGCCCAGAGTTGTTCGTCACGGTGCAGTCGGCGTCACTGCCCTTCATTCCGCAACTCAACAGTATTAGGGCCGTGATGATGATGAAGCTGAAACCCCCCATGGTGTTTACTAAACTCACGTTTTGGTAGGAACAAGGAACTAGGATGGGGGTGGTGGTGAGGTCAAAGATATGAATGCTTAGTGTTACAGTGGAGATCTGGCTCTTTATATAAGATCATAATGGGCTGGCTGCAGCCTTAAGTCGTTAACCTAATTTTAATCACGTTGAATATAAACAGACTTACCTTCTTAACAGTTATCATTAGGGTTCAGGGATTGCTAATTCCAATTTTCCTGTACTGATGCGATGTCTCATCCAAAGCGTAGCAGCACTGATTGCGCACCGTTGGTTCCAGGCTAGCAAAATGTGACGCACCAACTTGGCGCCCAAGAAGTTGAAAGAACTGAAAGCTTTGTCCTTACCATGCTCACGTTTATCTCTTAAAGCCGTAACAACACATTTAAGTCAAGACCACCCTGTCGGCGACGTGACGGCGTCCAGATTTCTTAAAAGTCGAATAGCGTCCAGATTTCTTAAAAGTCGAATATTACTTTTCTTAATATTACAGATAATAGCTTGTCTCACAGCCTTCCAAATTTTTGTGGGCCCACCTCGATTGGAGAATATTTGAAACGCATTTTACTATGCAACAACATAGAATCACAGTGTGAATATACACCTAATCAGAGGGTGTAGAATGTTTGGTACATAACTATTTTATTGCTCAGGCATAAAGTCACAACAATCTTTGCAACTCAAATTTAACCCATAAATATTCAATCGAGATTTTTTTTCAAATAGCAAGTTCATCCAATTAGTGTCGGTGTGACACATATGTGGTGTGCATTAGCAATAGGAGTGTGTGGACCATAATTGGCCGGGGCCAAGTGTACGGTTAGAGATCAAGTCGCAACAATCTCTGCGGCTCAAATTTAACCCACAAACATCCAAACTAGAAATTGAGCAATCATTGAAATAAGAACAAAAGAAGAGACAAGCAACAATAAGATGAAAACCTTATGGTGTAACAAAACCTTGCCAACATGATTAAAATTTAGTCTTTTATTGAAAATATTATGAATGTATCTTCTAAATCATAATCAGCACATGTGTGCATGTGTGTAGGCAGGTGCACTAAGAGATGCAACTATATTCGTTGATTCATATATTTTTTATCTTTTTATGAATCGTATTGCTTGCTTAGGACCTTTTCAATTATTTATGGGGCTAGTCCCATAACTTGTCTACTCCTTTCACTAGAAAATATTTCGAAAGGACTAAATACATTTTTATAGCCAATAATGTAGAGGATATGACTATACACCAAAATCGAGCCTCTCCAACTCAAGTTAAGATTAGTAGAATGTCTGCTACTGCATAACTCCTTGATTGTTTTAGGGACAAAAGATATCATAGAAATTCGAACTAAAAATTGAGCACTTATTATTTTAGATTATTTTCTTTATGTGTGAAGGAACCATGATTGACATAAAGAAATATTTTATCTACCTTGTTGCACCACATATGGAGAACAAAGTAGTCAATCCCTAGAACACATTCGAATGAAGTAGTATTATACACTTGTTCTTTATAATTCTACACATACAATGGTTAAAATGTAATCTAGAGGTAAGTTTTACCACACCATAACAAGACAAAATTATCCAAGCTACAACATTCAAGTTGTCCAAAGAGGAGCTCTAATAGAAAAGTCTATAATTAATTGATGACTTTATGTACTTGATAATCTATCTAGCCACATCCAAGTGTGGCTTCCAGGGGGCCTGCATAAACTGACTCATAAGTCCAACAACATAGCTCAAGTCTGGCCTAGTAATGGTCATGTAGATTAAGCCACCCACTATGAGTGTATACATAGTGGGGTTCTCTCTAAAAGCTCACTTGTACCTATGGAAAGCTTTGTGAACTATGCTCTAATGGCACTGAAAAAGGATTATAATCTATGATAACATAGTTGGACAATATGTCGAAGCTTTATTGCCTCCATAATAACAAAATGCCATGAGGTGATCTCACCACCTCTATACTTAAGAAATATTGTAGCTCACCCAAATCCTTCATCTCAAACTAATGCTTCAAAATTATGTATGCAACATCACTATCACCAGTGATAATCAAGTCATCCATATAGATTACTAATAGCATGATCCCTTTATCTATCTTTTTCACATAAAGTGAAAACTTTGCATTAGATATCAGATATTTGATGGTAACAAGATACTGCCTATGATCTTTTTTGACCATGCTCTAGGTGCCTGATTCAAGCCTTTATGTAATCTGTAAATAAAATCTGTTTGGCATGCTCTGGGTGCTTGTTCCTCCATGCTCTGGCTTCCTACTTCAAAGCCTTACAAGACTTTGCATAATTGTACTCAAAATTTGGGTGTGCATCGCTCTTATAACCCGGTGGATGCATAATGTATACTTCTTCTTGCAAATCATGCAAGAAATAGCTATCAACGTCCATCTGATGTAAAGACCAACCCTTCATAGCCATAGCAATGATAGTTCTCACGGATTCCTATCTCATAGGCATGCTAAATGTCTCCTCATAATCAATGCCATAGGTTTGCAAAAGTATGCTAAATATCTCCTCATATAAAGCATGCTAAATGTCTCCTCATAATAAATCATGACATAGGTTTACAAAAGTATGCTAAATGTATCCTCATAGTCAATGCCATAGGTCTATCCATCTAATTTATGCTTAGCCGTACACACCCACTTACATTTAATTACCTTCTTTTCAAAGCCACTAACTCCCATGTTTCATTTGCATCCAAAGCTAGTATCTCCTTATCCATGGCATCTTCATTATTTTAATTTCTAGAAGTTTCTGCTCAAAAAAAGTGGACTCTAACTCTTGTATTGCTTTAACCATGTAATCATAATTGTTGGAAGGAAGGCCATATCTTTGGTTGTCTATGTGTACTTGATATAGTAGGTGTGTGTGAGTCTTCTAAGCTGATATTTATTTGGCTATGCATGTGTGTGTGTGTGTGAACCACCTCTTAAAGGGGTCACAATAATATCTAGATATTTGTGTGTGTATCAAGAGAATATTTTGTACTTATAAAAGTTACATTTAATTCATTGCAATTTATCTAATCAAATACATCATTGAGTCGTGTTGTTAATTATCTCTCTTCATTTTCTAGCTCTGTCTCTCTTTATCATTGTTGGTTCTCTTCCCCCTCTCACTGTGCCACTGTCAGAAACTACCACTCCTTCTCACTAGCTCAACTACTCATGCCTGACTTCTTTAGATGTCCCCTGCTCTTCGACATTCTCTCTCCACAGTGCTCTTGTGATTGAGGGTAAAAATTTATGAGGTTTCATTCACAACACACTCCATAAGAATTTTTTCACATGTCTATACCTTGGGTCTTCAATCGAGGCTTAATCACATGCACATCAGTGCATTACCATCATGGTTTTCATCATAAGTGTCTTTTTTTAACTAGAAAACGATGGGATCGTCATATCGACAAATTCTTTTTCAACTACAACTTCATCTCGTGCACTTTGTCTCAAAACACAGAACCCTAGAAACGATGTCGCAAAAGGTTCCTTGCCATCTTGATCAAGGGGGGATTATTTCTCCAAATCTTTTTCTAGTATTTAAGTGTGTATGTGGGGTACTCTTCCCGAATTAAATCCAAAATGAGATGTAAAAATTGTGTGTGGGTAAAGCCTATGTGTTTTAGTATGCTTGTGTTCTGTTGGTATGTGTGTATGGCCCCCTACATCAATTACTTGTTTTGGTTGTAACCACCTCTAGTGATCTATCCATGTGGAATATATGGTTTGTTTACTCCTCCTTCCTTGTTATCCAACCCAAGTGGTATTCCTAAGACTGGCCTAAGAAATGGAACCATGAGTTCAAGATTTATCCTTGACACAACACGACAGATAACCCTTGAGGGGGGTTTATTTTGAGATATCGAGCTCAACTAGTGCTACAATGGAAACTAATGATCCACGTGGGTGATGGCATGGTTGGTGAGATTATGGTTGATATGTCACACAAGTGGATGACAGGCCTTGTGTGACAACCACTTTTAGAGTACTAGAGTTATGGCATAGTTATAGCTCTAGCTCATATGGTCAGGTGGTCGGGCTTGCATCAACGGGCTTGCATCAAGTTGTGGTCATGAGCATGACTCGAGATGATCGACGGTCTCGTGATGCGGGATGTCAACAAGTGGCCGAGATGAGGGGGCTGGTCACAAAGGTGTGCTTCACAAAAGAGAGCATGGAGCATTAGTTATAATAAGCTACCCTAGTCCATAGGAACGGGGGCCAGGGATGTGGAGAAGGCCGCCTAGACCATTGAGAGAAGAAGGTGGTTGGACATTCGTGGGCGCCCACTTGAGTGAAGGGGCATCCTTGTGAAATTGGTGGCCAAATGTTGCCAACCTTTGGGTAGCCACAAAGAGGGTGCCATGGGCACTCTGTTGGGAGGCACGTGTAGGTTGGTGTGGAGGTTTCTTGCTGCACTAAGGCCAAGAGGCCGGCCTGACGCATGGAGCACTGGAGCCGGTGGTCAGCTTGGTGCCATGCACTCAATGACTATGATTGTTGACTTGCATTCTATGCAACCACATTTCCACTTACATTAGCCCCAACAGCATCCTTTTCAGTAGCATACCACCTACTCATCTCATCAAATACAACATCCTGGCTTACCCTCAATTCATGTGTAGCAGAATTACAACATCTATATTCCTTTTGCTCAAGGGAATACCCAATAAACACACATTTTTCTGCTTTTGGATCCAGCTTGGTACGTAACTCATCTAGCACATGCAGATATACAATACATCCAAAAACTTTCAAGTGAGACAAATCGGGTTTCTTGTTGCTAGTAAACTTCTCCTCTGGCATGACATCATGTATGGCTGCAATAGGAGTCATGTTCATGATATAAACTGTTGTAGACAGTCTCATCCCAATAGCTATGTGGCATATTCTTCTCAGCCCATCAATGCTTGTGTTATCTCGACAATATGCATATTTTTCCGCGCAGCAACTCCATTTTGCTACGGAGTGTATCTACATGTAAATTGTCTCTGAATGCCATTCTTTCACAACAAGAATTCAGAGAACTCATTGGAGAAGTATTTTCCCCCTCCATCTGACCTTAGCCTGCACTTCACATGCTTTCCTGTCTATTTTTTAGCCATAACTCTGAAATTCTGAAAATGAATGAACACTTCACTCTTCTGCTTCATGAAATACACCCACACTTTTCTTGTGTGGTCTCATCAATGAATGTTATGTAGCACTTTCAGCCACCCATAGACATAGTCTTCGTAGCACCCCATACATCTGAATAATGCACAACATCTAGCACATTCCTGCCCACATTTCTATCATTTGGAAATACATGTTTTGTTTGCTTTCCAATCGACATGCTTCACAAACTTTCTGCATACCTTCAACTTTAAACTTAGGTAGCCCTGTGTCACAATTTGTTTAGTCTGCATACCTTCAACTTTAAACTTAGGTAGCCCTGTGTCACAATTTGTTTAGTCTGCATAGACTGAGTATAGACTTCATTCTTTGCACATCGATATGCCCAATTCTCTTATGCTTGCCAAATGTCTAGTGACAACTCCTAAACCATTTTCAAACATTGCAACACTCACTTCAGGCATATTTACATTCAATGTGAACATTATGCCCACTCTGTTGCCTTTTGCAAAAACCAACCTAGACTTATCTTTAAAGTCTTCTACAGAACAGCCATCATTAGGGTTAAACCGAACCTGCAAAGCTTGCTCAACATAAACCACAATCTTTGTAATGTTCGAAACATGAAGTACATTTGCAAGGTACTTCACCTTACCATCCTGCATAGACAATGCCACATCTCCAACATGGGAAATCGGATGAGCAGTGCCATCCCCTATTTCAATAAAACCTAGTCTTTCAAGACTCTTCATTTCCTTGAACCACTCACCATGACTTGGTATCATGTGGTTCAAAGTACATCATTTCCAGACACGGGATTAACCACATGTTGCATAATAAACAACCTCTCATTATTTTTGCTATAGGATGTATAGTTGTTTTACTACACTTTTCCATTTTGCATGTCACTCTGCTTCTTATAGCAATCTACCTGCCATGTCCACGCTTACCACACAATAAAAAAACCCTTGTATATCATTATGTTGCCTTTGCCAGTTACCACAACCTCTTTGACTCCCCCTGTCTCTAAGCTGGCCTCTTCCACCTCTATGTTGATGTGAATCTTGGGACTGTTGCCTGCTGACCATAATTTTGATTACCTGTTCGGCCACCACCTTGGCCACATCCCACGACCTCTACCTCGTCCTCTACCTACACTTGTGTTGTATAAGTCCTGCTACTCTAAACTGTTTTTGTTTTGTGAAGACTGTTGATCTTCACCCAAGTTCTTCTCTTCAATGATTAGCATTGACACCAAATCTATAAAGTTGGGAATGCTCTCCCGAGTTTGAATAGATGTCTTGAACGCCTTGTATTGTGGCCCGAGACCATGCAAACACACTTCCACCTTATCATCATGATGATTAATAGAAACACCAATTGATGCAAGGGATTCCACAATGCCCTTGATCTTCAAAGCATAATCATTCATAGACATATTCTTCTTCTCCACAGTATAAAGCTCATTCTTCAACCGAATTTTTAGTGCCTTGGTGTTGGTTTCATATAGCTTCACCAAGGTGTCCCATGCTTCCTTAGGTGACTTGGCATCGTGTATATGCCCAATCATAGTGTCATGTATGCTGATAGAAAGCCAATACATGGCTTTTCTTGCTCCTTGATTCCAATCCTTGAACTCGTTTATATCTATAGAGAAGTTGGATTAATCTCTGGTATCTCTGGTGCCCCCAGTAACCTTTTCCCATCAGGAAATTGGTCAATCTAAATATCCAAGCATGGAAGTTATTCTTGTCAAGCTTCTCTACAACAATATGGTTTATTCCATCATTTGACATCTTGTTTGCAGCATAATTTTACCAAAAATAGCACTCTTTTTTGACCTCCACAAACTATTGTATTCTCTACACGGTACCATAGTGCACCCAAACTATCACAACCAGTGACCTTACTTTGTAGACATACACCCAATAACAACTTGAGACCTCTTTGCAACACACAATGTCTACACAACCAATCTCCCTTGAGAACTTTAGAGAAGGCAAGTAACCAAAACGAGACAATTGCTCCATTCCTTTGACACTCATGTGTCCCAACCGGCTATGCCACATAGAGATTTCCGGCAGCTCAGTTGCATTTACATTAACATGGTGACAAACACTAGCATGCATGAAGTAAAGAGTGTCCACCTTAGAGCCTCTAGCAACAACTAGTGAGCCCTTACTAATCTTCCACTTTCCACGACCAAATGTGGTAACATAATCAGCATCATCAAGCTGTCCAGTAGAAAGCAAGTTCTTCTTGTTCTCAGGTACATGCCTGACATCATGGAGCATAAGCTGTGAGCCATCTGAAAACACAAGCCTCACATGAGGATCTGTTTTATTGTAAAAAGCTGCGCCGTCGATATATGCGTCAAAATAATTATGGAAAAAAGCATCAAAATCAGGGTGGAAAAAAGCGTTGAAAAGTTCGTGGAAAAGATCGTAGAAATAAGCGTCAAAAAAATAAATTTTCCACGCTCTTTTTGACGGATATTTCGACGATCTTTCGAGACGAGCTTTTCGACGCTTATTTCGACAATCGCTGCTTTTCATTCAAATTCAAAATCTTTCCAGATCTTTTGCGCCCTCAACATTTCCAATTACCTATCACCGACTACCACCCTCCACAAATACTTAAGGGAGGATTCCCCTCCAAAAATAAGCATTTGTTCCCATTGCAAATCAATATATGGAAACCATGGACGACGCCACATCCTCAAATTTTGTTGATTTAGAGGAGAAGACACTTTTCCCATGTACTTGCTGCAAATACCAACAAGTGGCTCGACGACGTCGATAAATTTGCAATGATCATACAAAAAAATGGAGAATATTTCTGGTGGAGTGATTGGAACATCTAATTAGTGGCAATGCGCACTTCAACAATGACGAACTAGTGTATATCTGGCCTGAACGATGGAGACCAACAAGAGTAGCCACAAACGAGGTGATCCAACAACCCAAGGAACTTGAGGCAGATTCGGAGCAAATACTAGAACATGACATGGATGACATGATAAATGCCTTACACGATGGAACAGAAGATCGAAGTTTGGAACACAAAGGGATAGAAGAAAACACACGATGTGTGGATTACGCTTCCCAAGAAGAGAAAGAGCTACACGAGCTTGCTCGTCTTCCACTATATCGTGGAGCACATGTGTCTGTTTTACGCGCTTGCTTATCCATATTGAACTTGCAATCCGTTTTTAGATGGTTTGATACGAGCGTAAAACTTTTTGTGTAAGTGATGATATCATATGCAATTAGTGAGTTATGTACCTATATATTAATTTTCTTAGCTTGACTATTTTGTTGACAGCTTATTGAAACATCAAATATTTCCAGAAGATAATGAGATGCCAGTGGACCATAGTTGAGCAAAAGCAATGTTGCACTCGATTGGCATGGACTACAACACACACCATGCTTGTCCAAATGATTGTATTCTTTATCGACAAGAATATAACAATGCAATACAATGTCCGCATTGTGGTACATCGAGATATAGACAAGATGTGCAAGAAGAAAGGGTACCAACAAAAGTTTTATGGCACTTTCTCATCATCCCTCGGATTAAAACAATGTTCAGGTGAAAATCTATGGTAGGATTGATGACTTGGCACCATAACACTAGGTCCACGGATGGTGTTATGCATGTGTCCATAGATTCCCCTGCATGGAAGCACATTGAAGAGAAGTGGGTAGCCTTTCAAGAGGAGGCTCGCCATATTGGACTCGGACTAGCGATGGATGGAGTGAATCCATTTGGTCTACAAAGTTCATCATGGAGTACATGGCCTGTTTGTCTAGTTAACTATAATCTTCCACCATGGCTAGCGATTAAAAAAAGGGCGTCTTTTATTGTCTTTGATAGTTCCTAGAGAAAGTACAAGGTGAAGAACATGGATGTGTATTTAGCCCCTTTAGTTGAGGAGCTTTGTGTTCTATGGAAGGGCATTGAAGTTCATGATATTTACAAGAGGTTTGGACAACGTGCGCTGACATTGAGAGGAATACTTATGTGGACTATGCATAATTGGCCTGGCTATAGAGAGTGCTCAAGTAATATTGTAGCTTGTTAACATTATGTTAAGTCATAATTGTCATCCAAACTTACCTGCTATAATCTTTTTTGATGTTCTACAGGGCTTTTAGTGTCAGGGTATAATGGATGTCCATTATGTGAGCCGCAACTTGAGGCTCAATACTCAAAGTCTATGAAGAAGATAGTATACGAGGGCCACAAGAAGTATCTCCCAGTGGACCATCCTTTGCGTGAGGGATTTCTAGGGAGGTCTCCTTGCATATGGAAGAGCAGTGATTGGAGGAACTTATGGGAGCTGGATCTAACCTGTACACCTCCAGGAAAGAAGCATCTATCCATTTTCCATCAACTTCCATACTGGAATGACCTTCTAGTGAACCATCTTCTTGACCCAAAGAACATTTTCAAGAATATAGCCGAGGTGCTTTGGAAAACCATCACAGGAGAAAAGGAGAGCAAGGCACAACAAGATGATTTACAAGAGGTTCAATGCATGCACCACTTATGGGCCCAAAATAGAGCAGATGGAAAGGTGAAGCTACCAAAAGCACCTTGGGTCAAAGGAAGAGAAACGGCATGTAAAGAAGTGCATTAGTGAGTTTCGTACCCCTACAGGATGCATGCATTACTTGGAGAATTTACAAAGGATGATGAGCTTAGTGCCTTGAAGAGTTATGATTGGCACAAATGCTTGCAATTCTTGCTTCCTATAACCATCAAGGATTGCCTCAACGATGACATTAAAGCATCAATTTACAAAATTAGTGCAGTGGTGCGTTGGATATCAAGGAAAGAGATTAGTAGAGACACATTGGAAGTAGCACGGTTAAACTCCATCGAGGTTGTTATAATTTTAGCTGAGAAATAGTTTCCAACAAGTATTTTAACCATTCAATTGCACTTGCTAGTTCATGTGGTTGATGAAGTTGTTGTGGCCGGGGTTGTCCATAGCCGATGGATGTTTTTCTTGGACAGATTTATGAAGACACTTAAAGGATTTGTTCGTCTCAAAGAGCTCGTCCTGAAGGTATTATGGCAGCGGGATGGCTTGTTCAAGAATCACTTGTTTATCTAACTGAATTTCTCAGTACGTCTGATCCTGATATGCCAAGATTATGGACACAAGAAGAAGATGATTGACTAGTTGGGGAAGAGCCACAAGGGAAAGGCCTTGTGGAGAATAATGGATGTAGCATTGCTTGAGAAGATCAATAAAGTTTGCATCTTAAACTCACATGCTATGGAGAAATAAATCGCGAGATATAGCTTGGTGAAGGCTGAAAGGGACCAAGCTCGTTTGAGTTTTAGGAGTAGTCGAACAACCCGCACACTACCATACCCAATAGAACTTGCACTTCTTCTAGACTTTCCTTCTAATAAATGGCTCGAGAAAACCATATACAAGATAAATGCACTGGTGAATCGGAGGAGCTTGCATAAGGTTGTGATTTCCATGTATGTGAGTTAGAGATAACTATGCATTGTCTTTTATGTTGTGCTTTCGTGAATTTATACAATAAAAGTATTTATTTATTGTGCTTGTAGTATCGTAAGTTTGGGGAAATTTGGTCACGTAAACGTCACTTTCAAGTAGGAGGAATAGATAAAAAGAGAACAACATTTTATGGTGTGAAGGATAATTTCATGCAAGAAAGTCGTTCAAGTGCAAGTGATGGCAATACTGAAGTAGGCATGCTAGATTATTATGGAACAATCCAAGATATTATCAAGGTTGGATTCAGAAAGTTTGATATGTTCATTTTTTATGTGAAATGGTTCAAGTTGGTAACTCAAGGGGCGCAAGTAACTGTACACAAAGACAAGTGTGGATTTATTCAAGTAGACTGCACAAAGATATGGACTGACGAAAGGGACACATTTGTGCTACCAAAGCACTGTGAGCAAGTCATCTTTCTGGAAGACCCGACAGATCATAAATGGTTGTTTGTGATCCAAATAAATCCACGCGAAAAACAAATATTTGAAGAGGTGAAAATAGCAGTTTACTGTTTGCCAAATGCTGAGGAGCTCCCCCCAGATCATGTGATGGTTGAGCATACACCACTAGCACCTATTGAATAAGAAGAACAAGAAGAAGACATAATAGTTGAGGAAGTAGGTGAGGCTCACACGGGATTAGGATCGGATGAAGGTATACTCATTGAGCAAATACATCTTGAACGAGAAATAGACACTAGAGATAATCCAGAAGAAGAAGAGATTCAAGCTGAGTACGATCATGATGCATCGACATCTCTTATGCTAGAGCTAGAAGAGGGTGACGACATGGATGAATTACCTTCTACTACTCTACAAGACAACCAGTTCCACCAAATGACAACAATGATGGAGTATTTCTAGAAATAGATTTATTTGGAGCCATGGATCTCGCTGAGGAGATGAGCAAGTTGATGATGAACTTCAATTTCATTGTAAAACAAAGCACTTTCTTAATTGCACCTTAGTGAGATGAGGAGGAGGAGCTAGCATTTTTTCTCCTTCAAAGAGCGTGATGGAAGTTATACCCTTCTCTCTCCCTCGCCCCCTCGTCTCTCTCTCTCTCTTTATCTTTCTCTCTGATCTCTCTCTCTAGATCTCTCTCTCTCTCTCTCTCTCTCTCTCTCATAGACACATATGCTTGCAAAGAGGTAAGATAAAAAGGCTAAAACACACCCCAAGATGGGAACTAGCAAATAATATATAAAAATTTAACTTTTTTTAATAACAATTTTGACTGTTATTTGGACATATATTTCGATGCCTTTATCCACGTATATTTTGATGGATATTTCCATGCCTTTTTCCATGTATATTTGACGTCTGTTTCGGTGCACATATCGACGACGGGACCATGCGTGGAAACTAAACATCGAAAAACAATGATTCTCTTGTAGTGTCAGGCTCGATTATGTGTGTTAGTCACTTTATCTTCTTTATAGACCTCTTTTGTTATCAAAAGAAGAAGAATTTTCAGCCTCTCACCTTTTGTGTGCTCTCTTCTAGGGCTTGTGTGAGTGTGTGCTTGAAAAGCTCAAGCTCTCTTCTCCCCTGCATCTTTTTATGGTATGAGAGTCTGGTCCATGTTAAGGGGGGATGAATAGCAAGCAAAAGAAGAACATGAAGCGGTACGAGGGTAAGAGCTTCATCTACTCTTCCCTCTCTGTGTTGGCTACTACACCCTTGTCGAGAGCTCTTCGGGAGGCACCGAAAAACAAACTCTGATTGAGGTACTTTATTCATAGGAGGAGAGCCACAGGGCCACAACATTATATGTTGGACAACATTTTTCAGGCCGAAAACGCATTTCGAGTGCGACTGGGCCTCCGTTTTTCAGCGTTCACAGCGCTGGGGTAAGTTTCGATTCTTTGCAGAACTCTATTTTTTGGAATTGCAATGTGGACAAAGGGATGTGATGTGTATGTGGAAGTATGGATGCGATGTGTATGTGGAAGAATGGATGTGGATGTGTGCCTCCTTTGCCCTCACTCCCCTCTCCTCTTGGTTACATGTACATGTGTTGTAAAATGTCTGTGTGTGTAATTAGGGGTAACTTTCTTGTTTTTTTTGCTTTCTTCTTTGTTTTGCAGATTCTTTCTCTCTCCCAAGCTCTTCTCCACCTCCTTACCTTCCAAGAAGGTTTGCCTCCTTCTTTGCCCTCCCTCCCCTCTCCTTGGTTGTGAGATGTGTGTGTATCAGGGCTAAGGGATAATGAATGTTTTTGTTTTTCTTCTTCTTCTTTGTTTTGTAGGTTCTTTCTCTCTCCCAAGCTCTTCTCCACCTCCTTACCTTCCAAGCAAGTACGCCTCCTTCTTTGCCCTCTCTCCCCTCTTCTCTTGGTTGTGAGATGTGTGTGTATCAGGGTTAAGGGATAATGAATGTTTTTGTTTTTTTTCTTCTTCTTTGTTTTGCAGGTTCTTTCTCTCTCCCAAGCTCTTCTCCACCTCCTTACCTTCCAAGCAAGTACGCCTCCTTCTTTGCCCTCCCTCCCCTCTCCTCTTGGTTGTGAGATGTGTGTGTGTGTGTTGAGGGATAATGAATGTTTTTTTATATTTTTGTTCTTTGTTTTACAGGTTCTCTCTCTCTCCCAAGCTCTTCTTCACTTACTTACCCTTTAAGCCGGTTCGCCTCCTTCTTTGCCCTCCCTCCCCTCTCCTCTTGGTTTCATGTGCATGTGTTGTGTGTTGTGAGATGTGTGCTCTTATTCATGTGTATGCTCTTATTAAAGTGCCCATGTGGGCTTTGTTATGTGTGTGTAGATACATGTCTCGCACTGCAGATGATACACCGGCTTACTCTCCATCCTTCTCTTCATATACCATGTTGCTTGACCAGTTTATAGGTTTTTTAGCACAAGCCATGCCCGAGCAAAGAGCGATGGCACAACAATATTTTGGGAGAGGGGTGGGCACTTCGGTCGCACCATCGGGCACCACCACCGCTAACCCTAGTTCACCTGTAGAAACCCCACAAAGAGCCACCAGAATCCCTCCCTCCGGTTGCTCATCCACTCGTAGAGAGGACAACAAACCATGTTTATTTCGACGCTTTTTTTGACGCTTGTATCGGCCGAGGTATCGGCACTTATTTCGATGTTTCCATTTCGACACTTTTTTTGACGCGTATTTCGACATTTCGGGGATTTCAAGCTTAGTTCTAAAGCGTCAAAAAAAGCGTGGATAATTGCCCTGCCTCTTGTAGTGGATAATGGCCCCCACCCTCGTATATCATTATGCTCCCTTTGCCAATTACCACGACCTCTTTGGCTCCCCCTGTCTCCAAACGAACCTCTTCCACCTGTATGTTGTTGTGAATCTTGGGACTGTTGCCTCTGCTGACCATAATTCTGATTACCTGTTCAGCCCCACAACCTTGGCCACGTCCACGTCCACGACCTCTACCTCATCCCTCTACCTACACTTGTGTAGAAGGCCTACTGCTCTAACTATTTCATGAAGATTATTGATCTTCACCCAAGTTCTTCTCTTCCGAATGATCAGCATTGACACCAAATCTATGAAGTTGGGAATGGTCTCCTGAGTTTGAATAGACATCTTGAACGCCTTGTATTATGGCCCGAGACCATGTAGACACACTTCCATCTTATCATCATCATTAATAGAAACACCAATTGATGTAAGGGATTCCACAATGCCCTTGATCTTCAAAGCATAATCATTCATAGACATATTCTTCTTCTCCATAGTATAAAGCTCATTCTTTACTTGAATTTTTAGTGCCTTGGTATTGGTTTCATACAGCTTCACCAAGGTGTCCCATGCTTCCTTAGGTGACTTGGCATCCTGTATATGCCCAATCATAGTGTTCTGTATGCTGATAGAAAGCAAATACATGGCTTTCCTTACTCCTTGATTCCAATCCTTGAACTCGTTTATATCTACAGAGCAGTTGGATTATTCTCCAGTATTTCCGGTGTCCCCAGCAAACTTTTCCCATCAGAAAATTGGTCAATCTAAATATCCAAGCATGAAGTTGTTCTTGTCAAGATTCTCTACAACAATATGGTTTATTCCATAATTTGACATCTTGTTTGCAGCACAATTTTACCAAAAATAGCACTCTTGTTTGACTTGCACTTACTGTTGTATTTTCTGCAACGATACTATAGTGCACCTAAACTATCACAACCAGTGCCTTACTTTGCAAACATACACCCAATGACAACTTGAGACCTCTTTGCAACACACACAGTGTCTACACAACCAATCTCCCTTCCTACAGTTCCAAAAAATAGAGTTCTGTAGAGAATTGAAACTTACCTTGCAGTGCTGTGGGTGAATGCCAGTGAACTGAAAAACGAAGGCCCATACGCGCCCGAAACGCGTTTTTGGCCTGAAATATGGTATCCAACAACTGTGTAGTAGGCAACACAGAGGGGAAAGAGTAGATGAAGCTCTTACCCTCGTACCGCTTCTTGTGCTTCTCTTGCTTATTTCTCATTCTCCCTTAGCTCTGATACCATGAAAAGATGCAGGGGAGAAGAGAGCTTGAGCTCTTGCAAGCACACACACTCACACAAACCCTAGAAGAGAGCACACAAGGTGAGAGACTGAAAAAAATTCTTCTTCTTTTGATAACAAAAGAGGTCTATATAAAGAAGACAAAGTGACTAACACACATAATAGAGACTGAACCGATGTTAAATTAGGATTTTTAATCATTATTAAATTTTATTAATCCTTATTACTTTTTACTAATTGAGATTATTATTCTTTATAAATATAGAGAAAACCCACTAAAAACTACTTCATTCCATTGTAACCACCTTTCCAATCCCTCCCGGTTCTCCCTCTCTCTCCCTCTCTCTCTCTCTCTCTTCCCCTTTGTATTTATTTTTTTGATCATCATGATGTTTTGTCTTTTAAGAGCCTAATAAGTGTTGTTGTTGTGTGTGTTGTGCCTTCAGATTGGCCTTTACATGAGGGTAGAAGATGGCTCCTAACACTCGTTCTAAGAAGGCTCATACACAACATGATGTGGTGGATGTCTCTCAACCAGAAGGATCCAAAAGCACCAAAGTGCCTCGTGTGAGTGAGGAAGCCTCTGGAGTAGTCATGTTGGTGGCTCAATGATCCCCCAAAGCTCTAGGAAAAGGCTAGTTCGTGAAGACCCACCAACAAAAGATGTGCCTTATTTGCCAAATGAATTTGGCTAGTTGGTGACTACAGAACTATTGCAAGATTGGTTGTCCAAGCATTTCGTGGGTGGACAAGGAAGAGAGGCTTCCAGGGGTACCATTGTGTAGGCTTTTGGTGAACCCAGCCATTATAAGGACCATGGATGATCATCTAAGAGAGCTTGAGGAGAGTTTTGATCAACATGGGTATGTGCCTACACAGGGTGAATTTATTGTGTCATAGAGTTTTCCACGAGAACAACCAGTGGAATTCAACCCTCAAGAAGCAAAATGGGCTAATGGATTTTGGACAAATCAATCCCATCATTTCAATGTGGCGGTATGCATATCTCCTTATCTTTATTTTATTGATGCTATTTTATTTTATGGTTTTTACACATGATGATTGTGTTGTGTTTCTGTAATTTACAGACGATGGATTCACAGAGGTGGAAACACCATACTAAAGAAACTTATCGTATGGGATGGAATCAATAGGGTGGTTGCATGGACTAATGTAATATTTAAAATTAAGTACAACTTATCTCAATGTTTTACTCTTTTGTTTCCATTACCTATGTTGGTTTGATCTTACCTTTGATTGTAGAGTGGGATAAATTCCCCGAAAGATATTCGTTAGTTTGTTGTCATGGTTGAGCTATCAATGTACGTGGCAAAACTAAACACGTTTGACCTAAATTTATTGCATATATTTTATAGTGTAGCATGTCTTTGACCTTGTATAAGGTACTTTAAGCATAGTTACACACATGCATGTGCCTCAAACGATATGCAAAGGTTTGGGCTTGCTGCCAACCCAACCACCTTACTCAATAAGCTCACAGACGAGGAGCGAAAATGGACTGAACTCATTACGGCACGTGACAAGCACAAGCCAAGGTCAAGACGGTACAAGGTGTGTTGAAATATACAAGTGAATAGGGTGTGTGCGGGAACGAGCCCTTGGATAGAGGCTGTAAAAGAGAATCTGTAAATGTGAGAGAACCTGTGAAAAGGTGAGAAGAATCTACTGGGAGAGAATAAAGAGTAGCATGAGGAGATTTAGGAGGTGTGGAGATATTCAAGGAGAGGTGGAGAGAATCAAGCAAAAGAGGTGGAGTGAATCAAGGAGAAATCAGTGGGATTGGATGCTTGGATGTAAACTCTATAACTTGAGGCATTGGCCTAATGAGAATTTGCTGGTTTTTGATTATCCATGCTTACATTAAGCTATCATTAATTGCTCACTAATCACATCTTAATTATCATCTAATCTCTTTGTTAATGATGTTGATTCTAGCATTTGATCCACCATAGCTCATCACATTACTGTAATTTTAACATGGTATCAGAGCCTAACCTAGAATCCATGAAGTTTATGAGCCCATTATCTAACTAATTAAGATTAGTAGATGATTAAGAAATAATCACTTTTTTAGTTATTTTCAAGTAGCCCAATGTAACCCCAGCCAGCGGAGGGGCTTGATCTCCCTCCACGAGCAACATTAGCTTAAGCCCTTCTAGGAATGCATAGCTATCTCACTTGTGCTCCAGCCAAGCGAATCAACACAGCAAACCGCCAAGAGAAGCTCCATATTTTTGCTAATTTGCAGGCGCCATTTTTCTGAGGAGAAATTGAAATATGTGCTTCATCACATGCAATGGGTCTAATTCCTCTTGGCCCGAGGGGTTTTCAAGGGTGCTCTACAAGCTGGTGAAGTCACAATTTGATTTGGTCAAGTTTACAGTGAGATCCAAGCTCTTCATCAAATCTGTAGGTGACTTTGGTAAAACAGAGATTAAGCATTCAATGTTTGGTCAAATCTTGTGTTTCTTGGCTTAATCCTCTACTAGACTAATTGCTATTGATGGCCTTGAAAGCATTTGAGCTCATTTGAACTCTAAGGCCTCAGATCTGGACTCCCCACATACTCTGTTTTCTGCACACAAAATAGAGGATTAATTTGCTAATCAATGCTAATCACTATATTTTGGTGCAATTGAGGATTCATAGGTATCTGATACAAATCCTTATAACTTCAGATTTCAATTCGGAGATGGTTTGATACTCCAACCATTCCGTACAAATTGGTTACCCTTGATTTAATGTAATTTCTGGTAAAATTATGCTGATAAATTTGTGGTAATCATCATTTTGCATTTACCCCTTGGTTAATGCCTACAAATCACACTCAAATTCAAGTTATTCACAGCCAGAGTTGCATTTGGGAATGTGCATAAGAATGAATGCTATACGCATTATGTATTGGGCACATTACATCATTGTAAAAATGGGATCAGACACTACCCTTGTCCAGAATAAGGCAAGAGGCAAGACCTCCCGCAAAACTCTGTTTGATCCCATTTGGTGGGAGGGATGTTACAATGTGTCATTGCTGTGGCCATGGGTCCTCCTAAGGCTTGGGGTTGGCAGTCTGAATTTTGGGTTTCCTTTCCTATAGGTTTAGTGGAGAGGTACTTGTGGGCAGCTCTGGAAAGGTACTATCTTCTTCATCTTTCTTTTTCCCTTGTCCTTGTTGGAGTCCTACCACCTCTACCAACCACCCTTCTCTGCATACCCATGAAGATCGGCTTTGTGTGCCATCTCCCCTCCAACCTCAACACATGGCACCCTCATTATTATGAGGCATTAAATCAGACTCTTCAATAACAACATTAGTATGGAATAAAATAGAACTTACAACAGTCATACAACTAGCACCTCATGACTTCATCCACCATCACAAAAGCAATAGGAACCTTAAACAAGAGTATGTAGAATAAGATATGAATAAGACTTCACGAGAAACTGATTATGAGATAGAGACAAAAGTTGTTTCTATTGGACAAAGCACTCCTTGGGGGAGCTTGAACAAACTCATAAGAGAAAGGTTTGATGAACAAAGATTAGGTATTTTCTTTGAAAAGGCAAAAGATTTAATGTAAACGGCAACGTGAGTTTGAGATGATAGATCTTGTTTTGCTTCAGTAGCAAAAGAACTGTAAAGAGGTTCTTGCGTAAGCCAGTGACCTCTCCGATGGATCCCAATGAGTTCTCGATATGATACTTCTGGCCCCGTACCTTGTTTACTATGTAGGTTGTGGCTATGTACGTTGGGTGCTTGCTTTTACCATTTTGTTCTCATCAGATGTTGTTTCTATACAGTAATTATCACACATAATGGGTTACATACGGAAGCTCTGAGAGTCTTCTTTCAACCCTAAACACAACTTAGAACATGCTGATGCAAAAACGCAAACAAAAGAGAGAAGAGAGAGAGAGAGAGATGGCTGGTAATTCAGTATCTTCATATGATACAAAAAGGTACATAATCCTTACAGCCATGGGCTGCCTTGAAAAGGTAGTAAAAAACCTATTCTAATACTAGTCTAGACCCACACCGTAAGTGGGAGTGAATGAATCACAATGATGAGCATTAGTGCCTTTATATAGGCCCTTGGACCACTAGAGTGCTGGCCGTGGCCAACCGACTGGACATAAATATGATAAACGCAGATCCGCATGTCCTTCATGCAACCGACAGCACCCTATGCAGCCGACAGGTCTTCCTTGTCCTTCTCCTAGTCCAACACTAGCCAAATCTGCACTTCATGCTCCAAAACCTGGTTCTAACTGATTCTTGAGTTCCTTCTTTATCTCTTGCCTTTCAGGACTAGCCTCAGAGAATGTCCATGGCAAATCTTGCACATGACATCCCCCTCTGCTAAACTTGATGACGGGATTCCAGCTGACTGTCATCATTCCATTCTGTTCCCGGCTTCCCTCTGTCATACATCCATCTCTGGCAACGCTTTTCACTGAAAACCCAACCCGGTCTCCAAAACCACTCAAACTCTGAATAAGATCTATGCATCTGTTCCATCCAATCCCCAATCCATTCCTACCCTGTCTCTAAACACCGTCTTGCTCTTCATTCGTGAGAAATGAGTCCGGCACTCTCACTCCACCCCTTGGAGGATCATCCTCCCTTGGAACCGTTGCCCGAGAGCCTTTCTTGGCTCACAGGACTGCCATCCCCTTTGGGCTTTGTGGAACACCATCAACCAACCTCCTGGGAGCTCTTCTCAGTCTTGTGTTCGTTGCCTTGGGGTTCGTACCTGTGCACTTTCCTGTACCTTGGACCTATACACCTTCATATGGGATTGAATCAGCGTTTAGCCTTGCTAAGCCTGATGCTCTGATACCAATGTTACATACAGAAGCTCTGAGAGTCTTCTTTCAGCCCTACACACCACTTAGAACATGCTGATGCAAAAACGCAGATAGAAGAGAGAGAAGAGAGAGAGAGAGATGGCTGGAAATTCAGTATCTTCATATGGTACAAAAAGGTACATAATCCTTACAGCCATGGACTCTGCCTTGAAAAGGTAGTAAAAAACGTATTCTAATCCTAGTCTAGACCCACACCCTAAGAGGGAGTGAAAGAATCACAATGATGAGCATTAGTGCCTTTATATAAGCCCTGCTGGTCGGCCAGCCAATTGGACATAAATATAATAAACGCAGATCCGTCTGTCCTTCATGCAACCGACAGAACCCTATGCAGCTGACAAGTCTTCCTTGTCCAGTCCAACACTAGCCAAATTTGCACTTCATGCTCCAAAACCTGGTTCTAACTGATTCTTGAGTTCCTTCTTTATGTGTTGCCCTTCAGGACTAGCCTCGGAGAATGTCCATGGCAAATCTTGCACATGACAATTTCTTCTCTTGTACAGAGCCCTTCACTTACGGTGTGCCTACACCTTGCTCAGAGCTCTGATCTTTTGTATGCGGATTCATTCCTCTCTATCTCGCTGTCTCTCGTGTTCACTCTCTTTTTGCTTCAACTGCACACTCCATCAGGGAGGGGTCGATTTCTATTCTGTAACCCCAAGGTTGTCATTAATGTTTGAAAATCTCTGTTATCTATGAAATCTGCATTCTTCAAATTTGTAGCATGTGCGTGTGAAGTGTTCAGAACTTCTTCAATCAAAGTGACACGTTCTGAAGAAGTCAGATCAAAGACAAGATTTTCTTTCTCCTCTGCATTGAGATTCACCTTCGTCACAATGACGCATGTGCAGATCTGTCCTGATCAGATCCATCACTTGTAGAAGAAGTAAGCATGATGATAAAGTGCACAAAGAGGATCGTGCTCCCTTAAAGAAGAAGGCAGACTGAGCTCTGGTACCACCTTCAGTAATCTGAGGGGCAGTAGACTATATGTAGCACGCCAAACAATTGATTGCAGCGGAAAAGTGCACAAACAATTTCCACAATAACAAACTAGAGAGCTAGAATCCTCCTACACAGGACACTGTAGTGGCTCCAAATGCTTGCGCCCCCACAGGTACTTGTTTCTTCTTACTTGAACAAGGTACAATGCAGATTAGGCTCCATATATCTCTTTGTGCAAGAACTTGACTACAACATGCCCCTCAGGATCTTTTTATACTCTCAGATGTGCACAAAAGCAAAAGCTGAAAATAATTTTTATTTAAAAATAAAAGTTTGCTTTTGATTTTTGGAAAAAGTAACTCTCAAACGCAGAAATCAGATGCATCCTCTATCTCCACACGCGCAGAGCTGTCCACTTGCCACGTTAGCATGCCATGTCAGCAATTGCCTCATCAGCACCATGTCATCAACTGCAGATTAGGGTTTTTGATCTGCTGCAAAAATTCGTGTTTCAGCAGATAAGGCTTTCTGGGATTCTGATCTACTGTAGAAATTTAGGGTTTCTCGGTTGTTTTTGGTTCACATCTTCAAGCATCATGGAATGCCTAGCAAATCCATAATTGGGGATAGAGATCCTTGGACGACAAGGAACTTTTTGATAATATAGGGACAAAACTGAAATTTTCTTCAGTCCTCGTGGTGTTGGACTTACTTAACTGCTATTTTCAGAGCAAAAATCAGCGTGGGAGAAGTATTGGCCTTTGCTGGAATTCGCATGCAACACCACCTTCCATAGCTCTACTGGCAAAGCTCCCTTTGAGATTGTATATGGGAAGGTGGTGTTGACACCTATTCTACGAACCAAAGATGAGATCTTTGTAGCACATGAGTATGAGCGCGACTTGGACACATCTTTTGCTCGAGTGCAGCATGCTATCAAGAGGTCTCAAGAAAAGCAAAAAGAAGGCTGCAGTTAAACATAGGCAGCAAGTGAACTTCAAAGCAGGTGATTGGGTCTTGCTAAAGTTTGAGAAGGCAGAGACCGAGAAAAGGAGGACATTATCCCAAGCTCTCTACAAGGTATTATGAGGTTTGCTTCCATTTGGCATTACCAAATCATTGGAGGATTCACAATGCCTTTCATGTTAGCCTTCTTAAGCCTAATGTTGGGCCACCTCCTCATGGCCCGATTCAAAATGATCTACCAGGAGTGGAAGAGCACGATGAGGTATTGTAGCCCGAACAAATTTTTTTTTGTAGAGAGCGGCAACTCCGAGATGGTTGCCTCAATCCCTGCTATTTATTGAAATTGAGATGGATGCCAATTGGATGGATGAGGCCTTCTTCAAAGTGTATCCGGACATCCTCCTTTAAGTTGCGGTCAACTGATTAGAAGCCAGGGGGATGTCACGATAGATCGAAAACCCTAATGTATCCAGATGCATTGCTTGCAAATAGAAAACCCTAATGTATGACATAAGGGTTATGAGCTTTGGACCTACATGTGTGCAAGGGCTCATTGTAAATATTTTAAATTCAAGAATGAATACAAGAAAGCTTCACAAGGAACATTGTCAAGACTTCATAGATCTAGTGCATTATTGTTGGAAAAAATGTGATGGCACAAACACAAGGAATTCACAATTTTCAAGCACACAATTCAATTGGAAGCAAGCGCACTTAATATGATTATAAAAGTGGAAGCTGTACAATGGGATCCTTGTGTAGGGATATGTGTGTGCAACAAAGTGCTTCAGTAATACCCAAAACACATGTAATGCAAGATGCAAGAGGCCCAAATGCTATAGGCATACAAAGATGCTATAGAATACGCATAAAGAGGAAGAAGTTTACTACTGTATAAACAGTAAATCTGTTGTAAACAGCAGAAAGATCACCCCGGGATGCATGCCACCACCTTGAACTCCAAGGCAAATGATAGCTTCACCGGAGAGACAAGCTTGATGAATATACTGCTGTTTATGAGCAGAAAAAAGCAGTATTACAGCAGCAGCCATCAGATATCAAGTTCTTCCCTGTTATTGCAGGGGATCTCCCAATCTCAACTCTTCATCACATGAAGAGGATAGTGACAGGACAACCTTCGGTCCCAGTCTCTTCAGACATATGTCCTGCTTGTAAGACATAACAAAAAGTGGATAGCAAGTGCATGGATGAGCTCGCATGGGCCGAGAGGCGAGCATAATTTCTGCTCTATTCTACAACAAATTGGTATCTCTATCTTCTACAATAAAGGTCCTTGGCTGGTCTAGCCTGTGCATGCAATCTCGTCCGGAGCAGGTTCTTTCTGTTGATTCCATCCATTTACAGCAAGCTACTACTGTGTACAGCAGTTTTTTCTCAAGCTCCTACTTATTTACCTTCATAAGGTGAGAAATATCTGAACTTGCGAACTGACAGACGAGAATAAGAAATCATAACAGTCAAAAAGTGAAGGACAACGACAAGAAAAAAGCATTTCATTTTTATTTTGTTTTTTATTTTGAGATGAAGTATGTTTGTATTGAAATCACATCAGCACTTGTACAACGGTATGAACAGAAAGAAACATTACTAACCAAGGAATGATTAAAGCCAGTATAGTCTATTGTGTTGTGCTTCTGCTGTGTCTAATTGGAAGGGGGCAGCTTTGCTTTCTCTCTCAATACGTTTAGACAACATCTAGATACAAGAAAGCAGACTCAACCTCTGCGTTTGCTCTTCTTCTTCTCCTTCTGTTGTTGCTGGTTCTTGCTGCTGGCAGCCTGTTTGTGGTGCTGGTGCTGGTGCTGCTTGCCCTTGCTGTTGTCGGTGCAGGTAGGCCGCAGCTTGACGTTTGCTGCTCTATTGAATTCTTTGCGGAATTCCTTGAACTCTTTGCAGTTGAAGGAGTCATCGCTGATTGCAAACAGCCGCTTCAGGAGTGGGGCGAGAGTGTGCGCGGTACACACACCTTCCAGGCGGGGAGCACGCTCAAACTGGGCAGCCATAGTCTGCAACACGGTGAGCCCATTGGGTGCGACAAAGGAATTCAGGATCCTACCCTCCTTTGGCTGCTCTGGGAAATAAAGCGGCGAGTCAAAGAGGGCTGTGGCAGTGGGGAGAACGTAATCCATTCTCTCCTGAGCATCTTGGGAGTACCTGTAGTCCACCAAGTCGGAGATGAATGCCAGAAGCCTTAAAAACAAGTTCCTGCTGAGGGCTTGCTTGCAAAGGGCATGCCGTTCTTGATCCGACTGCCATCGCTCATGGAGAGCCTGGAACTTGTGAGCCTCCTGGGGGCCAATGTTCTTCTCGTTCTTCTTGATGATTGCGAACCACATATCCGCCGTCAAGGGGGGGGGCTCCTCCTCCTCCTCCAGAAACACCCCGGCCCGTAGCAATCCATCATCATCAGACCACACCTGCTCAAGAGGAACCCCTTTGTCATGCTGCGATTGCAGAAGCTCCAACAGGATTGCGCCGTCCACCTGAATTTTGCCACCGCCGGAGGTCGTCAAATGCAGACCCGAGGGTGAGGGTGAGGGCGAGGGCGAGGGCGAGCTGCTGTTGTCGCACATTCTTTTGCACTCTGCTTTTGGGCTCCCTTGTCTTCAAACTTTGAGCTTTTATAACCACAAGTCTGCTTTTCGGCTGCCTTGCAATTCGCGAACTTTGGGTTTTTATACCCAAAACTGCGCTTTTCGGCCGCCTTGAAAAACGCGGTAAGCAACCCCCGTTTTCAAACTTTGAGCTTTTTTATACCCAAACTTTGCTGCCTTGCAAAACACACTCCGTCCAAAGGCTGATTGGGATCCCTAATAATCAAACACATAACACAGCCTTTTATCTCATTCACTAGACCTATGTCCGCAAAGTCCTAGCTAGAATCCTCTTGGGCACTAGACAAAATCTATTGGGAACTCAGAAGAACAGCACAATCGCCATGTGAGCATTGTGCAACCAGAGAAAAGACACATTATGCGAGAAGCTGAGAGCTCGTATCACTAAGAAAAATGCAAAGGATATTTCCAAGAAAATACTTATGGCTATTCAGGAGAATTCTAGACACTTCGCCACACAAAAAATTGTATTGGCTTGCAGAGCCACAAATCGATAGATATCAGTATTTTAGAGCTTCCCTTAGGCTAGAACTAGGAGACGAACATGCTCTCTCTCTCTCTCTCTCTCTCTCTCTCTCTCTCTCTCTCTCTCTCTATGTGTGTGTGTGTGTGTGTGCGCGCGCGCGTGCATGTAACACATGCCTCACAATTGAGCTAGTTGAATCTCTATCCACTCAAGTACAATATATATATTATCGAGTTGATAGATTCTCAATCTCATAGATTAGCCCGTAAGAGAGAATAAATGCACATCATCTTATGGATAGGAATCTGTAGCATGATAGTCTTAGAAAGAAGACACATTACCCACTTAGTAGAGATATCTCTAAATATTATCATCCAAGCTACCTTCATGGACTGGAAAAGTGAATGACGCCAAACCATACTAAAAGCATTGGGTGATGTGAAATAAATGACTCATATGAATTCTGTTTAGGTGGCAACAGGTCCTTTTAGTCACCGACATTTGCATTGTTCCTTGATAAAAGAATAATAGAGGTGCATCCTCGAAAGTGACCTTAATCCTTGCAACTATCGTTACTAGGGATAATGTTTTCGTTCAATAATAACTAATTCTACAAAAATTTTGAGTTTGCCATTTTGGTTCTATGAGAAAGACATTATTGATTCCTGCATAAACATTTAATGTGTACCAAAAACTTCATTCCTTATCTCAATGCTTCTCTTCAAACTTCCAACTTAGCATATGATCAATATTGATACCATAACATGAACAAAACTCTATATGGTAGATACCTTTGCATATGAAGTTGTCAACATATTAATTTTTCCCTCAAGTGTTGTTCATGATTATAGTTGAAGTTGCTCATGAGTTGTATTCATGTGTGATTGTGGAAAAAGTTGTGTGTGAGACATATACCCATTAGAATATAATGGAAAGTTTGTGATCCAAGTTTTATCTCTGCAAGTCCATTTATGAAAGCTCCTTTTATCTACCATAACATTCAAGTTACAAAGAAGTTTACTCATCATGCTCAACCATATTAAGTACTCAAATGAGAGAACATTTCTCTCGATCTCAACCATATTAAGTACTCAAATGAGAGAACATTTCTCTCGATCTCATAGCTAATGTCAACTCAATTGTTGAAGCATTGTTCCCAAGGCAAAGCCCACTTGGTTCACTTACTTATTTGCTCTTCCCTTTTTGATTGTCTTGTCCTTTCTTCCATAGGTTGTGTAATAGAACTCTAGCTTGCTTATATTAATGTACAATGGTGTCCCCAAGACAATCATATTAACTATATGTACATCATCACGTGATTTAATACGTGGTGAATTTTTAAATCTTACAATACACAGGCATCATACAAGGAGCCCTTGAGGGGAGAAGGGAGCTTGAGCTCTTGCAAGCACACACACATTCTCACAAACCCTAGAAGAGAACACACAAGGTGAGAGGCTGAAAATTGTTCTTCTTCTTCTTCAACAAAAGAGGTCTACTAAGAAGATAAAATGACTAACACACATACTAGAGTATATACAAGCGATCCATAATGTGAACACACTAAAGTGGAGTAAGTAGTTGTGGACTAGTCTATGTAGTCTAACTGTAGAATCTCTGGCGAAGATATGTCGGTGCCGACTACCAAACCCGCCAGTGATGTAAATGTCGAACCGTCACGCAGGCACCTCGTGAGTGTTAGCTCATGTTGAGCTTGACATCTCAACACTCCCCCTCAAGCTCAACTCCAACTCGTGAACTCCAAGCATATCTTGAAATCTGTGGAGCTTCTCAGCTCCCAAGGCCTTCGTGAAGATGTCAGTGACCTGATCCTGTGTGCTGACGTAGACCAAGTTGATGTCACTTGCCAGACTCTCTCCCTGATTTTGGTCTAATGGCACCAAGATTATCTAACTAGCCATCCAATACTTGGCCAACATGTCCAATGCATACTGTCTTTGTGACAGATACCATCAGGTGTGCAAATGACCTCGATGCCCAAAAGGTAGCGTAGATCTCCCAAATCCTTCATGTCAAACTTCTTTTTTAGAAGACTTTTCACATGCTCAATCTCTTCCAAGTTGTCACCCCCAACAATGAGATCATCTATATAGATGGTGATGATCATAATGCCCTTATCACTCTTGTGCACATACAAAGAGTGATCTGCATCTGCCATATGAAAACCAATAGTGACAAGGTACTGAGCAATCTTGTCATGCCATGCTCGTGGAGCTTGCATCAGCCCATACAAGGCCTTACAAAGCTTACATACATACTATGGGTGACCTGTATCCTCAAAACCAAGTGACTGATCAATATACACTTCTTCTTGCAAGTCACCATGCAAGTCACCATGCAAGAACGCATTTTTCACATCCATCTGATTGTAAAAACCAGCCTTTAGCTGCTGCAACCACCACAATCACATCTCTCACAGTTGCCATCTTTTTACAACTGGGGCAAACGTCTCCTTATAATCAATCCCATTTTTTGTCCGCATATTTTTTGGCTACCAATCTAGCCTTGTACCTGCTTATGCTACCATCACTATTGTGTTTCATCTTATACACCCACTTACATCCAATAGCTTTCTTGCCTTCAAGAAATGGCACCAAATTCCAAGTCTCATTTCCATTCAATGCATCCATCTCCTCATCCATAGCTTTCTCCCAATACACATTTCCAATAGCCTCATCAAAACATGTGGGCTCTACAACCTACACAACTTTTGCCATGTAAGCATAGTGATATGCTACATAACCATCATAAGTCAACCTCTGCACAGGGTTTTTGACTCTTCCAGATTGTCGTAACTTTGCATTCATGGCTTACAAAGCCTTCTTTACACTAGGTGTCCTCATTGCTGGAATCCCAAGCTTCTCACATCAAGGCTTATCTCCGAGCCACTAGACTCTCCATTAATAAGAGAATGCCCTACAGAAATATTAGGCATCCCAAGGGGCTTAACCACTGTCTCTTTATCTTTATGTGATGTATCAACTACATTTCCAAGACTGGTATTATGACGCAGCGTGCCACTCCATAGTCTATCAGCAGCAGAACCACTGCATGAGGACTCTCCTGGTCCACTCAAAGACTATGATTGCTGAATTGCATTTTGTGAAACCACATTTCCACTTACATCAGTCCCAACAACCACATTTCCACTTACATCAGTCCCAACAACCACATTTCCACTTACATCAGCCCCAACAACATCTTTTTAGCAACATACCAGCTACTCATCTCATCAAATGCAACATCCCTGCTTACCCTCAACTCACGTGTAGTAGGATTATAACATCTATATCCCTTTTGCTCAAGGGAATACCCAATAAACACACATTTTTTTGCCTTTGGATCCAGCTTAATACACAACTCATCTGGCATATGCAATACATCCAAAAACTTTCAAGTGAGACAAATCAGGTTTCTTGCCCCAGTAAACTTCTTCTCTGGCTTTACATCATGTATGGCTGTAGTAGGAGTCATGTTCATGATATAAACTGATGTAGACACAGCCTCAGCCCAATAGCTATGTGGCATATTCTTCTCTGCATCAATGCTTGTGATATCTCCGCAATGTGCCTGTTTTTTGCTCAACAACTCTATTTTGCTGTGCAGTGTATCTGCACAGCAAAATAGAGTTGCAGTGTATCTGCATGTAAACTGTCTCTGAATGCCATTCTTCCACAAGAAATCAGAGAACCCATTGGAGAATTATTCTCCCTCCTCCATTTGACCTTAGGCACTTCACATGCTTCCATGTTTGCCTTTTAGCCATCACTTTGAAATTCTTAAAATGACTGAAAACTTCACTCTTCTTCTTTATAAAATACACCCACACTTTCCTCGTGTGGTCATCAATGAATGTTACATAATACCTGCAGCCACCCACCATAGACATAGTCTTCGTAGGACCCCATATATCTGAATGCACAACATCTAGTGAATTCCTGCTCACATCTCTGTCATGTGGAAATACTTGCTTTTTTTGGTTTCCAAATTGACATGCTTCACATACTTTCAGCATACCTTCAACCTTAAACTTAGTCAGTCCTGTTGTAATGCTCCTTGCATCAATAACTTGAGGACCCATATAATAATATTCGTTTTTGGTCTCTATTTTGAAAAAAAAAAATTCTTTCTTTCTCTTCTTCTTTCTTCTTCTCCTTCTTTCTTCTTCTCCTTCTTTCTCTTCTTCTTCTTCTTCTTGTCATCTTCTTCTTCTTGTTCTCATTCTCTCTTCTCTTTTTTTCTTCTTCTTCTCTTCCTTCTCTCTCCTCCTCTTCTTCTTCGTCTTTTTCTTCTCCTCTTCTTTTTCTCTTTCTTCTCTTTCTTCTCTCTCCTCTTCTTTTTCACGCCTTAGCTCATGCTATCACACAACTGCTTGATTATCCCACATAATCGTCGATAAGACCTGGGAAAAGGATATAAAGAAAAAACGAAGACATTTTAGTAATTGTCTCTTTTAGAGACACTGTGCGTGGCTGATGGCCCTTTCCATTGTACTATCAATGGTCCGTTCGGTTCCAATGCCATGTTATCGAGTGCATTGCCATGTTACATGTCGGCCCGTGTTGCCTGTCAGTCGTGTGCTATCATTGCCGCAGTTGTACATGCATTGCCATGTTACATGTCGGCCCGTGTTGCCTGTCAGTCGTGTGCTATCATTGCCGCGTGGTTATACATGCATTGTTACCTAGTCGTGTGGTGCTCATTGCTTGGCTGGTGTTCGCAGTGCTACAGGCCATCCTGTTCGTCGGCGCTCTAGCATGTCATCGTCTTGTGCTGGGCTTCTTGGGCTTCATACCACCGTTCCTCACCTTCACATATAGAGGACGTGTTGGTAGGAGAGGACGTGTTGGTAGGAGAGGACGTGTTAGTAGGAGACCTGTTGGTCTCGGGCCGTCTGAGTGTCCTAAATACACATCTTTATGATTGATGGAGCGTGGTAGTTGACAGACTAACCAAAGTTGCCCATCTGATTCTAGTGAAAGAAACCTACACTGCAGTGGATGTTGCCAGAGTTTTTCTCAAGGAGATCTTCAGATTGCATGGCTTACCCAGGAGGATAGTAAGTGACAGAGATCCTAAGTTCACATCGAGATTCTGGACTGCATTCTTCGAAGTAGTAGGAACTTTCTTGGATCTTAGTACAGCTTATCACCCCGAGACAGATGGCCAGAATGAAAGAGTGAATCAGGTAATAGAAGATATCCTTTGGTCATGCTGTGTGGTAAGGAACCCAAGAAGTGGTTAAGCCATTTGCATCTGGTTGAGTCTGCTTACAATGCTTCTTATCATTGAAGCATCAAGATGAGCCCTTTCAAAGCTCTGTATGGACAAGATTGCCTTACACCATTGACTTGGTCCGACCCATTGATCAGGGGTCGAGATGTCCAAACAGATGCTTGATGACATGGACCAGCAAATGCAATCAATCCGTAAAGATATTAAGGCTGCCTAGGATAGGCAAAAGCAGTATGCTGATAAAAAGAGATCAGAGAGAGTATTTGAAGAATCAGATATGGTCTTCATTCGAGTACGACCCAAAAGAAGTTCCTTGTCTTTAGGGAAGTACAAGAAGCTCTCTCCCAGATAGTGTGGACCGTATGCTGTTATAAAGAAAGTAGGAGATTTAGCTTATAAACTTCTTCTGCCTCCCCATCTCAAGGTACATAATGTATTCCATATCAGTTTGCTTAAGAAGTATGTACCCAGCCCGAGTCACGTGCTTGATGATGAACAATTGATTTCTCTGACTCAAGGCCAGATGGTACTCCAACCTGAAGAAATCCTTGATGTTCGGGAGAAGGTTCTCAGGAGAGCAGAATCCTCAGAGAATTTTTGGTCAAGTGGAAGTTCTTCCCCTTAGAAGACGCCACTTGGGAGAAAGAAGAAGAGTTGGTAAAAAATTACCCCCACTTTGCGAGACGAGGACATCTCGCGTTTTTTAAGTGGGAGAGGATGTAAGATTCCTCCTCAACCTGAATAATGAATAAGCTTTTACCTCAATTCCCTGTAATCATCCCCTATTTTAGAATGTAAGAAAATATCATTTTCCCTTGTTTTGGCCTAGAGAGAAGAAATATTCTAGAGAGAGGTAATTCAATATTGAGATATTTTTGGATATTAAAATTCTCCTAATATCTAAGATATATTTCCTTGAAACAAGTTCAAAATAAATTCTCCAATGTGCATTAGAAATCAATTAAATATGTGTATTAAATGCCTTAGCCTAAGGGTCCACATTTCAAAAAAAATTAGATTATGGTCCAATTAAGGTTCCAATGGGCCAATAGGATTAATCCAAGTGTTGGGATGAGATAAATCCAAAGAATAAATGAAAATACCCAAAAATGAGTAAATGCTCACATAAGATGAAGAGTTGACTGAGTACAAGGTTTATTAGTTAAAAATTAAGGTATATTAGTTAAAAAATGAGATATTTAGGAGAAATGATGAATTTTTGACACCTTGGTAAGGAGGGGGAGCCCCATCAAGTATGCGCCTCTTTCTTCATCATTACTTGGGTTTTTTAATTCAAAAAAATGTGATATTTTTATCTCTCCTCTCTAATGGAGCAAATTGGATAAAAAGGGAGCCAAACTGGTCCAAATCTTGTCCAAATTGGGTCAAACTGAAGCTGGAAAGCTCTAGAACCTAGTTGGACTTGATTAGTGGCCTCCCTCACCTATAAATAGACCCTCATTCCTTTGTATTTTTATCTTTGAGCTATTCTATGAAAAGATGCAGGGGGGAAGAGAGCTTGAGCTCTTGCAAGCACACACACACACTCACAAAACCCTAATAGAGAACACACAAGGTGAGAGGCTGAAAATCTTCTTCTTCTCTACTCAACACTCAACACACCATATACAAGATAAGAGTACTCACTATATGAAAGGTACTCAACCAAATACATACACGGGTTCTCTATAGTGTGAACCCGACTAAATGAGCTGGCGCTATAACTATGCCAGTCTCTAGAGTGGCTGTCACACAGCCTGTCATCCCACTGGCCGCATATCACCCAAGATCTCACCAACCATGCCAGTGGTGTAAGTGCGGGGCCTATCCCCCAGGCGGGTCATCAGTGTCCACCGCCTCACTAGAGCTCGATATCTCAACACTCCCCCTCGAGCTCAAATCCATCTCATGTACACCAAGCAAAGCCCTGAATCTGCGGAGCTTCTCTGTACCCAATGCTTTGGTGAAGATGTCAGCTACCTGATCCTCTGTGCTGACATAAACAAGGTCAAGGTCTCCTGCCAAGACCTTCTCTCTGACGAAGTGGTAGTGGACCTCTATGTGCTTCGTACGAGCATGAAAGACTGGGTTCCTGGCCAACTGTATACTACTAATGTTGTCACAGAAAATGACAACTTGTCTATCCACTGATAGACCCAAATCTGCAAGTAGCTTTCTCAACCAAGCTACCTCACATGCTGCCATAGCAGCTCCTCTGTACTCGGCCTCTGTACTCGATAGAGCAACCGTAGGCTGCTTCTTGCTGCTCCAAGTCACAGCAGCACTCCCCAAAGAAAACATGAATCCACTGGTAGATCTTCTGTCTGAGATACTACCAGCCCAATCAGCATCTGTGTACCCATGTACACATATCTCTGTCCCAGTCTCATAGAACATCCACAATGTAAAGTAGACTTCACATACCTCAGTATGCGTCTCACAGCATCCAAATGCGATTTCCGTGGAACCTGCATAAACTGACTCACCAACCCAACAGCATAGCTCAAATCTGGTCTGGTGATCGTCATGTAGATCAAACTTCCTACTATGCGTCTGTACATAGTAGGATCCTCCAAGATCTCTCCTGAATCTGCACTCAACTTGCCATTCTGATCCAATGGCACAGAAATAGGCTTACAGCCTGTCATACCATACTTGGACAACATGTCCAAGCCATACTGTCTCTGCAGTAATCCAATACCATGTGGTGACCTAATCACCTCAATGCCCAAGAAATATCTGAGCTCCCCCAGATCCTTCATCTCGAACTTCTGTCTAAGCATGATCTTTACATCAAAGATCTCTGCATCATGGTCCCCCGTAATGATCAAGTCATCTACATAGATGACAACAAGCACAACTCCTCTATCACCATGTCTCACATACAATGAGAAATCTGCATTGGCTACATGAAAGCCAATAGTGACAAGATATTCAGAAATCTTGTCAGACCATGCTCTTGGTGCTTGCTTTAAGCCATACAAGGCTTTCTTCAACCTGCAAACATGCTCGGGGTGACCCTCATCCTCATAACCAGGTGGCTGCAACATATACACCTCTTCTTGCAAATCCCCATGCAAGAATGCATTCTTTACATCCATCTGATGTAAAGACCATTGCTTTGACGCAGCCACTGCTATCACAACTCTCACCGTTGCCATCTTGGCAACTGGGCTGAAAGTTTCCTCATAATCAATCCCATATGTCTGCGCATATCCTTTGGCTACCAATCTAGCCTTGTACCTGTTTATGCTTCCATCACTGTTATGTTTAACTTTGTACACCCACTTGCATCCAATGGCTTTCTTGCCTTCAGGCAATTGCACTAAATCCCAAGTTTCATTTCCATATAGTGCATCCATCTCCTCATCCATAGCTTTCTCCCAATGCACATTTCCAACAGCCTCATCAATGCATGTGGGCTCAACAACCTGCACAACCTTTGCCATATATGCATAGTGGTGTGCCACATAACCATCATATGTAAATCTCTGCACAGGGTTCTTCACTCTCCCTGATCTTCGCAGCTTTTCATTCATGGCTTCCATAGCCTTCTTTACACCAGGTGTTCTCATAGCTGGGATCCCAAGCTCCTCATCAAGGCTCATATCTGAGCCACTAGACTCTCCATCAACATGAGAATGCCCTGCAGAAATGTCAGGCATACCAAGGGGCTCAACCACTTTCTCTTTTCCTTTACGTGATGTACTAATCACATTTGCAGGGCTGGTATTATGACGCAGCCTGCCACTCCATGGTCTATCAACAGACCCACTAGATGAGGACTCTCCTGGTCCACTCAAAGACTGTGATTGCTGACCTGCATTCTGTGCAACCACACTTCCACTCAAATCAGCCCCAACAGCTTCTTTTTCAGCAGCATACCAGCTGCTCATCTCATCAAACACAACATCCCTGCTTACCTTCAACTCACGTGTAGCAGGGTTATAACACCTGTATCCCTTTTGCTCAAGGGAATATCCAATAAACACACATTTTTCAGCTTTCGGATCCAGCTTAGTTCTCAGCTCATCTGGCACATGCACATATGCAATGCATTCAAAGACTTTCAGATGAGACAAATCTGGTTTTCTGCCAGTAAACCTCTCCTCTGGAGTTACATCATGTATGGCTGCAGTTGGAGTCCTGTTCATGATGTATACTGCTGTAGAAACAGCCTCAGCCCAATAGCAATGCGGCATATTCTTCTCTTCCATCAATGCTCGCGCAATCTCAGCAATGTGCCTTTTTTTCCGCTCAGCAACTCCATTTTGCTGCGGAGTGTATCTGCATGTAAACTGTCTCCGAATACCATTCTTCTTCAAGAATTCAGAGAACTCATTGGAGAAGTACTCTCCCCCTCCATCTGACCTTAGGCACTTTACATATTTTCCTGTTTGCTTTTCAACCAAAAATCTGAAATTCTGAAAGTGAGTGAACACCTCACTCTTCTCCTTCATGAAATATACCCACACTTTCCTTGTGTGGTCATCAATGAAAGTGACATAGTACCTGCAGCCTCCCATAGACACGGTCTTCGTAGGACCCCATACATCTGAATGCACAACATCTAGTGCATTTCTGCTCACATATCTGTTGCGTGGAAACACATGCTTTGTTTGCTTCCCAAATTGGCATGCTTCACATATTTTCTGCATACCTTCCACTTTAAATTTTGGCAGCCCTGTCACAATTCCTTTTGTCTGCATAGACTTCAATCTCTGCACATTTACATGTCCAATTCTTTTATGCCATATGTCTGTGTCTGCAACAACTCCTGAACCATTTGCAAACATCGCAGCACTCATTTCAGGCATGTCTACATCCAACGTAAACATTCTGCCCACTCTGTTGCCTTTTGCAACCAACCTGCACTTGTCTTTGAAATCTTCAACATAACACCCATCAGGGTTAAACCGAACCTGCAACCCCTGCTCAATCATCTGGCCAACTGAAACCAGATTCTTTGTTATGTTCGGTACATGAAGTACATCTGCAAGGTACTTCACTTTGCCATCCTGCATAGATAATGGCACATCTCCAACGTGGGCAATTGGATGAGCAGTGTCATCCCCTGTTTCCACAAAACCTGGTCTTTCCGGGTTCTTCATCTCCTTGAACCACTCCCCATGACTCGTCATGTGGTTCGAAGCGCCTGAATCCACATACCATACATTATCTTTTTGTGCTGCATCAGCATTTTCAGACATGGCATTCACAACATGCTGCATAACAAACAACCTTTCATTGTCCTCATTATTTCTGCTTGAGGATGCATAGTTGTTTTGCTGCACTTTCCCATTTTGCATGTCAGCCTGCTTCTTATAACATTCTAACTGCACATGTCCTGGCTTACCACAATAGTAGCATTCACGTGCATCATTATATTGCCTTTGCCAATTTCCACGGCCTCTTTGACTCCCCCTGCCTCTGAATTTTCCTCTTCCACCTGCGTGTTGTTGTTGTTGTTGTTGATTCTGGGACTGTTGTTGTTGTTGCTGCTGCTGGCCATAATTCTGATTACCTGTTCGGCCACCTCCTTGACCGCGTCCACGGCCTCCTCTACCTCGTCCTCTTCCTGAACTCGTGTAGAAGGCCTGTTGCTCTGAACTGTTTTTGCTTTGTGAAGACTGCTGGTCTTCACCCAAGCTCTTCTCTTCGATAATCAGCATAGACACCAAATCTGTAAAGTTGGGAATGTTTTCCCGAGTCTGAATAGACGTCTTGAACGCCTTGTATTGTGGCCCGAGACCACGTAGACAGACCTCCACCTTATCATCATCATCTACTGACACACCAATAGATGCAAGGGATTCCACAATACCCTTTATCTTCAACGCATAGTCATTCACAGACATGCTCTTTTTCTCCACAGTATGAAGTTCATTCTTCAACTGTATCTTACGTGCCTTGGTATTTGTTTCATACAGCTTTACCAAGGTGTCCCACGCCTCCTTGGGGGACTTGGCATCCTGAATGTGCCCAATCATGGTGTCCTGTATACTAATGGAGAGCCAATACATAACCTTCCTGGCTCCTTGGTTCCAGTCTTTAAACTCTTTCACATCTGCAGCAGTAGGATTTATATCCGGTATCTCCGGTGCCTCTTCATGCTCACCTTCTATGTAGTCCCAATAGCCTTTTCCCATCAGGAAATTCGTCAACCTGAACCTCCAAGCATGGAAGTTATTCTTGTCAAGCTTCTCAGCCACAATCTGTGTTATGCCATCATTAGACATCTTGCCAAACACACAATTTTACCAGAACCTGCACTCTGATTTTTCCTACACAAATGCTGTATTTTCTGCACAGCGGTACTGCAGTCCACTCAAATGTCACAACCAGTGACCTCAATGTGCATACATACACCCAATGGCAACTGTAGACCTCTTTGCAGCACCCACAGTGTCTGCACAGTCAATCTGTCTTCCTGCAGTTCTTAAAACAGAGTTCTGCAGAGAATCGATGACTCACCCGCAGTGCTCGAAATCGCCTGCTTTCTGAAAAACGGAGGTCCAGACGCGCCCGAAACGCGTTTTCGGCTCGAAACTTTCAGTCCGTAGTCCGTAGGACTGTATAGTTGCCCTATAGCTTCACTCCCGCGAAGAAAGCTCCTCAATCAGAGATCGTTTGCCGGTGCCTCCCGTAGAGCTCCCGACAAGGGTGTAGTCACCAACACAATAGGGAAGAGTAGTTAAAGCTCTTACCCTCGTACCGCTTCCTGTGGTTCTCTTGCTTGCAGCTCAGCCCTTAGCACGAACCAGGCTCTGATACCATGAAAAGATGCAGGGGGGAAGAGAGCTTGAGCTCTTGCAAGCACACACACACACTCACAAAACCCTAATAGAGAACACACAAGGTGAGAGGCTGAAAATCTTCTTCTTCTCTACTCAACACTCAACACACCATATACAAGATAAGAGTACTCACTATATGAAAGGTACTCAACCAAATACATACACGGGTTCTCTATAGTGTGAACCCGACTAAATGAGCTGGTGCTATAACTATGCCAGTCTCTAGAGTGGCTGTCACATAGCCTGTCATCCCACTGGCCGCATATCACCCAAGATCTCACCAACCATGCCAGTGGTGTAAGTGCGGGGCCTATCCCCCAGGCGGGTCATCAGTGTCCACCGCCTCACTAGAGCTCGATATCTCAACATTCTATGCCAGTATTATCTTAAAAATTAGCATATTTCTATTATCCCTTATCTTGCCTCTTCTCTTGGGAGCTTGGAGCTTCTCTACTCTCCAACATCTCTTGAAGATTGCTCTTCTCCTCTTGGTGGCCAAGGACTTGCTTGGGGGCGTCACTGCTAATCAAAGAATCAAGCCAAACTTAGAGGTTATCCTATTTTATGACTTTTTTTTAATGATTTTTTTTAATTAACTCAATGATTTTCTTCTTCTCAACCCCTCTAAAGCTTGAGAAGCTTTCAAAGTAATTGTTCTTTCTTCAAATCAAGCTTTTCAAAGATTCATAATGTCTAATTAGAACTATGTTAATCTTTATGCTTAATTATAATATTTTCTTTAAGAAAATCTCTCTTGAAAAGATTAATCTTCTTTATGGATAGATCCTTAGAAAAAGGATGAATTTCAATAATAATATCTTGTTTCAATCTAATCTCTTGGCTTGATAAGCTAGAGAATGACGATTGATATTTTCATGATTTTTAATTTAGTAAAAATAATGGTTAATTCTTTTTAGCTTGATTATGAGTAGGAAAAATCACATTAACTCATTCTAAATTGAAAGAGGAATATACTAACAATTTTAGAAATGAGGAATGGTTATTTAGTTTAATCAAGAAAATAATCATAAATATGTTTATAATTATGGTTATAATTATGCTAAGTATACATAATTTAATTTTAAGTCTAAAAGAATAGTTTCTATCATATTTTCATTACAAGTTTTCATTCAATTAGAAAATTGAATATTATCAGTAATTGCAGCGAAGCTATGGCAAAATTTTTCTGAAAAAAAGATAAATCTTAATTTTATGCATATTATGAATAAAGCAAAAAGAGGAATTCCTATCATATTCTAGGTTTAGATATTTTATACAAAAATAATGATTTTTATCATATTCATGAAAAATACTTTTTAGTATTTATGCATAATTATTTAATTAAGAGAAGAAGAAATTTTTGATGAATTTATTTTTATGCATAAGAATTTAGATGTAAAAAGAGAAATTCCCATGACATTCGGGATTCAAACATTTAAATGTTAAAAGATGATTTTTTTGGCATATTCCAAAATATGGATATTTTTACTTATTTAAAAAGAGAAATTTTCATTGTATTTAAGTAGAAAAAGATCTAAATTAATTTTTATATAAAAAGAAGAGTTTTCACCATAATTTCAAGTAGAAAATTAGGGTATACTAATGTTGAAGATCAAATTGATGGTGGAAAGAATATTTTAAGATATTTATATGTGGATAAATCAACAAAATGATATATACTCAAAATTAGATTATTGAAAGAAGAGTATTTTTATAAAATCTCGTTATTCTCATATAGAACTATTTCTTTAATTCTATTGTGGCTAGGAAGAAGGAATGAATTTCATAAAGTTAGAATTTTCCTTACAATTGGAAGTCACCGTTAACTTATCTGAAGAAAATCCTTAAGAATCAAAGTTAGAAGTAAATCGAATAATTTTTGGTTAGACCACGACCGTGAGAATGGCGGCCAGTAAATTACTTGCCCATCTCTCGAATCTGAATTAAGTAAAAACCTCGTGAATTTCAAATCTTCGATACAAAGAATAGACTACCGCTGAATTAGAGAAGTTTCCTTTAACCGAAATCACCAAGAATTAAGTTAGAAATTTAGCAAAATTGATGGGTAGATTACCCTGATGTGAGACTAGTGATTCTCATTAAGAAAATCTGAATTGTGGAAAAAACGATTTTGTGGAATCAAAACCGGGAATTCTACTTGCATAGAAACTCTGTTTTTTTTTAAGGACTATTTTATGCCAGAATGCTGGAGAAAGCATTTGGCTTGTGATGTAAAACTAAGGAGAGATTCGTTGCATCAATTGGCGGGGCGGGGGGTCATCAAAGGATGTCGCGCTCACGGGCAAAGCTTGTCGAGGTCTTGATCAGCCTCGGTATGGTTAAAATGGTGCGCTTTTGGTACGATGGGCGAGGACCGACGAAGCAGTCCCTGAGTGAAGTGCTAAGACACCTAAGTAGGATCCTAGAGGGTTATGACCAGGTGATGCATGGGCTCGCGTGTGCTAGGACACCCATGCGTATGTCGAGGAAGATTTAGATGAACTGGAAAGAAATTATTTTTATGAACTAGATTTTGATATTGGATCTTGTTGGTTGACCAGTTGGTCTTCAACGGAGAGTCCGGATGATAATTTTTGTAAAATAATGAACTAGATATTTTGGAGGATTATGATCAGTAATACTATGGTTTCATTGAAAGATTATTTTAAAGACAACCGAATCTATTAAAAAAAAGGCAATTTCATATTGGGTGTGTAAGTGGTGTGTCTACCTTGAATTTTGCTTCAAGCGCCGGCTACTAGGGGGGCCTAGGGACTCTTTTCCTCGATACCCGGGACAAAATATAACCAATTTTTTATATAAAGGAATCCCACCAATACAGTGGTCTAACCCATGGGCCAGTTGGGGTTAGGCTGGATTGGGGGATTCCTACTACGATACAGATAGATATAATTAAGTTACGTTAGTTAGATTAAGTCCTAGAAAGAGCGTTGTTCTATGGGAAGGAATCAGTAGGCTATGCCTTGCTTAAGGGGGAAAAAAGCGATGATTCTATGGACCAAGTGCAAGTCTCTTCCTTGATCTGACCATGTAACGTACGGGTTCGGTCAGATCAGTTTGGTTAGTTAAGGCCTTGACCCGTTAGATAAATCTCCCATTATATGATTTTCTAAAGGTGGAATCGCCCGTGCCTTCCGGGTGAGGGAAGTTTTTCCAGCTTCGGTTTCGGAGGAACAGCCAGGCTAGTCTCTTGTCCAGACATCCGTGGTGGGTGAGGCCCCGAGTGTGAATCCTTGCCCCGCACGAGAGGCCGATGCTGCTTCCGCCACCACCAGCGCCCCCGGAGGGGGCATTCCCAGAGGGGGAAGGGGTTTCACAGTCTTTGCAGGACGGCAAGGTGAAGTACCTTGCAGATGTACTTCATGTTCCAAACATTACAAAGAATCTCGTTTCTATTGGCCAAACATTACAAAGAATCTCGTTTCTATTGGCCAAATGATTAAGCAGGGTTTGTAGGTGCGGTTTAACCTTGATGGTTGTTATGTAGAAGACTTTAAAGATAAGTGTAGGTTGGTTTTGCAAAAGGCAATAGAGTGGGTAGAATGTTTACATTGAATGTAAATATTCTTGAAGTGAGTATTGCAATGTTTGGTTCAAGAGTTGTTGTTGCAGATACAGACATTTGGCACATAAGAGAATTGGGCATGTAAATGTGCAAAGAATAAAGTCTATGCACACTAAAGAAATTGTGACAAATGTTATGAGATTGACAGGAAACACTTTAAGGTAAGACTAGAAAATATTGTGTATATGTAAAAGGTTTGCATATAAATAAGGTTCACGGGATTTCAAATTGGAAATACCTAAAGCAATGATTAATAGGCATTAAGGTCAATGTACAAGAGATGTAGATGGTGCATAAAGGAAGCCTAAAGGCCATAGAAGTAGGTCCCCCTTCTAGGGGGAGTTGAGGAGACATTGGATAGTGAAAGGGACATGCTTAGCCATTGAAAGGTCAAGGGGCTGAAGTTGGAAGGTCATGCATCACCTAGGCCTATATAACTATGTGTTTAGGATTCATGTGAGATATGGTTGGATGGAGAATCAAAGTTCTAGTCATACAAGTCCTCAAGCTATTGATGTAAGGAGCATTACATTAGAATCAGAGCTAAGTTTTTTCTTTTCCATGTTTCCATTGAGCTACTCATTGCTAACTCTAATCTCTACTCCTTAATCTCTTTTCTATTCATTTCCATAAGGTAATCCTTAATCTCTTCTCTATTCATTTCCATAATCCTCATATTTCTTAAATCTTCTCTATAAAAATACTTATTGCTTAATAGATTGGGCATACCTCTTGCCTAATTGATTGAGAATACCTCTTGCCTAATAAATTGGGCATACTTTGGAGATGCTACATGAAGTAAGTGGAGTACATAACTTGAAGAATCATTGAAGCAAATACCAACAAGGAGGAATCAACAGAATTGTTCTTCACACCATTAGAGACAATTCATATTTACCCAACCAAGTAAGGTCGTGTTGCATCTTTTTTTTTTGCTTTGTAAGAAAATTTTCATTTTTCTTATTGTTAGAGTAAATGGCTTCTCAAGGTGGGAAGGATGAAAATGGGGAGAAGGGGAAAAACCCAATGTCCTCTTTCCACATGGAAGTGAATATTACAAAAACAAATGAAATAGATATGCAAGATTTAGATCTTAATGAGTATAAGGATATAGAGATGAAAGAAATGAAAGAAAAAAACTCTAATATAGAGAATAAACTTGAGAAAATGATGGGTCTTCTTAGCTCCTTAATGAGATGGGAAGGATTGGGAGTAAAAGAAATATCTAAAAATAACATTGATAGGGAAGGGAAAAAACTCTAGAAAAAGGATTAAATGAAACCATAGTTGAAGAGGGTCCCAAAACTAGAGACTAGGGTATGGTATTCAAAGATTTAAAGGCCCCACTTTTAGTGGAGAAGAGAAGGAGAGAAATAAAGATGCGGTCCATATTTTTCTTTAAAAAATGGTAAGATTTGCATCATTTAAGAAATGTGCCTGATCATAACTGCCCCATTCAAGCTAGCCTATCCTTACAAGGTAAAGCTTATAAGTGGTGGATGAGCTTAGCAGAAGCTAGGCAAGTACTCGATTCTTGGGATTCATTTAAGGAATTATTCTTAAAGGAATATCTTCCTGAAAATGAAGAAGACTGAAATTGGGAGGAATGGGATGATTAGTCTATGGAACAAAAGAATTTAAATCTCTCTCAATATATAGCTTGCGATAGAGAAATTGTCTTAAAGTTTAAGGGAATAGACAATTTTCAAAAAGTAAGAGGGTTCATTAGAGGCCTAAAAAGAGAGTACAAGAAGTAATTTCGCTCCAAAGAGCCAAAAAAATTAGATGAGGCTATAAATTTGTAAATTTTTTGTACGATAACATGGGTAATGGTAATCGTAAAGAAAATGATAGAAAATTTTCATTAATAATTTAAAGATGTTTTTCTGGAAACATTGCCAAAAGGTTTACCTCCGGATAGAGGGATAGATCATCCCATAGAAGTTCAAAGCCAATTAGTAAGTCATTATATAGAATAAGTTTGACAAAAACACAAGAAGTTGGCTGAATATTTAGAACAAGGCCAAGTAAGTCTCTCTAGACTTCACCAATATTATTAGTGAAGAAAAAAGATGCATATATATGCGCTTGTGCATATATTATTGTGGATTAAATTCAATCACAAAAAAAAATCCTATTTCTAGGATAGATGAGTTATTTGATCAATTCAAAGGTGCTAAATATTTTAGTAAGATAGATTTAAAGTCTCGATATCATCAAGTAAAAGTTAGAATTGAACATGTGCCAAAAACAACATTTAGAACATCTTTTGGGCACTTTGAATTTTTAGTTATGCCTTTTGGTCTAGCTAATGCTCTTGCTACTTCTATATTTAGAAAAATATGTGGTGGTTTTTATTGATGATATATTAGTCTTTAGACAAAGTGAACAAGAACATATTGAGCACCTTAGAAAAGTATTTTAATTATAGAATAAAAATAAATTATTTGCTAAAAAAATCTAAATTATTTGAAAGTAAAAGTTGAACAAAGCTCAAAGTAATTATTCAACTTTTGAAAAAGAACTATTTGAAATTGTGCATGCTTTTAAAAAGTGGAGTCATTATTTGTATAGTGCCAATTTGGAAGTATTTTTTGACCATGAAAGTCTTAAATGGTTAGGAGTTAAAAGGTAGGAAGGCTCGATGGGCTGAAATCCTACAAGAGTTTGATTTTCAAATCAAATATAGAAAAGGAAAATTTAAGGTTGTGGGGCAGATGCTCTAAGTCGAGCACCCATGATAAATGAGTTGAGTTTTACTCTACTAGAAAGTGAGTTGCTGGCTCACTTAAAAGAAAAATGTGCTAATGACCCTAGGTATCAAGTAGTTTAGAATTACTTGATTAAAAGAGATAACTCTCAAATGAGAAAATGCAGCTGCTACTAGTGATAAAAGGGTATCACTTAAAAAGATAGTGGTTCAAAGGAATCACTTAAAGAAAGGTCAAAAGTGGCAAAGATCGTTAATGCCTTGTAAAGATAGTTAATACCTAGTAAAAGCGGCATGTCTATCTATAAATAAGAGTCTAAATCCTTGGAAAAGAGGAAAGACTATAAATTCTCATGGTAATGATATAATAAATTGATGTTTGTTTTGGTCACATCGTAAAGGTATGAGTATGTGATTATAAAAGAAAGTAATGACATGTACTCATTTGTGAGGAAAAGAAAACTTGACCATATTAATTATGAGTAGTTATGGATTCCATAATGGTAGACATGGTACAAGGAATCTTATAATTGTTTCTATATATGCATAAAAAGTTATCCAGCAAATAAGTTTCTTGAAAAAGGTCTATAAATAAAAAGAAATGTCTATGTGGACATTGTTTCACTTATTGAAGTGTAACGAAAAAGAATTTATTACCTAGATCCAAATTCAAGGACATCCAAACCTTCTTACTTTTGTATTCTATTTTACATCGTTAATATTTGTTTATTTTTGTTGCAACTTTTTATTATTGAAAAAATGGTTTTCCCAAGAAACCAATGATACTCCAAATCTCGACATTAACATTTTTGAAGCCTAAAACCTCTCCAAAATCATTTGATACATCTCTTAATGACCATAACACAGGTATTCACACCAAGGTAGATGATTCATAAAAAGCTAATAACCATGATTCAAAGAAGTGTTTTAGTATAACGAGATTGGACATATCATATCAAATTGTCACGGAAGTTAAAATTTATTTCACTTGGACTCAATATGATCAGTGATGAATGAAGAACAAGACTACCATGGCAAAGGGTAACATATTCATTTGATTATCTTTATAATAAATTTATTTAATACTTTTTGTAAATTTCAAGGTATACATCAACAGTATAACTTCTTGGAGAAACTTGTGCTTCCATCTTGAACTATACTTTATAAATTTTTCACTATGTATTAGTCTTGTGGTCTGGGACACGAGATTAATCCTATGTGAAGCACTATTACAGGCGGATTGATTTCTGACGCTTTTTTCGATGATTTGTTTAACATAGAAAAAATACTCAAAAGCATTGATATTATACCATTAATATAAGCATCGATATACCTCCAATATACGCATTGTAATAACCGTCGATGAAAGCATCAAAACAAACATCGAAAACATCTTATTTGTCTGACACCTATATCGACGCTTATTTTAACACGGGTTTCAACGAAAGTAGTGATGCATATTCAGACACTTATTTGGATGCGTTTAGCAACACTCTTTTCGATACTCGACACATATTTTGATGCGTGTTTTGATGATGATATCGACGCTTATATTGACGGATGCAGCTTTAAAAATAATAATAATGGTACACCCAGGTGCAGTCCTGCAGTTGGGTGTACCTATATACCACTGTTACAAGTGACATCTATACTCTGTACTGAAAATTCATGAAATGATAATTTCTTTTAAGTAACAAAAGTTACAACACTCATAATAGAGCCAACAAAAGTACACAAAAAGAAGTACGCCACTGAGGCCCGACTCCTAATCTCATCGTGTTATCCTCAAGGTTTGGCACTGGTCCCTGCAAAAGAGTATTCAAGAGTATGCAAATGACAAGTGAGGAAAAACTAATTGATGAGTGAAAAATGTGGAGATTTACCATCTTCACCACATTCGTCTAATTCACGTTCTGGCCCTCTCGCTCAAGTTGCTCGAGGAGAGCATACGTCTCATGCACTAGGGCGTACCTTTCCTCCGCATCAGCCCACAATACGATCGACCACTCATATTTGAAAGCATGAAGCATGAGTACTTATTTTAAAAAAATGAGATGCCCATTATGCCACAAAAAAGTGAGTGATATGTGTATTAACACTTACAAAGTAGGTGTGGAAAGCCTCCGTGCCATCGCTTCCAAGATGGGAGCTCCCTATGCTCTCCATCCGCTTTGCTTGCGGCTTGCTAGCGCTGCTGCTTGTATCTTTGGGGATTTGCATGGTGATTTGTACACTCGTCTTCCCAAATCTCTTATGAGCAATTCCAAGGTTTTTTTCCCCCTGACTTTACCTTGCGTGTGATGTCGCTGCGCCACCATGTGCTTTTTTCTCCATCCACAGGATGGATCTTCTTACTACCAGGTGTTGGAAAAAACTCACTTTTGACTTGATTCATGACTCGTTCCTTCTTGGCCTTATCAAGTTTATTCCATGTATTCACGCAATCGTGGAGCAAAGGCATAACTCGTGGATTCGAGACTTCATCTCGTTGCCAACGTCATCTAAGACCATGTTTCCATCCACTACTTGATAGCAAAAACGAGCTGGATTGGGGGTAGCCGAATTTGTGTCGAAGCGGTAAGATGAATGCGAGCGCGGTGTCCCCTTATAACTGGCAATGGGTGGGCACTCTATGCACTGAGGGGAAGAAGCATCCATGGAATCACCACCACGACAACAACTGGAAGAATGATCTCGTCTATGATGAATAGTATTCGAGTGAGCCATGGGCGGGGTTTGTGCGACGTGCCGTGGAGTATCTAAGGGTGTAGCTTGTGTAGTGGTGGGCTATGATGGTTGTGCAGAAGTGCTAGCGCCTCCCCCAAAGTAGACTTGTGCCATAGCCCTTTTGCTTAGGACTCATCTGCGACATGAAATGGTTAAATTGCTCTCGGGACATCAAGTGTGGTATAGGGAAGGTGGAGAGGTTGGGGCTATATGCAAGTGTGTCGCCAGGTGTACGATCCATAGTCTACACAAACAAAACAAGAAGAATGTTTAAAGCTTAAACAAAAAAGGAAACATGTAGCATAAGGGATAATGCATAAGCATATATGCATAAAGGCTATGCATAAGGGCTATGCATAAGCCTATATGCATAAAGGGTTATGCATAAGGGCTATGCATAACCCTTATGCATAAGGGTTATGCATAAGGGCTATGCATAAGGGTTATGCATAAGGGCTATGCATAACCCTTATGCATAAGCCTATTGCATAACCCTACGCATAAAGGCTATGCATAACCCTACGCATAAGGGCTATGCATAACCTTTATGTATAAGGGCTATGCATAACCTTTATACATAAGGGCTATGCATAACCTAACCCTAATCCCTGGCACCCAAGGGTGCAAAAACACAAAAAGAATAAGCATATATAAAAAATGAAAAAAGAGGGCTTACCTCTTCTTTGAGAAGTCATATGAGCTCGGTAGCCTAAACGCTTGATAGTTCAAGGTGTTTGTAAACCTACAAAAAGAGAAGAAGCATAAGCCTAAATACTAAACCCTAATCCTTTAAATAAACCATAAACCCTATTACATAAGGACTATGCATAACCCTATGCATAAGTCTTATGCGTAATCCAATGCATAACTCTATGCATAAGGACTACACATAAGCCTATAAGCATAAGGGCTATTGCATAAGACTATATGCATAAAGGGTTATGCATAAGGGCTATGCATAACACTTATGTGTAAGCCTATTGCATAACCCTACGTATAAAGGATATGCATAACCGTACACATAAGGGCTATGCATAAACTTTACACATAAGGGCTATGCATGACCTTTATGCATAACGGCTATGCATAACCTTTATATATAAGGGCTATTCATAACCTAACCCTAATCCCCGACACCCAAGGGTGCAAAAACCCAAGCCTAAATACTAATCCCTAAGCCTTTACATAAACCCTACACCCTATTTCATAAGGGCTATGCATAGTGAGCCTTATGCGTAATCCAATGCATAAGGGCTATGCATAAAGTCTATGCATAACTCTATGCATAAGGACTACGCATAAGCCTATTGCATAAGCCTGTATCCATAAAGGGCTATGCATAACCTTATGCATAAGGGTTATGCATAAGGGCTATGTATAACCTAACCCTAATCCCCAGCACCCAAGGGTACAAAAACATAAAAAGAAGAAGGATACCTAAAAAATAAAAAAAGAGGACTTGCCTCTTCTTTGAGAAGCCATATGAATCTAGTAGCCTAAACGCTTGATAGTTTGAGCCGTTTATAAACCTACAAAAAGAGAAGAAGCATAAGCCTAAATACTAAACCCTAAGCCTTTACATAAACCCTAAACCCTATTGCATAAGGGAGGCTATGCATAAGCATTATGTGTAATCCTATGAATAAGGGCTATGCATAAAGGCTATGCATAAGAGCTATGCATAACTCTATGCATAAGGAATACGCATAAGGGCTATTGAATAAGCCTATATGCATAAAGGGTTATGCATAACCCTTATGTGTAACCCTACTCATAAGCGTTATGCATAAGGGCTATGCATAATATAACCCTAATCCCCAGCACCCAAGGGTGTAAAAACACAAGAAGAATAAGCATATATAAAAAATTAAAAAAGAGGGCTTACGTCTTCTTTGAGAAGCCGTATGAGTCCGGTAGCCTAAATGCTTGATATTACGAGGCGTTTATAAACGTACAAAAAGAGAAGAAGCATAAGCCTAAATACTAAACCCTAAGCCTTTACATAAACCCTAAACCCTAATGCATAAGGGCTATACATAACCCTATGCATAAGCCTATGCATAAGCCTATGCATAAGCACTATGCATAAAGGCTATGCATAAGAGCTATGCATATCCATATGCATAAGGACTACGCATAAGCCTATATGCGTAAGGGCTATTGCATAAGCCTATATGCATAAAGGATTATGCATAAGGGCTATGTATAACCCTTATGCGTAATCCTTAGCATAAAGACTGTGCATAACCCTACGCATAAGGGCTATGCATAAGCCTATTGACATAAGGTTATGCATAAGCCTATATGCATGAGGGTTATTGCATAAGCCTATATGCATAAAGGGTTATGCATAAGCCTATTACATAACCCTATGCGTAAGCCTACGCATAAGCCTATATGTATAAAGGCTATGCATAAGGGCTATGCATAAGGGCTATGCATAAGGCTATGCGTAAACCTATTGACCTAACCCTAATCCCTAGCACCCAAGGGTGAAAAAACACAAAGAGAAGAAGCATAAGCAGAAAATGAAAAAAGAGGGCTTACCTCTTCTTTGAGAAGTCGTATGAGTCTCGTAGCCTAAACACTTGATAGTTTTGGGCTTGAATAAACCTATAAAAAGAGAAGAAGCATAAGCCTAAATACTAAACCCTAACCCTATACATAAACTCTAAACCTATACATAAGCAAGAAACTTGAAGCTCTATGCATAAGCTTCAATCTCTTTGTCTAAGCTTAAGCCTTTTGCATAGAGCTTGAGCATAATGCTTAAGCCTGATGCACAAGCCTTAAGCATAGCCTTAAGCTAGATGCATGCATTCTTAAATCTACACTACTTCTAACTCCAACACCCAAGGGTGCAATTATCAAAAGCAAAGAAAATGAACAAATAAAAACAAGAGAAAGGTGAAGAACTACCTGGAATCTCAACAAATTAGAAGCTGCAAAACAAACATATAATTAGAAGCTGCATATTAGAGACAAACATTTAAAAAAAAACTAAAACAAGAGATGGATGGGGGAAGGGAGAGGATACAATTAGAAGCTGCATATTAGAGAAACAAGAAAGGGATAGGGAAAGGGAGAGAAGTGGGTACCTTCAATTTTTTGAGGAAGGGTTCCTTGCAGTTTTTGAAAACGCTAATAGTGAGACGTCGCATTTCTATTAAAAATCCCCAGCGTCGACATGTGCATCGATATAAGCATCGGTACACATATCGATACAAGCGACGTGAAGTTTTATTTCGACATGGGTTTCGATGTCTATATCGACGCCGATTTCAACGCGGGTTTCGATGCCTATTTCGATGCTTGTATCGACCAGATATCGACGCCCGCTTAAGTTCATTTTTTGGATTCTTTTCACATTCAAATTTTGAATTTTTCACAACCTGCCACCTTTCCATTTAAAAAAAAGAATATACCGACCCATCCATGCATGAGATATAAAATAATCTCCACCTCCCCCTCATTTTTACCCAAATTCACATGTGTATTCAACATACATGGAGCCCATGAGTGCTATGAACCTTTCAAATTATGTTAATTTAGAAGAGAAAATGTTGTGCCCATGCAATCATTGCAAGTACCAAGTCGCCCGACGTCGAAGAATTTGCAATAACAAGCATTCCAAAAAATGGGGCATATTTCTAGTAGAGCACTTGCAATATCTACTTACTGGCCTCAATGTTTACTCAGACAACAATGAAACATTGGATATCCAACTTGAGCGGAGCAAAAGAGCAAGGACAGAGGCAACGTTGATGGATTGGAACACGAGCAAGATTTTACGGACTTAGATCAAGTTATAGAACATGACATGGCCGACATGATAGATGCCCTGCACGGCACAAGCCACGAGTAGATGATCATGAAGTAGAAGACATCAGACAATGTGTGGAGCATGCTTCTCTAGAGGAGAAAGAGCTATGTAGGCTTGCCCATCTACCACTTTACCATGGAGCACGTGTTTCAGTTCTCCGCACTTGCCTTTCTATATTGAACTTGCAATCAATATATGGGTGGTCTGATACGAGCGTTTCAAAACTTATGGGGTATGTGTCCCTTCCCCTCTCTATGTTTCACATGCTTCCATGAATGAACGTCTTTTCTTTTTCCTTTACTATTCATTCAGTATATCATACATGTTATTGAATGATCAAATTCTACCAGAAGACAATGAGATGCCTTTGGACCGTGCACAAGCAAAATCAATGTTGCACTCCATAGGGACTATAACATACACCATGCTTGTCTAAATTATTATATTCTCTTTCGGCATGAGTATGCCACTCTGCACGAGTGTCCACAATGTGGTTCATCAAGATATAGGCAAGATGTCCAAGGACAAAGGGTCCCTGCTAAAGTCTTACGACACTTCCCTATCATTCCACGTATTCAAAGAATGTTCAGATGCAAATCCATTGTATCTTTAATGACTTGGCATTGGAACACTAGATCCACAGATGACGTTATGCGTGTGCCTGCTGATTCTCCAGCATGGAGGCATATCGAAGAGAAGTGGGTGAACTTTGGGGAAGAGCCTTGTCATATTCGTCTCAGCCTAGCAATGGACAGAGTCAATCCATTTGGCTTACGAAGTTCATCATGGAGTACATGGCCCATTTGTCTAGCGAACTATAACTTGCCACCATTTGTCATATTCGTCTCAGACTAGCAATGGACGGAGTCAATCCATTTGGCTTACGAAGTTCATCATGGAGTACATGGCCCATTTGTCATATTCGTCTCAAACTAGCAATGGACGGAGTCAATCCATTTGGCTTACGAAGTTCATCATGGAGTACATAGCCCATTTGTCTAGTGAACTACTATAACTTGCCACCATGGTTAGTAATAAAGAAGGGGAACCTTTTACTTTCCTTGATAGTTCCATCATGGAAGTACAAAGTTAAGAACATGGATGTCTACTTGGCTCCATTAGTTGACAAGCTATGCACGTTATGGGATGGTATCCAAGTTCATGATGCATCTAAGCGTTTTGGAGAAAGGGATGCAACAATGCGAGGAATACTTATGTGGACCATGCATGATTAGTCGGGCTATGGAGAGTGCTTTGGTAAGTTAATTATTCTAAGACTTCTTGATCTGATTTAATTTCACGATTTTGATCATTTTGTATTATTTTCATATCTCATCACAATGATTAGCATGAAGAGGATGATCCGGACACTACACCTATTGATAAAGATGCACATGGAGTGGTATTTCTAGAAATAGATGTATTTGGAGCCATGGATCTAGCTGAGGATGAGAGAGTCCATGATCTCAGCTATAACATTTTATCTCAATTTTATTTACCAAAAGAAATACTTGGTTTTTGTCAATGTTTTCTTTTTTTTGCATAATTATTTTTTTAAGAATTTTAAAATAAAAAATAAAAAATAAAAAAAATTAAATTTCGATATGCTTATTCCGACATTCATTTCAACGCTCATTTCGACGTTTTCTTTGATGTTTATATCGACTCATAAACCGTCGATACCAAGCATAAAAAATGGGTTATCCTATAGTAGTGAAGTTTTCCGATGTATACTTATCTCTAGATTTGTATGGGATAATTTCTAGTGGTATGGGACACTAGAATTTATTACGTATAGAAGTCCTTGATACAATGTCTCTTTCACATGTCTGTGATGATATTTATGTGTGATGGATAACTTATCACAATTAAGTATTGAGAGGGGTTCTATCTGTGAATGGATATTCTACCCTGACTCTTGGCTATCTTGGGTGACCCAAGTGTGATTAAAGAATTAATTGTGAGAGTGAATCTGATTAATTCTTGAGAGGGTGACCCAAGTGTGGTATAAGAATTAAGAGCGAATCTAAATTATTCTTTAGAGGGTGACCCAAGTTTGTTGTGAGTGAATCCAACCAGCTCTGACACATGTGAGATGTGTGGTATGAGTTTGATCAACTCTGTGAATACATGTGACACATATGAAGACATTGTGAGTGAATCCAATGAGGGTGTTTGATTGTGAGTGAATCCGATCAACTCTAAGACATGTGCGACGCGTCTAAAGACATTGAATCCAATATGGGAATGATTAATGTGTTTAATCACCCGTGTGTGCTGATAGTTACAATTGAGGACAGTTGTATTCTCGACCGGGAGAGCTATCACACGAGGGGAGTGAGATTTTTCACATATTTTGTTTTTGTAAAAGAAAGCTTGTGGGGAAAAGCAAGGATTTTTTAGATATTATCCAATTCTTGTAAAAGAAAAGCTTGTAGAGCAAGCAAGGGCAAAAATAGCCATGTAACCTATTTTTAAAGTAATAAAATCTATAAATACTCAAGCGGGGATGCTTTTGGCAAACACTTTGCGGGGTAGTTGGGACCCAATCTCATGTTTTCCTCTTGCGTTTATATTTTCAGTTCGACATGCTTCCCGAGGTCCGTAGTTTCTTGTTTCATACCAGAACAAAGCACAAAGAGACTAGGCAGTGAAAAGATTGGGAGACTGAAGCCTGAGTGAAGCACAAAGTTAAAAGAGCTAAACTTCAGTGTTCGCCATTGGGTCTTCGATCTACTATATTCTATTTATAGTGAAATTGGAATTAAATTTATTGAAAACAATATTGAAAATTGAGCCGTAAGGTTCAGTGTGCTGATAGTATTGTGAACGCCATGGCCCTTAAATTTCCACTATCTACTGTAAATATTAGCATACTATAGTTTTAACTGTTGACTACCCAGATTGGGCTAATTAATAAATTATAATAGCTATTAGGTAGTAGCTATAGGCTATAGCTAATGGCTATGAAATTTTGAAGGTTAAATCCAATGAGCACCCATTTTAGCTACAAAGGGCTAACCAATTTACATTTTATTGAAAGAATAGGTTAAATTATTTTCTGCCCTTATATGAAGGATAAATGACCCTAAATATGGGTGCCAAATTTTCATGGCATTAATTAATTACTTTACTTGAGAGAAGAGAACCTTAGGAAAAAAAAACTAGAGTGAATATGGGGCCAAAACCTTAGAAATTAGACTGATTTAATGGTTTGATGTGTGGCAGTGAGAGAATTTTTTTGGAATGAATGGAGAGAACGGGAAGAAAGAGACGCAGATAAGCGTGGACTGAGTGTGAGGCTGAGAGAGAGGAAGGAGCGTGGAGGGAGAGCTCGCTTGTAAGCCTGAGAGAGGGACAGAGCACGCGAACTTGAGGTGCTGGCACAAATGCTAGGCGAGCTTGAGACAGGGGTAATTGAGAGCAGAGATGTTGTAGGTGAGTCAGACAGCCACGAGAGAGGGGGAGTGAAGACGCGCCGAAGAGAGTGAGAAGCTAAGGTCGAATGATTAATTAAGAAGGGTCGGCGACTGAGCCTTGTATTACCCATGCAAAACTTTGGAGTTTAATGTAATAGGGTTTCATGATATTAGTAATTTATTAGGGTTTCACGAACCGGAATCGGAGAGGTCGATGTCGGGGGCAGAAGAAGAGGCCCAGGTACTGGTGGTGATGAGGCTCATGGGAGCTGGCGGGGGTCCATAGTAGGCCACCGGCTTGAAGGTTGGGATTAACGGCAGCGGCACGCGTCCTCGCAACACTTCCACAGCCCGCCGAACAGACGGCCGCGATTTTGGGTCTGGATGGGAACACGCCAACCCTGCCATCAGCATCCTGCGCAGCTGCTCCTCATCAAAGTCGCCATTCAGCCTGGCGTCAACCGCCTTGCTTAGCTCACCCTTCGAGTGGAGGCCCCACACCCAGTCAAGCAGCCGGCCTTCGTATTCTGCCGGCAGGGTGCTGTCGACTGGCCGCCGCCCACACCCTACCTCCAGCAGCACCGCTCCGAAGCTGTACACGTCCGACTCGGCGGTAGACCTCCCTGTGCCGTAGCATTCTGGCGCCATGTACCCGACCGTTCCCACAACCAATGTCGTATGCCCCTCCACACCCTCCGCTAACTGACGTGCCAGGCCGAAGTCACCCAGCTTTGCATTGAAATTGGAGTCTAGCATAACGTTGCTGGCCTTGATATCCCGGTGCACGATCACCTTCTCGCACTCCTCGTGCAGGTATTGCAAAGCAGATCCCAATCCACACACGATGTGGTACCTGGCAGTGTGATAATTAACTTGATCAAGGTTAACAGCAGCTATAGAGGGAGGCGATCTCATAGACAACTTAATCATGATTAATCCAAGAACGACATGACTTAATTATGATTATTCCAAGCACAATGTGCGATGTTTTTGCCTACCTGGTGCTCCAATCCAGCGTAGATGCAGCCGCCTTGTTGAAGAGATGATGGTCCAGGCTGCCATTGGGTAGAAACTCGTAAACCAGCAGCAGATTGGCCTTTTCACGGCACCACCCCTTCAGCTGCACCAGATGTCGATGCCGGATGCGGCTGATTATGCTCACCTCTGCAAAGAATTCCTTCTCCCCTTGCGCAGACTTCTGGGCGATGCACTTGACTGCAACCTCGCTTCCATCCTCCGACAAAACCCCTTTGTACACAGGGCCAAATCCGCCTCGGCCTAGCAGCTGGGCTTGGCTAAAATGCCTAGTGGCGAAGCTAAGCTCCCTGTATGTGAACTTGCGAGGCCCATATAAAGCAGGAGAAGGGGAAGGCAAGCCGCTCAGATCCAATCCGGATGGGATGTCAGATCTGCGCTGATGAATTCTCCTCCTCTTTCGTCTTGCTATATGTAGAGCAAGCAACGCCAGAAGTACCAAAACGATCGAAAGCCCAGCACCCAATCCGGCAAACAATCCGGTTCTACAGCCCTTCTTTGCCTGGGTGGGTCCACCAATAGTTGTACTTTCTAAGCTCCATGAAAGCACAGAATCATCCCCGTGGTAGCCGAGAACCCCAACGAACACATGCTGGGGCAAATAGTGGGTCAAGTTGATGCTGTAAGAGAGTAGTGGGGAGCTTGGCTTTGTGCTGGAGAGGTTGGTGGCATACACTTCCAACAAGCTTTCTGAGCTAGAGTAGTCTACCCAGGCGTAGACAGAGGCTGAATTTGCAAGGGTAAAATTGAGATCGGCCTGCCACGTCGTTGAGATGATGTTATTGACATCAACGCCGATGTGGTTGGCATTGGGATCGAGAAAGTTAGGGTTATGGTGGGTGTCGAACTCGACGGCGACGATCTGGTTAGATGCGCTGCCGTTGTTGGAAGAGTTGAACAAGCCGAGCCAGGAGCCCTTGGCGTTGTGGGGGAGATCGGAAGAGTCTGGGCTGAGCAGGAGGAATGTTAGCTGGCCATCGGCTAGGACAAGGCTATAAGCCGTGTTAGCCTGGACGCGGAATGCAAAGGAGCAGTTGAAAGAGGCCGCCTCACCGGTGGCCTCGTCCCAAAGCAAAAGCTTATCCGAGTTGTATAAACGGCCTGCGTTCAGCTGCGGGTCGTTGTTGCTCCAGGTCAGCTCCACAGAGTTGGGCTGAACGGAGATGTTGCGTTCGGTGGTAAGGGATATTTGCATATGAGGCGTTCGTAACGGACTGTAATCGAAGCTAAGCGAGAGGCTGGGCACACATAATACTGATAAAAATAACGAGAGCAAAAACAGCAGGAGAGGACGATGATCGCAGGGGCTTTCCATAGCCACGAAGGCCCGCTTACCTTGAAGAGAAACACTTTAACACCTTCCTTTTTCCTGGAGCTATCCAACCAGAGCTGATCAAATTTGAAGGCGATTGACCTTCAAAATATATACATGTTCGAGACATTTTCAAAATTGTGGCCTTCTGTTGCAACCCTATTTTCTAATTCTAGAAGGTTTGAACGGCTGCATGCCCTATGAAGGATTCAAAATTCAGCACTGTATCCGAGTCTCAGATCAGAGCCCACTACGATCGGCTCAAACCGTGTCTAAGTCAAATTTGAAACTTGAAAGTACTCGGCTTCTTTAATTTGCGTCGCAGTGCCCGAAACAAAGATTTTTTCGAACGACAGGTTTTTATTAAAAAATTAATCGGTTTTATAACTGAAATTTTCATGCTTTTAATAAAAACATAATGTACCAACGAGTGCTAGCTCATCTGGTAGAGAGTTGGTCTCTACTCCCAAGGTCTTGTGTTCTCAAGTCTTGGGGGCTTCGTTAGATACCTAGCCTTGATAGGTTGATTATAAGCATGTACGATGGGTTCGCCCCAACCCTCATCCCGGCGGGGCCACCTTCACCTCAGGGAGGCTGGGTGTGTGTGTTTCTAAATTTCCTATACCTTCAAAAAAAAAAACATAATCGGTAGTGAAAAATGTTAGGATTTGGTGTTGTTAAATATGTTGTTTTCTTTATAAAATTAATTTAGTTTGGTTTAGTAGAAGCTAGAAAAGAGTTTGATTTTCATATAAAGAACTTCAAGGAGCCAAAAATGGATGAGAAATTGATTATCTGTGGTTGACTTTAGTTAGTCATTACTCTCTTTCTTCCTTAATCATGTGATGTGTAGATTAGTTTTCTAAATTATTGATTAGAGTGGGTCTTCGCTTAACTTTTAGCTCAATTAGAATAATTTTTTATTGCATCAGGGGTAGATTAAGCTTAATAAAATGTGCCTAATTGAGGCACTGGAGGAGAAATTTAACTAGAAATTGCATTAATATCTAGCCTCAAGTTAGTCCTAATCATTCACAAGTTTAATCCTTAATCGAGGCACTAATCGAAGAGAAATTGAGTGGAAATTGCATCAATATCTAGCGTCAAATTAGTGCTAATCATGGACTAGTTCAATCCTTGACTGAGGCACTATTCGAGGAGAAATTATGGTGGAGATTGAATTAATATCTAGCCTCAAATTAGTCCTAATTATGGACTAGTTCAATCTATAATTCATTCAAAATACGGATCAACCTATGACTGAGCTCTTGAAAGAGTGCTAAATTCCAATTTAATTGAGTTCAATGTGTTTGGACATTAATCATGCTTGAATTTGTGTAGACACTGAGCTCAAGTAATTATTGGGCTCAATGCGTATGGTTTTTGAACATTAATCGGGCTTGAAATTGTGTAGACATTGAGCTGAAGTAATCACATTAAAAAAATCAATGATTAATCCTTAGTCTCTCTTGGCCAAATTTCCAAATTTTGCTAAAATTGGCTCTTCTTCAAGGGAAAAATTTGAACCCAACGAAGATATTTTATTAAAATTGTTAACTTTGATTTACAAGCTTATTAATTTTAAATTAGCAAAAATTGAACCATTAGGCTTGAAAATGATGAAGATGACGAGGCTTGGCACTTAATATTTCAAGGGAAAAGGACACCCCACTTGGGGAGTGGTGCATAATGTATTGTTCATTTGAGGTGAAGAAACAATTTCCTCTCTCTACGAATCTTTAAGTTCAATGTGAAACTTCTTGGGCCCATGAATTTTAGAAGGTTTTGAGATTAAGTCAAATGCTGAGAAAGTAACCTTGATAGAGAAAAAGATGGATCTAAGAGTATTAGGTTTTGTCTTTGAAATAATAGAGACTTACATGCATACCAAATGACGTATGCTTCATTTATGCTTGCTATAGGTGTTGAAAAAAATCTCTTTATGTGAATCTCATGAATTTATATGGGCATGTATAAGCAACATGCTTTCAAGGTAGACATATTATTATTGCTAGAAAGAGACTCCAGATTTTTGTATGATCATTTTGGTAATATTGAATATTTGTCTTCTATAGGACCCCTCATAAAATCTAGTACTCTTTCAATGAAGGAATAGTATTTCTTAACTATTTATTCAACAGTTTCAACATCTTTGGGGGGGGGGGAGAGAGAGAGAGAGAGAGAGAGAGAGAGAGAGAGAGAGAGAGATTGTAGTGAAATCTTAGTTTAAGCCATCATTGGTTTTGCAGGATGTCCGGGGGTGGTTCATTGTTGTGGAAGTGGAGTTTATGGATGAAACATTATGGCTTGTGGGGTTGTATGCACTAATGGTGTTGCACAGCATCGTCAGTTATGGGAAGATTTATTATGTTTGTGTAACCATTAAGCCTCGCTTTGTGTTGGGTGATTTTGATGTATATGAATTGCCAGAGTGCTTCTACACCTCACTCTATTACGAATGGGCGTGTTTGCTAATCAAATTTTGAAACAAGATATGTGGTCATGTGGCTACACCAACATGAGAGAGGATTTCAATATCCCTCTCAATAGTATGTGGGTATAAGAGCTTGTTTGGACCAAATGTATATTTGCCAGCATGTTTGTTTCTACCAGAGATATTGTTGTTGCAAGTGGAATATAATCATATTTTTATCAGGTCATTTCCCTTTGGTATTGGACATGCATAGCCATTCTATGGATGCTTATAGGCCATTCCTGGGAAAGGCTCCTCTTAAGGTTAAACAGACTTTCTTGGAGCTGCTATTGTTTTCCATCAGTTTATGTTGCACGTGTTGCAAAACTTTCGAGGCCATGTAATCTTTATTGGGGTGTCAGCTTGGGAGTGTTGTATATTCAATATTCAAAAGCTTGCTCGCCAATATGGGATTCATAATGCATCATATTTTAGGGAGAAGTTACGGAACCTAGAATCGTTATTGGTTGATTTGAACCAGGTGGTTCATCAAGAAGATAGTTCTTGCCCTGACATTGAGATGGCTATTGATTGGTTGACCCATCACGTTGCAACATTGCATGAGAATCACTATATGAGATATAAGCTTATGGCTTGAATGGATGCACTAATGGATTCTAATTCTCATTCACATACATTCTTTGCTCGTTTGTAGCAAAAGCATGCACGTGAGAATATTGCTAGGATCTAAGATAGCCAAGGAGGATTGATTACTGATCCTTCTTGTGTTCTAGATGTGTGTATGGACTTTTATCGCCATTTTTTCGGACCGCAAGAGGTCATATCTCCTGATGTCATTGTAGCTAGAGAGTCTTTGTTTCACTTGGTTCGTCACCAGGTATCAGATGTTTCTGCAAATGAATTGGAAAGAGATATTTCTGAGGATGAAGTGGAAGCTCTGTTGAAGCAAAGTCCAGGATGGGATGGGTTCCCCAATGAGCTTTTCACGAAGTATGTTCATGAGTTGAAGCCCCCTATCACTTCTATTTTTCAGGAGGTGTGGAATACAGGTATCATGCCTGCAAGTTGGAAGATTGGGCTTAATGATGCTTATTGCCTAAGGTTCCATCCCCAGTTAATCTACGTCAATGGAGACCAATCACATTGATGGGGGGCATGTGTAAGATATTTGCAAAGCTCTTGGTCAACAGGTTACAATGTTTTCTTCCTACTTTGATTCATTCAAGGCAATATGGATTTATTAAAGGTCGAAATATTTTGCATAATATACTGAATGTACAAATTGGAATTGATTATGCAAGGGCTTTGAGGCAAAGAGGTGGTAATGATTACTGGATATTGAAAAGGCTTATAATGACATTAGTTGGTCTTTTCTTTCGTGACAGCTTATGCAGGCTATGGGATTTGGCCCTCGCATGTCTTCTTTGATTTATACTATTAGCCAACAGGCAGTGGCTAGGCTTATGATTAATGGTGGGGTGATTGAGCCCATTCATTTGACGAGATTGGTCAGGTAGGGATGCCCACTAAGCCCTCTCTTGTTTGCAGTTGTTACACATCCAATCTTATCTTGACTGGATAAGCTAGTGGAGGATGGAGAAGTTATAGGGCTTACACATTAGGGCCAAAAATGCCTAAAAAAGGGCCCTTTATGATTAAGAAAAGAGCCAAAGAGAGTGTGCCACGTGCACAAGAATATGGTATTCTTATCTCCTCTACTTTGGAGGTAGTAGAGTCTATTTTGAGCTTTTTTCCTCTAATTTAGCCAAAATCTCCGAATTTAGACGGATTGTGGTGGTCCCTAGGATCCGTTATACTGACAAAAGCTGTAAAAGATTTGAAAAAAGATAGCATGTACTTAATGCCAAAATTTTTGAAGTTTGGACAAACTACCTCCAATATTCCTTTTGGCGCCCATACCATTATCATTCTTCTTCTCAACGTCTAGAAGGTCTCATCTTCTAGCTCTCTCTCATCTCTTTTTTGACCTCATTGAGCTTCATTGCATCTTCTAGCTCTCTCTCATCTCTTTTTTGACCTCACTGAGCTTCATTGCATCTTCTAGCTCTCTCTCATCTCTTTTTTGACCTCACTGAGTTCCATTATCTCATTCTCTTGCTTCTATTCTATATGGAATCCACAAGACGTCCTTCTCGTTCAATAAACTCTTGTATCGTACACAACAAAAGGGATGATGGAACTTGGGAACCCAAGAGTTTCACTATAAACAATTGGGTTACTATGTTGCCCTCATGCAAGGGATCTCACAAGGTGAAGAAAACAAAAAGAGAGGATACAAAATACCATTGGAAGGGACGCATTGCTACTTCCAAGGTTACATCTGAAGGCTGGTTTGCTCAGGTCCAACATGTTTACATGATGGCAAGGTAAATGTGTTTACCTCCAACTCAACATATTCCTACGCAAGCACATTGTAAGTTGTAGTTCAATTTTGCAAAATATGTTTTTTCTTTTAATACAAGTTTTAACTTTAAATTTCTTCAGATATCTTTCCCTCAACAAGTTTTGAGTGGTAGCTTGTGGAGAGATTCAGTGGTACTTTCCAAGCCATTCACAAAGAATTTGCAGAGCTCATGTATGGTGACCAGAATGCGGCTTTTTTTAGTAAGGGTAATCTTTTTGTATACTATGCACAGTACGTTGTTCCCCCAAAACCAGGTGTGTATGGGCAAATTGAGGATTTAGCAGTGCCAAGTCTTTCTTCTCTTAGTTGGGACATTCCAGATGAAGTGACGGTGCAGAGCTTCAAATATAAAATATCCCAGGATATTCAAAAGGCCATGACTTCGGGAAGGATCTCGGGGGGATACGGTTATCGTGGTTCGTGCCTCTACATGTCTTTGTAGCTTGCTTCAAAGATGCAAAGTTACAGAGAAAAAAGGCATCATAGCTAAGTAGAAACTTCCCAGCATAGCATTTGGACAACATTATATGATTGTTTTGGAAATCTAGAGAGTATGACCATAAGGGTGACTACATAAGGTGCAATGCATGCCCTCAATCCTTGGCTTTGGCTTACAATATCTCTCGACAATCTCTTACTATGGGTTATGATTATAGGAGATACAAACTTAAGTTGGGTATCTGGGAACCTTTGGATTTTGATATAGATTGCATGTCATTTAGGTTTGAGTTGTAGGTTATTCCACATGTTGAAAGAAAGGAGGTTAATGTTACCTCTCAGTGGACATTAAAAGACGTTAGGAAAACCTTGGAGTTTCTTGACAACACCACCCCTAGTTATAAATTCAAGGTCAATGGTACTACAATTGGAAGAAGAGCTAAATGCTCTATATGTTGTATGAGTTGTTTACCTCCAACTGTTGTAATCTTTGAACCATGAATGAATAGACAATTGACATTTTTCTTGACCATTGCCATTTGTGAACAAACATTTAGTAGATAACTACATCTTCCATAAACGAATTGTGATTTATATACAATAAATGGTACAAATACATCTTGCGAGTTACAAAATGTCACTGTGTATGTGTGAAGTTACAAAATATTCTAATGCTCTTGATCTTCACTTTGTTTATTTGGGCTCCCAGACTTTGCTTGCTCTTGATCTTCACTTTGCTTATTTGGTCTCCCAGACTTTACCTGCTCTTGATCTTCACTTTGCTTATTTGGGCTCCCAGACTTTGCTTGCTCTTGGGCTTCACTTGGTTTTTTTGGACTCCCAGACTTTGCTTCCTCTTGTCCTTGAGCAGGAACAGCACCGAAGTTGAGGGGCTTCTGAGCAGAGGGCTTATTTGCATGAGATTTCGTTTGTGAGGTTCTCTTTGGCTGAGATGTCTTCTTTGCAGAGAGGACTTAGAACTTTGCAGTGGCCTCCTTTGAGGCTTTTTGCATCTTCTCAAATTTTAAAGGAGAATGCATTGGCAAACCCTTTCCTTTGCCTTTCGGTCTTTTCAACTTCTTCTCCTTCCCTTTTCTCTGAGCCTGATCTCCTGGAGGAGAAGAGTCGGGATCTACAGGCATAATTTCTTTGTCCAATATAATCTCAATACATCTCTCTCTTATCCACCAAATATAAGATTCAAGGTATTTGTTGCACTGCCAAAAAAAGTGAAGTTCTAAGAAAAATAATGTACAAATACATTAAGAGCAATGCAAAGGATTCTCTAGGGTTCTTACATTGACTTGTTGTTTTAACAACTTAAAATCTATTGTCCTACAAGCATCTGCAATCACCCTCCATCCACAACTAGTACTGTCAGACTGAATTGGAACTTGAAATAATAGTGTAATTAGAAGAAAGCCATCTTCAAACAAATTGTTGAATGCTAAAAGCCGAGAGCCATGTGCTAAAAGCGGATAGTGAAGTGCTGAATGCTAAAGACTAAAAGACAAACACTGAATGTGGAAAGTGATGAGTGTTAAATGCAAGCAAAGTGATGAGCTATGGTGGATCAAATGAAAGAATCAACATCATTAGCAAAGTGAATAGATAATGATTAAGATAAGATTAGTGAAGAGCAATTAATAGCTTAATGTAGGCATGGATACTCAAAAACCAGCAAATTACTCATTAGGCCAATGCCTCAATTTATACAAGTTTGTTGTCCATGATCTGCTCCACTGATTTGTTCCTTGATTTGTGCCACCTCCCCTACATCTGGGGGGCACCTTATCCTTGATTCACTCCACCTCTTTTGCTTGATTCTCTCCACCTCTTCACTTTTCCCAGAATATCTCCACACATCCTAGAACTTCTCATGCTACCCTCTATTCTCTCCCAGTAGATACCTCTCACCTTTTCACTACTACTCACTCATTTACAGAAACTTTGCATTTGCAGCATTTGAGACACCAAACATGAACTTTAGTGTCTTTAGATCACCTATAAGATGCCATTCCACTGAGTAGTCTCTGAAACCATCCACATGTAAAATTTCACCTGTTTTTTAATGTTAAACCATACTAGGAATCTTTGTTAGATTGAAAAAAATCTTTAGGATCTCATGTTCCTCTTTTAGAACCTCAAATACTGTGAACCACTAAATTTCATTTTCAGATTGAACACTGAAGTACTGAGGATCACTTGGCTTTATGGAAGGATCCAATGCCATGTTTATCAATTTCAAACTTACTCTTTCTATCTTTTGATTATTTATAACTTCACTGCCATCAAGTTTTAATACAAATTTGAGTGTGCCACCTCATTCTTGAGCATACATATCATTGAACTTCACCATTGCAACTTGCAATTTGCACATAATTATTGTTGGGATTTAGATCGAAGGTTACTTATTTAGCACAATTCTTGAATACATGTGAGTGAACTATGTGTTTAGGCTTAGTTCAAGGACATTGTTATTCAATTGTTGCCTTGCTTTTCTGACACTAAAAGGGCATGGCCACGGAGTTACCCTTTTGTTTTGCAACATGGAATTAAAACTTGCATCCATTTGTGTGTAGATCATTTCATAGAATTCTCTGTTTAAACCAACTTTGTCACAAATACCTTGAGTTTCAATTGTAGTAAATTATGCATTCTTCACATCTTGCAATCGTGCATGTCGTGCATGCACGAGACCATCACTAATTGTTCTGAAATTTGAATGAGAAAGCATAGACTTCACCATACATCTTGACAAGACTTTTTAGAGTGATCCATTGTATTGTTTACGGTTCTTCCCCTTATTAGTCTCGGCATGTAAACGGTGTTTGTAGTTTCCACTATTTTTTGACAATGTAGTAAGTGGTCTTTGTTCTCTTACTCATTCACGTGCATCCAAGTTAGAGGTGGGCCTATGTTTGGCTGTCTTCTCTAATAGCCCTTCTAATTTGTTATTCTTGGCCTCTAGATCCTTTGCTTTTTGTTTGACTGTCTTCTCTAATAGCCCTTCTCTAATAGCCCTTCTAATTTGTTATTCTTGGCCTCTAGATCCTTTGCTTTTTGTTCCAATTCATGGTTCTGCAAATTTTGAGCAAGAACAACTTCTACCAAGTCAGTGTATTTATTCTCCTTGTTAGATAGTCGAGCATTTAACTGCTTGATCTGAGCTTCCTTCATCATCAGCATCCTTTGTAATGATATTTTACACTTGACTAGCAAGCCTTATTGTGTAACCAAGCAAGCCATCGTTGCCCTCACAAACATATTTGATCAAAGAAGTTAGGCCTGAAAATTTAGGTGATTGTTGGGTCAAGGGATTAGGTGGGTAAATTGATCCTTCCACCCATATATCAACATGCTTTCTCCCTGATTCCCTAGCATGTTGCATTACATAACGGTTGACCACCTTAGAAGTCTCTATTCTCTTGTAGAGAGAAGCATACTCATCATCCACCAAGTCCACATGTATAAATAGTTTCTTAGAATATCTCTGATGCTATATAGACCACAAAACACTGTACTGAAATTGCAATTAACTCCTTTCTTTGCAAAAAATAAAGTGCAGTAAAACATTATCATTAATTTTAGACACTTGCATTTCAAATAACATAAAAATCAGTGCCCTATAAACATGTCCATACCTCCGTCTCCGTTGAGCACTATAGCGCAACACTTCTTGATGTCCTTAATGCAATAACACATCCTAGTAGCAAAATAATCAGGTATAAAAAATCAATGAAGGTAAATCATGACTTTTTGGTTCCACTTGAAGGCACTAGAAAGCCAAATATCTCTTCATTATTGTCCATGCATAAATAGTATGTGAGGAAAGAGGAGATTCATGTGAAATCTTAGAGGCTTCCTTGAGAGATTGAATATTTGAATGGAGGGAAATTCAAATGGAAAAGATTGGCTATTGAATGAGGAAAACTCGCCCAATAGTTTTTCAAAATACTAAGTTTACTTCAAGAAATATTCATTGCATAGTTACATATGTCAAAAATATGCTCGTACTTGGTTTCTTACTTTATAGAGTACTAGATTTTCACATTTCTAAATTTCCACTTGCAAGGTTGAAGTTACGTAGAATTTGAGCACATTAAAATAAGCATTGAATATCTTTAAAAAATATGAAAAAAGGCAAATTTAGATTCGAAAAGAAGAGAGATAAACCCAATATAATAATATTATTTTCGTACTTTTTCAGGATTCCAGGAGGAGAGAGAAAGCCCTTAAAGAGCTTATTTGGAGCCCGAATTTTCCCTAATGAGTAGATATACATACACACATCACAAATGAGTAGATATACATACACACATCAAAAATGAATTTTAAGGTTAATAGGAGAACTACATAACTTAGGATTATTGCCACCAAACCTATTTAGTTAAGTGTCACATTCACAGGCTTTTAACCATCTTGGAGAAGCATCCAAACATTATCTACTCCGTAATTTAGGATTTGCACATCTAAGGAACTAATAGCAAATATCTCTTAAAATTTCTAGAGTGGACCACTTAAGAGTTTCGCCAAAATACCAAAAGTGTACACTGATACACAACCTTAAGGAGCTAGAAAATTTGTGTGTGTGTGTGTGTGTGTGTGTGTGTGTGTGTGTGTGTGTGTGTGTGTTAGGAGTTAAAAAGCCCTAAAACACTACCCTAACTAGAGTCCATAATGAATCAAAAGGTTTCATAAATTTAGAGTCCATAATGAATCAAAAGGTTTCATAAATTTAATGCAAGATTATAAAAAATGATAAGTAAGACCACTGAGTGGTACAATTGGAATCATGACAACCAAAGGTTACAACTTAGGCAAGTAGATCACTAGGCCAAAGTAGAAAGCTTGAAAGAAGAGTCAGAATCAGCCAAAAAAGAATGGAAAGGAGGTGTCTGTTACCTACCACCATCAACAAAAATCCAATTGTTAGTACAATTCACCTTATTCATTGGAAGATAGGTGTTGTGGACACCCCCCACTTGTTATCGAGGTCACCACCTATTTGGTCCTATTCTGAGTTATAAAACACATAAGAAAATATGTGGGAATGTGGTAGATCACTTTATATTCTCATTAAGGTAGGTTTCATGTGAAGGTAGTTTTATTAATTACTAGGCATGGGTTCCAAGGTGTGAAATCACCATTTAAATATTGTAGTATTTTTTATCTGATTTGGATCACTTTCCACACATTATACTCAATTGTTTAAAGAACCAATAATTTTAGTATTTACACCACCTTATGCATTAACATGTGTAACCCAGATTCAAATGCTATGGTCAATTCATATGATAAGTGAGTTAATTAAATATAATATCTATAAGGATTAAGGAAACAAGCTTGAGTTATTATGTCAGCATCCTAGTTGTTGAGGTTGAAAAAGGGTAGGAATAAATGATTATTTAAACTGTGTACTATGTAACTCAAAATAATAACCCAAATCTTAGTCTCAATGGGATAAAATGGAGCACATTTCTATATTCTGAAAAGCTAAAAGGGATATCATTTAGCCAATTAACGCTAATACATTATAACTGAGAAAATAATAGTAAGGCAATGTTAATATGTTGGCGAGGTTTACTCATACCCAACTAGACTGTGTACAATATCAGCTTTGTATGATAACCTCCCTCCTTTAAAGGAGAAGTTTCAAAGATTGAGAAAGATGTTGAAGTCTGGATTGAAGCGATGGACGATTATTTCTCTACCGCCAGTACAGGAGTAGCAAATCAGTCTATGCTTGCATGGTTTCGCCTCATCGGAGATGCTAAACTCTGGTGGAAACAGTGGTGCCGTGACAAGGGAGTCACCGAGCATTCTCAAACGTGGGAAGACATCGAGCAGGCCGTGAAGGAAAGATATCTTCCCCCATCCCATGAATCCATAAAGATGAATGAGTTTTTTAGTCTTAGGCGGTGCAGCTTAACTCTTGAGGACTATTATTCCAAATTTATCACTCTTCGAGAGTATGCTCAGTTATGACTACTTCCCAGCAGCAGCAGGTGGCTCGTTTCTGCCAAGGGTTAAATGAACCCTTAGATTCGCACCTTGAAGAGATGAGGCCAAGCACATTAGAGGATGCTCTCATACGAGCAAAGCCCCTTGTGAAAGAAATGAGGGCTGACAAACCTAAGCCTCAAAAGAGATCTTACCCTGAGGCAAATCCTAAAGATCAACCCTACAAGAAACCCCAACAGAATTTTTCCTACTACAATAGAGGGCGACAAAGCAACTCTTTTGTCCCCCGCTTGTATGCTACTTCTTCCAGAGAAGGCCCTCTGTGTTTTGAGTGCAATGAGTCAGGACACTTTAGGGCCAACTGTCCCAAGATGGCAACATCATTTCCCCAAGGTGGCAGAGGAAATCAAGGCCGTGGAACCCCATCCACCAAGGTGCAAGAGGCGGTGGACATGGCAAAGGCCGCGGAGGAGCAATTGCTAGGACCGCCTGTATTATAAGTGAAGAACCGACCTTGGAAATGGCTGAAGAAGAGCGCGCCACCGTCCATGCGTCAGTAGAACACCAAGGTCCAAATAAAAAATTTGGTGTAATCCAAACCCCAGCTACTCATCACGGTAAGCCATTCCAGCTTTTGATTGATTGTGGCAGTACCCATTCATTTCTTTCTCCTAGGTGTTTGCAAAAATTAAACTTGGGTCAAAAAATAGCTTGAATAATGACTGTAGAGTTAGCCAGTGGGAAAGAAGTAGTATCTCGCCACTCTGTAGGAAACCTTGATTTTGAGCTAGGTAATGAGCAAACTCATGGCCACTTTAGAGTCTTGCCACTAGGAATTTATGATGGAATCCTTGGTATGGATTGGTTAATTGCAAACAAAGCTAGCATTCATTGTAACCATGGGAGTATCACTTTTGAAAATGAGCATGGCCAAGCAATATCCGTTCAGGGGATAACAGGAAAACCTAAATCTATGGTAGTCAATTCAAAACATCTTCTCAAGGGAACACGTAAGGGTCAGCAAGTTTTCTTAGTCAAGCTCAACAAAGCCATTGAACCTAGTAAGGAGACAGTACCCTCTTGGCTCCAAGAATTCTCTGATATCTTCCATGATGAGGAGCTTAGAGGGCTACCGCCTCCTCGAGAAGTCGATCATGAAATCGAGGTGATCCCTAGAGCTCAACCCATCTCAAAAATGCCCTATAAAATGTCCCTTCCTGAAGCCATTGAACTTAAAGAGCAACTTTCCCAACTCATTGAGCAAGGATTCGTATGCCCCAGTAGCTCTCCTTGGGGGGCACCTATCCTTTTCCAAAAAAAGAAAGACGGAACTCTCCGCCTCTGCATAGATTATCGAGGGCTAAATCAAGTCACTGTCAAGAATAAGAATCCTATCCCTCGCATCAATAAACTTCTTGACAGGCTTCATGGACCAAAGTCTTCTCAAAAATAGATTTGAGGTTTGGTTACTATCAGATCAAAGTCAAGGAAGCAGATATACCCAAGACAACCTTCAATACCCGTTATGGCCACTATGAGTTTACTATAATGTCATTCAGGTTAACCAATGCTCGTGCGACCTTCAATGCAAGATATATTCCATCCTTACTTGGATGGATTTGTGCTTGATTTTTTTATGACATCTTAATCTACTCCAAATCAATGGAAGAGCATAAGGAGCATGTGCATAGAGTTCTGCAATTGTTGTACCCCACAGACACAAACTCTATCCCAAGAAGAGCAAATGTGCCTTCTTTACTCATCAAATTGAGTATCTTGGGTTCATCGTCTCCAAAGATGGCATTTCACTAGACCTCACCAAGGTCAAAGATATTCTGGAGTGGCCACCCTCTAAATCAGTTCGTGAAGTTCATGGGTTTTTGGGAATCACGGGATGGTATAGGATTTTTATCAAAGATTATGCCTTGGTAGCTGCACCTTTGACGAATCTTCTTAAGGATTGCAAAATAGTGTGGCTGCCAATCTTCTTAAGAAGGATTGCAAAATAGTGTGGCTGCCAATCCATCAAAACACTTTTGATCAACTCAAGGTCAATATTACTTCTGCCCCAGTCCTGAAACTTCCTGATTTCACCAAGGAATTTGAAGTGGTTACTGATGCCAGTAGTCTAGCACTTGGTGGTAGTAAGACCAGTGGCTTATACTTCCCGCAAAGCTGAAGCAATATGAAGCAAATTATGCCACCCATGATTTGGAGCTCTTAGCACTTGTTCATTGCCTCAAATTATGGAGATATTATCTCTTGGGAGGCAAATTCCAGCTTGTAACTGACACAAAAGTCTGAAGTGGATCTTTATCTAGCCTAACCTCAACATGCAGCAAAGGAGATGGATTGAAATTCTACAAGAATATGACTTCGACATCAAATTCCACCCTGGGAAAGATAATGTGGTAGCAGATGCACTTAGCCGCGCAAATCTTTCTTAAGTGCAATTTCAGTGCCAAATAATCCCATACTGGTCAAGGTGGAAGAAGTCTCATCTCATGATCTGGATTATCAGAGGATGATGAAGTTAGTAGAAGAAGGGGGAAATTCAAAGAAAGAGAAGAATCTAATCAAGGGATACTCCACTCATGAAGGAAGCCTCTACTTCAATCACAGGCTATGTATCCCTAAGGATCCTGCTTTAAAGAAACTAATCCTCCATGAAGCTCATGATAGTCCTGCTTGCAGGATACCCAGGCTATGCGAAAATATTAAATGCCATAAGAAGGAGCTTTCATTGGGCAGGCTTGAAAAATGATGTCCTTCGGTACTTGAAGCAATGTCTCTCATGCCAAAGGATCAAAGCTGAAAGGGTCAAGATGCTTGGGAAACTTCAACCCTTGGATATTCCCCAAATGAAGTGGGAGTGCATTAGTATGGATTTTGTCATAAGTCTCCCCACTGTTCAAGGAGGATATGACTTCATTCTAGTAGTAGTGGACTTACTTACCAAAGTAGCTCACCTTATACTAGCAAAGAAGACCTTCAAAGCTTCTGATGTTGCTCAAATATTCATCAAGGAAGTCCTCAAACTTCATGGTCGCCCAAAAAGGATAGTAAGTGGCCGGGATTCTGACTTCACTTCAAAGTTCTGGCAGTCCTTATTTCAAGCCTTGGGAACTCAACTTTGCTTTAGCATAGCTTATCATCCAGGGAGACTGATGAGAGTCAATCAAGTAATTGAAGACATTCTCAGAGCATATTGTGGACGGGAACCAAGAAGGTGGATTCAATACCTTCCTCTGGTAGAATTTGCCTACAATGCATCTTATAATCTCAGAGCATAGGAATGTCACCATTCAAAGCACTCCATGGGCAAGAATGCTTGTCTCCTCTAAATTTCTCTGATCTGACCATAAGAGTTGAGGCATCCAGGAAAATGCTCGAAGAGATGGAGGAACAAACCAAGGCAATCCAAAAGGATATTAAAGCTGCCCAAGATCGACAAAAGCATTATGCTGACACCAAGAGGTCTTAAAGGATCTTCAAGGAAGGAGACAAAGTTCTTCTACGAGTGCGACCCAAACGAAGTTCTCTATCACTTGGGAAATATAAGAAGCTCAGCCCTAGGTATTGTGGTCCCTATACAGTTATCAAGTGTCTAGGTAAAAGTGCCTATAAACTCCAACTCCCAGCCCATATCAAAGTCCACAATGTATTTCATGTAAGTTTGTTAAAACCTTATGTACCCAGTCTCGATCATATTCTTGATGATGAACAAGTTGTAATCCCTACTCAAGGAGTCCTTAAATTACAGCCCAGTAGGATCATAGATTCTAGGGAAAGGTAACTCCGAAATAGAACTCTTGTAGAACATCTAGTACAATGGAAAGATTACCCTGAAAGAGGATGCAACGTGGGAAGATGAAGCTACACTCTTAAAGGATTATCCCCAATTCATAACAAGATGAGGACATCTCGATTTCTTTAAGGGGGGAAGGATGTAACATACCCATCTTTACTAATAAAGAAATGTCCATGTAATAGATAAATTTATGAGTTTTTACGGTATAAAAATCAATGATTTTATTAAATGAGTTAGTTCTACTTAGAATCTTCAAATTTTGAGCCCAAATTTGGAATCTACATGCAATTTTACCCTAGTATATTTTACAGCATCCAAAACAGACACCGGATCAAGCTTATACGCAAATTTCAGTCATTTTTAGACGACCTTTAAACCTTAATAAATGCACGACCGGGCGTCCGATTCACAAATGGTCTGCACCCCAACGACTAGGAGAACATCCGAGATTTTAAAAAAAAAGTTTCGTCCCCCCCCCGGGGCGGTCCGGCGCGTAAATCAAGGCCAGTGTCCCAATTTTGGGGAGCCCACCCCAAAATTTGGACCGAACACAATTACCAGGGTGCCCGTATGATGCCTGCACAACAACTAAATGATGGCCGCCCACTGTGTGGTCCACACGTAGTACCGCTACTACGTCGACACCCATGCTGTCCCCTGACCAGATAAGGTACATGCATACCACTCCTTCCCCTGTTAACCGACACCGTACCTTTCCCCCTGAGCCATGCAGGCCACTTCTACAGCCTTTGCTACTAGTACACTGTCCTTTCGTCCTTGCTTTGTGCAGTGCCCATACCCGTACCCCACAGTTATATAAACCCCCAGCTCCATGGGCAGCAGGCATTTCTGCGTAGCTTATGCTCTGTTGTGCTACCGTCCGTACCGTTGTCTCTCCCTGTGTAGTGTACTTGCTGTGGTACAGCCACCCCTCTCCAAACCCCCTCATTTGCCACTTTTCAAATAAGGAAATTTTCCTCTATCCCCCTCTTACTAGGAGGCACTGTCCTTAACTCTTCTCCCTCCCACCCCCCCGTGTGAAGAGACTTACAGCAGCCCTTCTCCCCTTCACAGCAAAATGTTTTTGTGTTAAGGACATCTCACAATCCCCCCCCCATTCGCGTGGACTTTAGTAAGAGGTTTGAGCCTTAGAGAGGGTTCATGCACTGGTCTTTTGCTCAACATGTAAGATTCCTCCCTCCAGCTTTTGAGGTCTTTAGTAAGAGGTTTTAGCCTTAGAGAGGGTTCATGCACTGGTCTTTTGCTCAGCATGTAAGATTCCTCTCTCCAGCTTTTGAGGTGTACAGGTGTAAGAACCTTCCCTTCTGATCTTAAAATTATTCCCCTCTCTGAAATAAAAGAAAGATCCTATTTTACCCTGTTTTGGCCTAGAGAGAGAAAATATCTAGAGGGAGGTAATTCAAAATTGAGATATTTTTTGATATAAAAATCCTCGTAGTGTCTAAAACGGTTTCCCCTAAAACAAAAATTCAAAAAGAACTTTCCAAAGTGCAATTGGAATTAATTGAAAATAGGTATAAAGGACCTTAGCCTAAGGGTCCAGATTTTCAGAAATTTTTGGATTATGGTCCAATTAAGGTTCCTATGGACCAATAAGATTAATCCAAATGTAGGGAGGAGATAAATTATAGAATAAAAGAAAAACCCCCCAAAAATGAGTAAATGCTCACATAAGATGAAGAGTGGACTAAGGACCAAAGAAAAGAATTAAAATACTGAAATCTGACACCTCAGTGTGGGGATCTCCCCTCATGAAGTAGGCACATTTTTCTCATCATTATCCCCAATTTTTAATCAATAAAATGAGATATTTTCATCTCTCCTCTATCCTATTTCAAAACTAGATCCAAAAAGTAAGCTGACCCAAAAATGGTCAAAAATTGACCAAACTAATCTGGAAAATTCTAGAATCAGTTTGCTTGGTTAGAGGCTCACTTTTTCCTATAAATAGAAGCCTCCCCCTTTGTAAAAGCTTAATGGTGTTTATACACTGTTACTCTGCTTCTATCCTAAGCCATCTACATTGAATTTTTTAATAATTCAATTATTTTTGGCTTAATCCTCTCCAAAGTGAATTGGTGGCCACTCTTGCTTCAAACAAGAGGAGAACCCTCAATCCCTCAAGCCAAAGGAGAGCTTACAAGATTTATGTAAGCTAATTTTCTTATTTATTTAATGAAGAATCTATGGTTTTCTTAATTTTTATGTTTTGCAGATGTTGAATTAAATTCAAATGTTATGCCTTTGATAAAAAGGCCACGCCCTTCTCCACTTTACATTCCAACCTTTCTCAATCCTAGAAAGATTAATTAAGGGATTAATTAAACTCTTCTTATTGTTTACTCTCTTGAATTTAGAAAATTGTGTAGATTAGAGTTCTTTAAATCTAAATTGGGTTAATTCAAGTTAGATAAAGAATGATAAAATTGAGAAATGGTCAACCATACGAAGGAGGTTATGGCAAAATTTTCCAGAATTTTATGGAAAAGAAAGTTTATTTTTATGTTATTCCAAAAGAGTAATTCCCACCATTTTTGCATCTAAAAGAAATATTTTAATTACTCCATGTACATATTCACCTATGAATATGCATGGATATCACTGATATTAATTTAAAATTGATTTCTATGCATAGAAAAATGCATAAAGGAATTTTTTTATTACAAAAGTGTTATTCTCATTAAATTTGATTTTTATGCATAGAAAGATGCATAAATGATTTTTTTTAATTACAAAAGTGTTATTCTCATTAAATTTAATTTTTATGCATAGAAAGATGCATTAAGAAATTTTTTTATTACAAAAGTGTTATTCTCATTAAATTTGATTTTTATGCATAAAAAGATGCATAAAGGAATTTTTTTATTACAAAAGTGTTATTCTCATTAAATTTGATTTTTATGCATAGAAAGATGCATAAAGGAATTTTTCTTTTATTACAAAAGTGTTATTCTCATTAAATTTGATTTTTATGCATAGAAAGATGATAAAGGAAATTTTTTTATTACAAAAGTGTTATTCTCATTAAATTTGATTTCCATGCATAGAAAGATGCATAAAGAAAAAAATTTTATTACAAAAGTGTTATTCTCATTAAAATTGATTTCTATGCATAGAAAGATGAATAAAGGAAATTTTTTTAATACAAAAGTGTTATTCTCATTAAATTTGATTTTTATGCATAGAAAGATGCATAAAGAAAAATAAAATTATTATAAAAGCGTTATTCTTATAAAAATTAATTTTTATGCATAAAGAAATTCTTTTTACTTTAAAAGTGTTATTCCTATTATATTTGATTTTATGCATAAATAGCTGTATAAAATGATTTTTTTATATAAAAGAGTTATTCCCACTGAAGTTGATTTTTATGCATAAAGAATTTTTATATCAAAATTAGAATTCTCTTAAATTCTATGAGTATTTGATAAATGAATAATTAAATACTCTAAGAGAGAAATTTCTATCATTTTATATTCACACGGATTGTAGAAAGAAAATTGAGGAAATCTATCGAGATCGAAATATTCAGATAAATGATTAATCTATTCCTCATTGGAATTCGTAACTAATTTAAAAATCCGTTAAGTGAATATTCAAAGAAAGAAATTCAATAAAATAGTAACTGAATTATCAAACCTTTTTGAGAAAGATATAGATCAGGAAAAATCTTATCCGACTCGAACCTTGAATCAGACTATAACCAAAGACTATATGACCAAGACCAAACTCTTTCGTCAGTTTTGAGGAAAGAAGGTGTGACCAATTTAGAAAGATACACTCAAAACTCCCGCCAAATCTGAAACTAAGTTTGAGACCCTTCGAATTGATCTATGGATCAAGGTTATAGAATTCGAGAAATTCTGGTTTGAAATTCAAAATTTCGATCAAGAAGTTTTCGCAATACTGATTCAAGAAATCAGATAGATGTGAATGAATGGATGGATGTGGATTTGTATGTGAAGAATGGGTGTGAATGTGTATGTCAAAATGGATGTGAATGTGTCTGTGAAGAATGGATATGGATGTGTATGTGATGAATGGATATGGATGTATGTGAAAGAATGGATGTGGATGTGTATGTGAAAGAATGCATGTGGATGTGTATGTGAAAGAATGGATGTGGATGTATGTGAAAGAATGGATGTGGATGTGTATGTGAAAAAATATGATGTGATGTGACATGAAAATATATGGATGTGAAGTGATAGATATGAATGTATGGATAGATGTGGGTAGTTGTACATGTGAACGATTGGATGGATGTGGATGAATGAGATGAGATGTATATGAATGAGATATGATGTGGATAGATGTGATGTGATGTTATGTGGATAGAATGTATATGATGGGATGGTGATGTGAATGAATGAGATGTGATGCCATGTGAATCGGGATGTGAATGAATGAGATGTGATGTGAAATGGATGTGATGTAAATTGGGATAAACGTGAATGGATGATATGTGATGTGAATGAATGTGATGTGATGTCATGTGAATCAGGATGTGAATGAATGATGTGTTGTGAAATGGATGTGATGTAAATTGGGATAGATGTGAATGGATGATATGTGATGTGAATGAATGTGATGTGATGTGATGTGAAACGGGATAGATGTGAATGAATGAGATGTGATGTGAATGGATGAGATGTGAATGAATGAGATGTGATGAGATGTGGATATGGGTAGATGCGAGTGGATGAGATCTGATGAGGATAAATGAGGAAAGATGTGATGAGATGAAAATGATGTGATTGGATGAGAATGGGAATACATATGAAATGGATGTGGATTAAATAATGTGGATTGATGTGGACAATGTGGAAAGGTGAGAGTTCGTTATAGAAACTGTATTTATGACCTGTTTTTAAATGATTTTTTTATGTCAAAAATTTTGGGGAAGCATTTTGACCGTCTTGTGAATGAGGTCGTGGAGACCTAATCTGATCAAGTTGCAACAGCTGACGGCGGAGAGTCAATGGAGGACTTCTCGCGTAGCAAGGTCTCGGCCAAGGTCTTGACCATCCTCGGTTCGATTTAAATGGTGATCTTCCGGTATGGTGGATGAGGGACCTGTTTAGATATCGAGCTCATCTAGTGAGGCGTTGGACACTGATGACCCACCTGGGGGATAGGCCCCACACTTACACCACTGGCATGGCTGGTGAGATCATGGGTGATATGCGGCCAGTGGGATGTAACAGCCATTCTAGAGACTGGCATAGTTATAGCGCCAACTCATTTAGTTGGGTTCATACTATAGAGAACCCTAGTATGTATTTGGTTGAGTACCTTTTCATATGGCGTACTCCTATCTTTGTATATGGTGTGTTGAGTGTTGTGTAAAGAGGAAGAAGATTTTCAGCCTCTCACCTTGTGTGTTCTCTTGTAGGGTTTCGTGAGTGTGTGTGTGCTTGCAAGAGCTCAAGCTCTCTTCTCCCCTGCATCCTTTCATGGTATCAGAGCCTGGTTCATGCTAAGGGCTGAGCTACAACAAGCAAGAGAAGCACAGGAAGCGGGACAAGGATAAGAGCTTCATCTACTCTTCCCTATTTGTGTTGGCGACTACACTCTTGTCAGGAGCTCTACGGGAGGCACCGGCAAACGATCTCTGATTGAGGAGATTTCTTCGTGGGAGTAAAGCTATAGGGCAACTATTATGGTTTTTCAGGTTGAAAACGCGTTTTGGGCGCATTAGGACCTCCGTTTTCTAGAAAGAAGGTGATTTCGAGCACTGCGGGATAAGTCATCAATTCTCTGCAAAACTCTATTTTAAGAACTGCAGGAAGACAGATTGGTTGTGCAGACACATTGTGTGTGCTGCAAGGAGGTCAATAGTTTCCATTGCGTGTATGTATGCACATTGAGGTCACTGGTTGTGACATTTGAGTGTAGTACAGTACTGCTACAAAAAATACAGCAGTTTGTGCAGGACAAACTAGAGTGCTGTTTCTGGTAAATTTGTGTGTCTGGCAAGATGTCAAATGATGTCATAAAAACTAGATTGTTACTGAGAAGCTTGATAAGAACAACTTCCATGCTTGGAGGTTCAGGTTGACAAATTTCTTGATGGAAAAGGGTTCCTGGGACTACATAGAAGGTGAGCATGAAGAGGCACCAGAGATACCGGAGATCAATCCGACTACTGCAGATGTGAAAGAGTTCAAGGATTGGAACCAAGGAGCTAGAAAAGTTATGTATTGCAATGCTCTCTATCAGTATACAGGACACCATGATTGGGCACATACAGGATGGTCCCCCAAGGAGGCGTGGGACACCTTGGTAAACCTCTATGAAGCGAATACCAAGGCACGAAAGATACAGTTGAAGAATGAACTTCATACTGTGGAGAAAAAGAGTATGTCTGTGAATGACTATGCATTAAAGATCAAGGGTATTGTGGAATCCCTTGCATCTATTGGCGTTTTAGTAGATGATGATGATAAGGTGGAAGTCTGTCTCCGTGGTCTCGAGCCACAATACAAGGCGTTCAAGACGTCTATTCTTCAGACTCGGGAAAACATTCCCAATTTCACAGATTTCGTGTCTATGTTGATTATAGAAGAGAAGAGCTTGGGTGAAGACCAACAGCCTTCACAAAACAAAAACAGCTCAGAGCAACAGGCCTTCTACACAAGTTCAGGAAGAGGACAAGGTAGAGGAGGCCATGGATGCGGCCAAGGAGGTGGCCGAACAGGTAATCAAAATTATGGCCAGCAATAGCAACAACAACAATCTCAGAATTCACAACAACAACAACAACACGCAGGTGGAAGAGGCCAATTCAGAGGCAGGGGGAGTCAAAGAGGTCATGGAAATTGGTAAAGGCAGTATAATGATACATGTGGATGCTTTTATTGTGGTAATCGTGGACATGTGCAGGCAAATTGTTATAAGAAGCAGGCTGACATGCAAAATGGGAAGTTGCAGCAAAACAACTATGCATCCTTGAGCAGAAACAATGAGGATAATGAAAGGTTGTTTGTTATGTAGCATGTCGTTAATGCCATGTCTGAAAATGTTGAAGCAGCACATAAAGATGATGTATGGTACGTTGATTCAGGTGCTTTGAACCACATGACAAGTCATGGGGAGTTGTTCAAGGAGATGAAAAACCTTGATGAAAGACCAGGTTTTGTGGAAACAGGGGATGACACTGCTCATCCAATTGCCCATGTTGGAGATGTGCCATTGTCTATGATGCAGGATGGCAAAGTGAAGTACCTTGCAGATGTACTTCATGTTCCGAACATACCAAAGAATCTGGTTTCAGTTGGCCAGATGATTGAGCAGGGTCTGCAGGTTCAGTTTAACCCTGATTGTTATTGTTATATTGAAGACTTTAAAGATAAGTGCAGGTTGGTTTGCAAAAGGCAACAGAGTGGGCAGAATGTTTACATTGAATGTAAACATGCCTGAAGTGAGTGCTACGATGTTTGCAAATGGTTCAGGAATTGTTGCAGACACAGACATTTGGCATAAAAAAAATTGGACGTGAATGTGCAGAGAATGAAGTCTATGCTGCAGACTAAAGGACACAGTTTAAAGTTCAAGGTATGCAAAAAATATGTGAAGCATGCCAATTTGGAAAGCAAATAAAGCATGTATTTCCACGTGACAAAAATGTGAGCAGAAATGCACTAGATGTTGTGCATTCAGATGTATGGGGTCCTACGAAGACCATGTCTATGGGAGCCTGCAGGTACTATGTGACATTTATTGATGACCACACAAGGAAAGTGTGGGTACACTTCATGAAGGAGAAGGGTGAGGTGTTCACTCACTTTTAGAATTTCAGAGTTATGGTTGAAAAGCAAACATGGAAATATGTAAAGTGCCTGAGGTCAGATGGAGGGGGAGAGTACTTCTCCAATGAGTTCTCTGAGTTTTTGAAGAAGAATGGTATTCGGAGACAGTTTACATATAGATACACTCCGCAGCAAAATGGAGTTGCTAAACGAAAAAACAGGCACATTGCTAAGATTGCGCGAGCATTGATGGGAGAGAAGAATCTGCCGCATAGCTATTGGGCTGAGGCTGTTTCTACAGCAATTTACATCATGAACAGGACTCCAACTGCAGCCATACATGATGTAACTCCAGAGGAGAGGTTTACTGGGGTAGAAAACTTGATTTGTCTCATCTGGATGCATTGCATATGTGCATGTGCCAGATGAGCTAAGAACTAAGCTGGATCCAAAAGCTGAAAATGTGTGTTTATTGGGTATTCCCTTGAGCAAAAGGGATACAGGTTTTATAACCGTGCTACTACACGTGAGTTAAGGGTAAGCAGGGATGTTGTTTTTTATGAGATGAGCAACTGGTATGCTGCAGAAAAGAAGCTATTGGGGCTGATGTGAGCGGAAATGTGGTTGCACAGAATGCAAGTCAAAAATCACAGTCTTTGAGTGGACTAGGAGAGTCCTCATCTAGTGGTTCAGTTGATAGACCATGGAGTGGTAGGCTGCGTCATAATACCAGTCCTGCAAATGTGATAAGTACATCACATAAAGGCAAAGAGAAAGTGATTGAGCCCCTTAGTGTGCCTAACATTTCTGCAGGGCATTCTCATGTTGATGGAGAGTCTAGTGGCTCAGAGATGGGCCTTGATGAGGATCTTGGGATACCAGCTATGAGAAAACCTGGTGTAAAGAAGGCTATGGAAGCCATGAATGCAAAGCTGCGAGCGAAGATCTTGGAGAGTGAAGAATCCTGTGCAGAGGTTTACCTGGTTATGTGGCACATCACTATGCATACATGTGGCAAAAGTTGTACAAGTTGTAGAGCCCACATGCATTGATGAGGCTATTGGAAATATGTGTTGGGAGAAAGCTATGGATGAGGAGATGTATGCACTATATGGAAATGAGACTTGGGATTTAGTGTAATTGCCTGAAGGCAAGAAAGCCATTGGATGCAAGTGGGTGTACAAAGTAAAACATAACAGTGATGGAAGCATAAGCAGGTACAAGGCTAGATTGGTAGCCAACAGATATGCATAGACATATGGCATTGATTATGAGGAAACTTTCAGCCCAGTTGACTATTGCCAAGATGGCAATAGTGAGAGTTGTGATAGCAATGGCTGCGTCAAAGCAATGGTCTTTACAGAATGTATTCTTGCATGGGGATTTGCAGGAAGAGGTGTATATGTTGCAGCCACCTGGTTATGAGGATGTGAGTCACCTTGAGCATGTTTGCAGGTTGAAGAAAGCCTTGTATGGCTTAAAACAAGCACCAAGAGCATGGTCCGACAAGATTTCTGAATATCTTGTCACTATTAGCTTTCATGTAGCCAATGCAGATTTCTTGCTGTATGTGAGACATAGTGATAGAGGGGTTGTGCTTGTTGTCATCTATGTAGATGACCTAATCATTACGGGGGACCATGATGCAGAGATCTTTGATGTAAAGATCTTGCTGATGCAGAGATCTTTGATGTAAAGATCTTGCTTAGACAGAAGTTTGAGATGAAGGATCTAGGGGAGCTCAGATATTTCTTGGGCATTGAGGTGATTAGGTCACCACATGGTATTGGATTACTGCAGAGACAGTATGGCTTGGACATGTTGTCCAAGTATGGTATGATAGGCTGTAAGCCTATCTCAGTGCCATTGAATCAGAATGGCAATTTGAGTGTAGATTCAGGAGAGATTCTGGAGGATCCTACTATGTATAGGAGCATAGTAGGAAGCTTGATCTACATGACGATCACAGGAGGCTAGATTTGAGCTATGCTGTTGGGTTGGTGAGTCAGTTTATGCAGGTTCCTCAGAAGCCGCATTTAGATGCATTGAGATGCATACTGAGCTATGTGAGGTCTACTTTGCATTGTGGACTATTTTATGAAACTGGGACAGAGATATGTGTACATGGGTACACAGATGCTGATTGGGCTGGTAGTATCTCAGATAGAAGATCTACTACTGGACAGAGATCTGTGTACATGGGTACACAGATGCTGATTGGGCTAGTAGTATCTTAGATAGAAGATCTACTAGTGGCTTCATGTTTTCTTTGGGAAGTGCTACTGTGACTTGGAGCAGCAAGAAGCAGCCTACGGTTGCTCTATCCAGTACAGAGGCCAAGTACAGAGGTGCTACTATGGTAGCATGTGAGGTAGCTTGGTTGAGAAAGCTACTTGCATATTTGGGTCTATCAGGATAGACAAGTTGTCATTTTCTATGACAACATTAGTAGTATACAATTGGCCATGAACCCAGTTTTTCATGCTCACACAAAGCATATAGAGGTCTACTACCATTTTGTCAGAGAGAAGGTTTTGGCAGGAGACGTTAACCTTGTTTATGTCAGCACACAGTATCAGGTCGCTGACATCTTCACCAAAGCATTGGGTATAGAGAAGCTCCGCAGATTCAGGGCTTCGCTTGGTGTACATGAAATGGAGTTGAGCTCGAGGGGGAGTGTTGAGATATCGAGCTCAACTAGTGAGGCAGTGGACACTGATGATGACCCGCCTGGGGGATAGGCCCCAAATTACACCACTGGCATGGCTGGTGAGATCATGAGTGATATGCGGCCAGTGGGATGACAGGCTGTGTGACAACCATTCTAGAGACTGGCATAGCATGGATCTGGTTAATTGACCTTACTGGTCCTCAAAACGGATAAGTCCATGGCTCTTTTATATGGATCTGTTGGTTGATCTTGCCGATCTTCAACAGAGATTCCATTTTGATTTTTATAAGTGATTATATTGCTCGGTACTATGAGCTAGGAACTATCGAAAAGGCACCTGAGTGGACAGGTGGTGAGCGTTCTAGTTGCCAATGTGATGCCATAGGTACACCAATGAAAAAAAATTGGAAATTAGGATTCAACTGAATTTTTTGGAGGATTATAATCAGTGATACTATAGTTTCATTAAAAGATTATTTTAAAGATAGCTGAATCTATGAAAAAAGGCAATTTCATATTGGGTGTATAAGTGGTGTGACTAGTTTTAAGTTTACATGAATAATTGGCTAGGGGACCTGGGAACTCTTTTCCCTGGTACCCGGGACAAAACCTAACCAAATTCTTAAATGGATCCTATCACTACAGTGGTTGGGCGGTTGGCTAACCCACGGGACTGGAGGGTGGATGGGGTTAGGCTAGACTGATGGATCCCTAAAATGAGACTCAATTCTGTTATGGTACGATAGATGAAGTATATCCCAGATAAAAATTGTTCTATGGAAAAGAGTCAACGGTTGTGCCTCTCAATGAGGAAAAAAGCGTTGGTCTCTATGATCCAAGTGCAGTCTTTTCCTTGATCTGACTATGGGACTTACGGATTCGGTCAGATCAATTCAATTAGTTAAGGCTCTTGACTATGTTAGAGTAAAAATTATCCTGGAGGAATCGCCCATGCTTTCCGGGCGAGGGAAATTTTTTCGGGTTCAGTTTTGGAAAAACCGAGGGATTAGTCTCTTGTCCAGATATACGTGGGCGAGGCCCCGAGTGAGGGACCCTGCCCCGCGCAAGAAGTGCTACTTTTGCTGCTATCACCTTAGAATTTGTTGCGCTGAGGGGGTAGGGATCTTTCAGCTGGTATAAAAGCAAATTAGCTAAAGTGGATCAACCGAGAAACCAGAGATGTCAAAAATTTATGAAGTAGCAGTAAAAGGTTGTAATTGTGTGATGAAATTCATACAAATTGATATTCAGAATGAAGATTCATAAATAGGGTATTGGGTCTTCAAAAGGAAGTACCGCAATTGTATGGAATCCCTGACTTGCTTGAGACCTAGACATGATGGTATTTACCTTATAATTCCAAGGACTGTGACTACCCGTATATACCGAGGGTATAATTGCAGCTCTTTACTGGAAATATAGTACGAGTAAATCTAAGACCTTGAAATTATAAGCAAAAATGCTATCCAGATGATGAATTCGAATGTGGTTGAAATGATTTTAAAATTATGGTTGAGAACTGATGAGTTGAATTGGATTCTGATTGAAAAAGAATTATGATTCCTGAATTTTGGTTGAAAAGCGATAAGCTGAGCAATGAGGATGAATGGGACGAGTCCCTGTGATGATGATTCGTAACTGGAATGACGATAATGACTTCAGCAAATCACTATAAGATTAGTGGATTGTGCTGACAGATTGCTACTATTAACAGTTGACCCAGTGGAACAAGTTAAGGGATGACAAATTAAAAACCTGTATAATTGAAATTCCCATGGAGGAATGTTCAGATGGAAATTTTGGTCTAATGGACCATTATTGTGTTAAGGATATGAATGATATGATTCTGAATGAATTATTATCTGATGAGTTCTATATAAGGGATCTTTATCCCAGGATTCTATTGGGTTGACCAGACCATAAGGAACCCCAGAATCAATTGGATCTTAAGAGAAAGAGTTATCCTCTAGTTTGCGAGATGAGGATATCTCGCGTTTTTTAAGTGGGGTAGGATGTAAGATTCCTCCCTCCAGCTTTTTTTGAGGTGTATAGGTATAAGAACCTTCTCTTCTGATCTTAAAATTATTCCCCTCTCTGAAATAAAAGAAAGATCCTGTTTTACCCTGTTTTGGCCTAGAGAGAGAGAAAATGTCTAGAGGGAGGTAATTCAAAATTGAGATATTTTTGGATATAAAAATCCTCCTAGTGTCTAAAATGGTTTCCCCTAAAACAGAAATTCAAAAAGAACTTTCCAATGTGAAATTGGAATTAATTGAAAACAGGTATAAAGGACCTTAGCCTAACGGTCTGGATTTTCAGAAATTTTTGGATTATGGCCAACCAAGGTTCCTATGGACCAATTATATTAATCCAAATGTAGGGAGGAGATAAATTGTAGAATAAAAGAAAAACTCCCCAAAAATGAGTAAATCCTCACATAAGATCAGGAGTGGACTAAGGACCAAAGAAAAGAATTAAAAAACTAAATTTTGACACCTCAGTGTGGGGAGCTCCCCTTATGAAGTAGGCACCTTTTTCTCATTATTATCCCCAATTTTTAATCAATAAAATTAGATAATTTCATCTCTCCTCTATCCTATTTCAAAACTAGATCCAAAAAGTAAGCTGACCCAAAAATGGTCAAAATTGACCAAACTAATCTGGAAAATTCTAGAATCAGTTTGCTTGGTTAGAGGCTCACTTTTTCCTATAAATAGAAGCCTCCCCCTTTGTAAAAGCTTAATGGTGTTTATGCACTGTTACTCTGCTCCTATCCTAAGCCATCTACATTGAATTTTTTAATAATTCAATTGTTTTTGGCCTAATCCTCTCCAAAGTGAATTGGTGGCCACTCTTGCTTCAAACAAGAGTAGAACCCTCAATCCCTCAAGCCAAAGGAGAGCTTACAAGCTCCATGTAAGCTAATTTTCTTATTTGTTTAATGAAGAATCTATGGTTTTCTTAATTTTTATGTTTTGCGGATGTTGAATTAAATTCAAATGCTATGCCTTTGATAAAAAGGCCACCCCCTTCTCCTCTTTACATTCCAACCTTTCTCAATCCTAGAAAGATTAATTAAGGGATTAATTAAACTCTTCTTATTGTTTACTCTTGAATTTAGAAAATTGTGTATTTAAATCTAAATTGGGTTAATTCAAGTTACATAAAGGTTAGAGTTCTTTAAATCTAAATTGGGTTAATTCAACTTACATAAAGAATGATAAAAATGAGAAATGGTCAGCCATACAAAGGAGGTTATGGCAAAATTTTCTAGAATTTTATCAAAAATAAAGTTTATTTTTATGTTATTCCAAAAGAGTAATTCCCACCATTTTTGCATCTAAAAGAAATATTCTAATTACTCCATGTGCATATTCACCTATGAATATGCATGGATATCACTGATATTAATTATTAAAATTGATTTTTATGCATAGAAAGATGCATAAAAGAATTTTTTTATTACAAAAGTGTTATTCTCATTAAATTTAATTTTTATGCATAGAAAGATGCATAAAGGATTTTTTTTTACAAAAATGTTATTCTCATTAAATTTGATTTTTATGCATACAAATATGTATAAAGGAATTTTTTTCATTACAAAAGTGTTATTCTCATTAAATTTGATTTTTATGCATAGAAAGATGCGTAAAGGGATTTTTTTATTACAATAGTGTTATTCTCATTAAATTTGATTTTTATGCATAGAAAGATGCATAAAGGAATTTTTTTATTACAAAAGTGTTACCCTCATTAAATTTGATTTTTATGCATAGAAAGATGCATAAAGGAATTTTTTTATTACAAAAGTGTTATTCTCATTAAAATTGATTTCTATGCATAGAAAGATGCATAAAGGAAATTTTTTTATTACAAAAGTGTTATTCTCATTAAATTTGATTTTTATGCATAGAAAGATGCATAAAGGATTTTTTTATTACAAAAGTGTTATTCTCATTAAATTTGATTTTTATGCATAGAAAGATGCATAAAGAAAATAAAATTATTATAAAAGCGTTATTCTTATAAAAATTGATTTTTATGCATAAATAGATGCATGAAGAAATTTTTTTTATTTCAAAAGTGTTATTCCTATTAAATTTGATTTTATGCACAAATAGATGTATAAATGGATTTTTTTATATAAAAGAGTTATTCCCACTGAAGTTGATTTTTATGCATAAATAGATGAATAAAGAATTTTTATATCAAAATTAGAATTCTCTTAAATTCTATGTTTAAATTTTATGAGTATTTGATAAATGAATAATTAAATACTGTAAGAGAGAAATTTCTATCATTTTATAATCACACGGATTGTAGAAAGAAAATTTAGAAAATCTATCGAGATCGAAATATTCAGATAAATGATTAATCTATTCCTCATTGGAATTCGTAACTAATTTAGAAATCAGTTAAGTGAATATTCAAAGAAAGAAATTCAGTAAAATAGTAACTGAGTTATCAAACCTGTTCAAGAAAGATAGATTAGGAAAAATCTTATCCAACTCGAACCTTGAATCAGACTATAACCAAGACCAAACTCTTTCGTCAGTTTTGAGGAAAGAAGGTGTGACCAGTTTAGAAAAATACACTCAAAACTCCCACCAAATCTGAAACTAAGTTTGAGACCCTTCAAATTGATCTGTGGATCAAGGTTATAGAATTCGAGGAATTCTGGTATGAAATTCAAAAATCCGATTAAGAAGTTTTGGCGATACTGATTCAAGAAATACTCCTTGTATTCAAAAGAAAATTAAACTGAAAACTTGCATAGAAATGAGATGTGATGTGAATAGATGTGATGAGATGTGATGTGAATCAGATAGATGTGAATGAATGGATGGAGGTGGATGTGTATGTGAAGAATGGATGTGAATGTGTGTGAAAATGGATGTGAATGTGTATGTGAAGAATGGATATGGATGTGTATGTGATGAATGGATGTGGATATGTATGTGAAAGAATGGATGTGGATGTATGTGAAAGAATGGATGTAGATGTGTATGTGAAATAATGGATGTGGAGATGTGTGTGAAAGAATGGATGTGGATGTGGATGTGTATGTGTATGTGAAAGAATGGATGTGGATATGTATGTGAAAGAATGCATGTGGATGTGTATGTGAAAGAATGGATGTGGATATGTATGTGAAAGAATGGATGTGGATGTATGTGAAAGAATGGATGTGGATGTGTGTGTAAAAGAATGGATGTGGATGTGTATATGAAAGAATGTGATGTGATCTAAAATAATGTGATGTGACATGAAAATATGTGGATGTTGTGTATGAATGAGATATGATGTGGATGGATGTGATGTGATGTTATGTGGATAGAATGTATGTGATGGGATGGTGATGTGAATGAATGAGATGTGATGTCATGTGAATCGGGATGTGAATGAATGAGATGTGATGTGAAATGGATGTGATGTAAATTGGGATAGATGTGAATAGATGATATGTGATGTGAATGAATGTGATGTGATGTCATGTGTATCAGGATGTGAATAAATGAGATGTGATGTGAAATGGATGTGATGTAAATTGGGATAGATGTGAATGGATGATATTTGATGTGAATGAATGTGATGTGATGTGATGTGAAACAGGATTGATGTGGAACAATGTGGAAAGACGAGAGTTAGTTATAGAAACTATATTTATGACCTGTTTTTAAATGACTGTTTTATGTCAAGAATGCTGGGGAAGCATTTTGACCATCTTGTGAATGAGGTCGTGGTTGGAGACCTAATCTGATCAAGTTGCAATAGCTGACAGAGAGTCAATGGAGGACGTCTCGCATAGCAAGGTCAGCCGAGGTCTTGACTAGCCTCGGTTCGATTTAAATGGTGAGCTTCCGGTACCGTGGATGAGGGACTAAGGAAGCGGCCTATGAGTGAAGCGCTAGGTGACCTGCAAAGGATCCTAGAGAGGGTGCTGACCATACGGTGCTCAGGCTCTGGGTCGCCGAAGATACCCACACGTGCGTCTGGGAAGATATTTGGATCAAGGAGTAAGAGTTGTTTTCTAAATTCAAGCATGGATCTGGTTGATTGACCTTGCTAGTCCTCAACGGATAAGTCCATGGCTCTTTTATATGGATCTGTTGGTTGATCTTGCTGATCTTCAACGGAGATTCCATTTTGATTTTTATAAGTGATTATATTGTCAGCTACTATGAGCTAGGAACTATCGAAAAGGCCCCTTAGTGGACAGGTGGTGAGCGTTCTGGTTGTTGCCAATGATGCCATAGGTACACTGATGAAGAAAAATTGGAAATTAGGATTCAACTGGATATTTTGGAGGATTATGATCAGTGATACTATAGTTTCATTAAAAGATTGTTTTAAAGACAACTGAATCTGTAAAAAAGGCAATTTCATATTGGGTGTGTAAGTGGTGTGATTAGTTTTAAGTTTACATGAATAACCGGCTAGTTTTATTAAAAGATTGTTTTTACAGCTGACTCTGTAAAAAAGGCAACTTCATATTGAGTGTGTAAGTGGTGTGACTAGTTTTAAGTTTGCATGAATAACCGGCGGCTAGGGGGCCAGGGAACTCTTTTCCCTGGTACCCGAGACAAAACCTAACCAAATTCTTAAATGGATCCCATCACTACAGTGGTTGGGCGGTTGGCTAACCCACGGGACTGGATGGGGTTAGGCTGGATTGATATGAGACTCAATTCTGTTATGGTACGATAGGTGAAGTAAATTCTGGATAAAATTTGTTTTATGGAAAAGAGTCAACGGCTGTGCCTCTCAATGAGGAAAAAAGCGTTGGTCTTTATGATCCAAGTGCAGTCTTTTCCTTGATCTTACTATGGGACTTACGAGTTCGGTCAGATCAGTTCAGTTAGTTAAGGCTCAGGTTGGGTTTGAGCATTTATCATTTACCTTGCAAATTTACCTTATCAATGACATGAATTACGTGTTGTTTGGAGGGATTCCTATTGCTTATACTGAAGTTGGATAAGGCTCAACTAGTAAAAGGGAAAAGATTAGAGCGAATGGGAGTCACATATATGAATGAAGCAATGGCATATGCAAAGGACAAGTATAAAATCCCTTCTTTCAGTGTCCAATCTGAGAAGGATAATTGGTGGCTTGGAGCCTTTGAGGTTCCAAAGGAGAACTCTGAGGTGTTGAATTGGATGCTTCAATGATGCCCTCAAATTCTAGAAGTCATCAAACAACAGATGAATGGGGAGGAGCTTGAAGTGGATGGTGTGGGCTCCTTTCGTGTGGATTGGCATCTAGGTAGTGATCTAAAAACCATAAAATGCATGTGTAATTGTGACAATAGTGCACAATGCCTCCATCCGTGTTCATTGTGCATGAAGCGGTCAATTCTCAAGCCAAAGAGCGAGAATGAGCTCCGATGGGTGGAGGGGATCTTGTCTTCTAATTTAGATGCAACACCCAATGGGGACACAAAGGATCCAAATTGGTCACCAATTATTCCTTTCCCAATGACAAGTATACACTTTTGCACATTGCATGCCATGATGAGGATTTTTGATAGGTTGCTTAAGCTTCACATTGACTATGCATTCACTATGCAGCCAGCCTCACACTTAGCCCAAGAAATAAAGAAAGTGGAGGAGCTCCTCAACTCTCTGGGAGTGCATGGCGGGAATGTAAAGATTGTGAAAGATCTTAAGAAGTCTAGGTACATCATATTGTTGCTCAACAAGTGTCAATAAGCGGTGCAAAGGCAAGGCGATTCTTGCATCCTATGAACGATTGAGGGAGGAGCCTACGATGGGAGCATTGGAAAGATCTTTGCAAGTGCACCATAGATCTCGACAAGGATCCAACTCTACAAAACAAGCAAAAGAAGGTGTGGGATTACTTTGACAAGGTTGTGACAACTATGTTAAAGAGCACAACAACTCAAGAAGAACAAAGTGTGTTCAAAATAGATGTGACAGAATTCATCAAGCTTGTTAGTGAGAGTTGGGGAGATACCTCCATTACATATTACATGGTAAGATATTCTCATCTTAATTATCACCGTTCATTAATTACCATTGCAATTGCTTACTAAAATTCCATAAACATTTGTCTTCATAATTTCTTACTTGGATATTTTTTCATAGCACTTGTATATGCACATGGATAGTATTTTCTACAAAAATAATGGTCCTTGGATATGTTCAGCACCCAAGGCATGTAAAAATCACATTACACGGCCAAAGGAGTGTACTTCAAGAATACTCGACATGGTGGAGGGAAGACACGTAGAAATTATCTTGTGGAAATGCTACTAGGGATAAGGCTCGAACGTCAACAATTGCTAAAGCCGCACGACTCAAAAGGAAGGAGGCAAAGATAGAGAAGTGGAATGGAAGTTCAAGAGCAAGCCATGTTGCATGGTGTGCCACAATGGCAAGACATGGCAGACGTTGGGTTAAATGTGTCTAATTTGGTGGTTTTGTAATTTTTGGCCGATTTCAGACTATTTGACCACATTATAAATGACTTTATATAAAGGTGTAATAGTCTCATTCATTCTCATTTCTATATTTTGACTTCACTTTTTGCCATGGCTCACATGAAAAACACTACATGTAAGCATCCACCATCACCTCATCATCCTCCACCGCCACCTCCACCTCCCTCTCCCCCTCATCCGGCCACCACCACTGACCCTGATCGAGAGACAGGGAGTGATGTTGACCCTGATGGAGTGCCATGGGCTGATATTCCTATCCCCCCAATATGTTCCACAACTGGGGGGAAGAGCTTGCATCGAGGCATGGGTCCATTGCCAACACGAGAAGAGGTGGCAGCAGCAACAACAACGGAAGCAGCAGCAGCAGAGCTGAAGGAGCTCCATCATCCTCTCAGCATAAACGTGCACGAGATTGGAGTGCTCATGCATGTCCTCCTCGACCACCCGCAAGAAACCCTCCTCCTCGTGCCCCCGGAAGGAAACAACGCAATGGCATGGCAGCTCTAAAGGAGATTCGGAGGTTCCAGAAGAGTTTTGACTTCCTCATCCCGAGAGCTCCTTTTGCACGCCTTGTCAAAGAGATACTATATGATTTAGGGGGGCGAGACAAGAAGATGCAAAGCCTTGTCTCGGTTGCAATCCAAGAAGCAGCGGAGGTATTTTTGGTCACCATGTTTGAAGATTCTAACCTGTGTGCAATCCATGCAAAGCAGGTCATAATCATGTGTAAAGACATGAAGCTGGCACGCACCATTCGATGTGATAACCTCTGAATATTTTTCCTTACGATGTACATGATTGGACAATGTAAAACTTCACTTAATATATTCTCTTTTTAGTGCTTCTCAAGTTTTCCATCAAGGCCTTGATTGCATGTGTATCTGTATCAAAAAAATTTAAATATATTTGATTTGTATATTTCATTTACAAGGGTGATTTGTATATTTCACTTGTTAGTATGTATAGTTTAAAGGCTTTAAAAAGTTAAAAAAACCCCAACCTGAACAAGGCAACTTTTGCCCAGACAGGAAGCCTGTTTGGTGGGCAAAAGTTGTCCTTTTCAGGTTGGGGATCTTTTTGCCTTTGTAAACCTTCCTCTCAACCATATGTATTCATATTTTTTTGTTTTAATATTATTTATTTGTAAATTTCTTGGTGATAGGAAAACTTGCAATGTATAATAACTAGGTGATATCAAGCCCAGTGGTAAAGGCACCACATCTTTTATGATCTTAATACTACTTTGTAAGGCAGTATGTATCTTTAATTTTAAGTACCTAATTTATAATAAAGTTTATATAAATGTTTATGCATGACAATTGAAGGTTTAAAAATGCAAATAGAGCCCTAACCTAAACAGGGCGACTTTTGCCCAAATTCACCCCGTTTAGGTTGGGGCTATTTTTGTATTTGGTGGCCTCTAATTGTCATGTAAAAACATTTATATGTATTCATATTCACATATACATAGGCCTTACTATCAATTAAAGCTAAGTATTGGCTAAATTAGATAAAACTATACTCATGTAAGAACTACACACTCATGTAAGAACTTTCTCCTTCTATGTGTAAGAACTCTCTCATCATGTAAAAGAGTATCTTTTATGATCTTAATATTACTTTATAAGGCACTATATATCTTTAATTTTAAGCACCTAGTTTATAGAAAATCTTATATGAATGCTTATATAGGACAACTGAAGGCTTAAAAATACAAAAGGAGCCCCAACTTGAACAGGGTGACTTTTGCCCAGACAACAAGCCTGTCTGGGCAAAAGTTGCCATGTTCAGGTTGGGGCTATTTTTGCATTTGGTGGCCTCCAATTGTCATGTACAAGAATTTACAAGTAGTCACATTCACATACACATAGGCATTGCTATCAATTAGAGCTGGGTGTTGGCTAAATCAGACAGAACTACACACTCATTTGAAAAGATGCAGGGGGGAGGAGAGCTTGAGCTCTTGCAAGCACAGACACACACTCACAAAACCCTAATAGAGAACACACAAGGTGAGAGGCTGAAAATCTTCTTCTTCTCTACTCAACACTCAACACATCATATACAAGATAAGAGTACACACAATATGAAAGGTACTCAAACAATACATACACGGGTTCTCTATAGTGTGAACCCGACTAAATGAGCTGGCGCTATAACTATGCCAGTCTCTAGAGTGGCTGTCACACAGCCTGTCATCCCACTGGCCGCATATCACCCAAGATCTCACCAACCATGCCAGTGGTGTAAGTGTGGGGCCTATCCCCCAGGCGGGTCATCAGTGGCCACCGCCTCACTAGACGAGCTCGATGTCTCAACACTCCCCCTCGAGCTCAACTCCATCTCATGTACACCAACCAAGTGAAGCCCTGAATCTGCGGAGCTTCTCTGTACCCAATGCTTTGGTGAAGATGTCAGCTACCTGATCCTCTGTGCTGACATAGACAAGGTCAAGGTCTCCTGCCAAGACCTTCTCTCTGACGAAGTGGTAGTGGACCTCTATGTGCTTCGTACGAGCATGAAAGACTGGGTTCCTGGCCAACTGTATACTGCTAATGTTGTCACAGAAAATGACAACTTGTCTATCCACTAATAGACCCAAATCTGCAAGTAGCTTTCTCAACCAAGCTACCTCACATGCTGCCATAGCAGCTCCTCTGTACTCTGCCTCCGTACTCGATAGAGCAACCGTAGGTTGCTTCTTGCTGCTCCAAGTCACAGCAGCACTCCCCAAAGAAAACATGAATCCACTGGTAGATCTTCTATCTGAGATACTACCAGCCCAATCAGCATCTGTGTACCCATGGACACATATCTCTGTCCCAGTCTCATAGAATAGTCCACAATGCAAAGTAGACTTCACATACCTTAGTATGCGTCTCACAGCATCCAAATGCGGTTTCCGTGGAACCTGCATAAACTGACTCACCAACCCAACAGCATAGCTCAAATCTGGTCTGGTGATCGTCATGTAGATCAAACTTCCTACTATGCGCCTATACATAGTAGGATCCTCCAAGATCTCTCCTGAATCTGCACTCAATTTGCCATTCTGATCCAATGGCACAGAAATAGGCTTACAGCCTGTCATACCATACTTGGACAACATGTCCAAGCCATACTGTCTCTGCAGTAATCCAATACCATGTGGTGACCTAATCACCTCAATGCCCAAGAAATATCTGAGCTCCCCCAGATCCTTCATCTCGAACTTCTGTCTAAGCAGGATCTTTACATCAAAGATCTCTGCATCATGGTCCCCCGTAATAATCAAGTCATCTACATAGATGACAACAAGCACAACTCCTCGATCACCATGTCTCACATACAATGAGAAATCTGCATTGGCTACATGAAAGCCAATAGTGACAAGATATTCAGAAATCTTGTCAGACCATGCTCTTGGTGCTTGCTTTAAGCCATACAAGGCTTTCTTCAACCTGCAAACATGCTCGGGGTGACCCACATCCTCATAACCAGGTGGCTGCAACATATACACCTCTTCTTGCAAATCCCCATGCAAGAATGCATTCTTTACATCCATCTGATGTAAAGACCATTGCTTTGACGCAGCCACTGCTATCACAACTCTCACCGTTGCCATCTTGGCAACTGGGCTGAAAGTTTCCTCATAATCAATCCCATATGTCTGCGCATATCCTTTGGCTACCAATCTAGCCTTGTACCTGTTTATGCTTCCATCACTGTTATGTTTAACTTTGTACACCCACTTGCATCCAATGGCTTTCTTGCCTTCTGGCAATTGCACTAAATCCCAAGTTTCATTTCCATATAGTGCATCCATCTCCTCATCCATAGCTTTCTCCCAACACACATTTCCAACAGCCTCATCAATGCATGTGGGCTCTACAACCTGCACAACCTTTGCCATATATGCATAGTGATGTGCCACATAACCATCATATGTAAATCTCTGCACAGGGTTCTTCACTCTCCTTGATCTTCGCAGCTTTTCATTCATGGCTTCCATAGCCTTCTTTACACCAGGTGTTCTCATAGCTGGGATCCCAAGCTCCTCATCAAGGCTCATATCTGAGCCACTAGACTCTCCATCAACATGAGAATGCCCTGCAGAAATGTCAGGCATACCAAGGGGCTCAACCACTTTCTCTTTTCCTTTACGTGATGTAGTAATCACATTTGCAGGACTGGTATTATGACGCAGCCTGCCACTCCATGGTCTATCAACAGACCCACTAGATGAGGACTCTCCTGGTCCACTCAAAGACTGTGATTGCTGACCTGCATTCTGTGCAACCACACTTCCACTCAAATCAGCCCCAACAGCTTCTTTTTCAGCAGCATACCAACTGCTCATCTCATCAAATACAACATCCCTGCTTACCCTCAACTCACGTGTAGCAGGGTTATAACACCTGTATCCCTTTTGCTCAAGAGAATATCCAATAAACACACATTTTTCAGCTTTCGGATCCAGCTTAGTTCTCAGCTCATCTGGCACATGCACATATGCAATGCATCCAAAGACTTTCAGATGAGACAAATCTGGTTTTCTGCCAGTAAACCTCTCCTCTGGAGTTACATCATGTATGGCTGCAGTTGGAGTCCTGTTCATGATGTATACTGCTGTAGAAACAGCCTCAGCCCAATAGCAATGCGGCATATTCTTCTCTTCCATCAATGCTCGCGCAATCTCAGCAATGTGCCTGTTTTTCCGCTCAGCAACTCCATTTTGCTGCGGAGTGTATCTGCATGTAAACTGTCTCCGAATACCATTCTTCTTCAAAAATTCAGAGAACTCATTGGAGAAGTACTCTCCCCCTCCATCTGACCTTAGGCACTTTACATATTTCCCTGTTTGCTTTTCAACCAAAACTCTGAAATTCTGAAAGTGAGTGAACACCTCACTCTTCTCTTTCATGAAATATACCCACACTTTCCTTGTGTGGTCATCAATGAAAGTCACATAATACCTGCAGCCTCCCATAGATATAGTCTTCGTAGGACCCCATACATCTGAATGCACAAGATCTAGTGCATTTCTGCTCACATATCTGTTACGTGGAAACACATGCTTTGTTTGCTTCCCAAATTGGCATGCTTCACATATTTTCTGCATACCTTCCACTTTAAATTTTGGCAGCCCTGTCACAATTCCTTTTGTCTGCATAGACTTCAATCTCTGCACATTTACATGTCCAATTCTTTTATGCCATATGTCTGTGTCTGCAACAACTCCTGAACCATTTGCAAACATCGCAGCACTCATTTCAGGCATGTCTACATCCAACGTAAACATTCTGCCCACTCTGTTGCCTTTTGCAACCAACCTGCACTTGTCTTTGAAATCTTCAACATAACACCCATCAGGGTTAAACCGAACCTGCAACCCCTGCTCAATCATCTGGCCAACTGAAACCAGATTCTTTGTTATGTTCGGTACATGAAGTACATCTGCAAGGTACTTCACTTTGCCATCCTGCATAGACAATGGCACATCTCCAATGTGGGCAATTGGATGAGCAGTGTCATCCCTTGTTTCCACAAAACCTGGTCTTTCCGGGTTTTTCATCTCCTTGAACCACTCCCCATGGCTCGTCATGTGGTTCGAAGCGCCTGAATCCACATACCATACATTATCCTTTTGTGCTGCATCAACATTTTCAGACATGGCATTCACAACATGCTGCATAACAACAACCTTTCATTATCCTCATTATTTCTGCTTGAGGATGCATAGTTGTTTTGCTGCACTTTCCCATTTTGCATGTCAGCCTACTTCTTATAACATTCTGACTGCACATGTCCAGGCTTGCCACAATGATAACATTCACGTGCATCATTATACTGCCTTTGCCAATTTCCACGGCCTCTTTGACTCCCCCTGCCTCTGAATTTGCCTCTTCCACCTGCGTGTTGTTGTTGTTGTTGTTGATTCTGGGACTGTTGTTGCTGATGCTGCTGCTGGCCATAATTCTGATTACCTGTTCGGCCACCTCCTTGACCGCGTCCACGGCCTCCTCTACCTCGTCCTCTTCCTGAACTCGTGTAGAAGGCCTGTTGCTCTGAACTGTTTTTGCTTTGTGAAGTCTGTTGGTCTTCACCCAAGCTCTTCTCTTCGATAATCAGCATAGAAACCAAATCTGTAAAGTTGGGAATGTTTTCTCGAGTCTGAATGGACGTCTTGAACGCCTTATATTGTGGCCCGAGACCACGTAGACAGACTTCCACCTTGTCATCATCATCTACTGACACACCAATAGATGCAAGGGATTCCACAATACCCTTTATCTTCAGCGCATAGTCATTCACAGACATGCTCTTTTTCTCCACAGTATGAAGTTCATTCTTCAACTGTATCTTGCGTGCCTTGGTATTTGTTTCATAAAGCTTTACCAAGGTGTCCCACGCCTCCTTGGGGGACTTGGCATCCTGAATGTGCCCAATCATGGTATCCTGTATACTAATGGAAAGCCAATACATTACTTTCCTGGCTCCTTGGTTCCAGTCTTTAAACTCTTTCACATCTGCAGCAGTCGGATTTATATCCGGTATCTCCGGTGCCTCTTCATGCTCACCTTCTATGTAGTCCCAATAACCTTTTCCCATCAAGAAATTCGTCAACCTGAACCTCCAAGCATGGAAGTTATTCTTATCCAGCTTCTCAGCCACAATCTGAGTTATCCCATCATTTGACATCTTGCCAAACACACAACTTTACCAGAAACTGCACTCTGGTTTTTCTGCACAAATGCTGTATTTTCTGCACAGCGGTACCGCAGTACTCTCAAATGTCACAACCAGTGACTTCAATGCACAGACATACACCCAATGGCAACTGTAGACCTCTTTGCAGCACCCACAGTGTCTGCACAGTCAATCTGTCTTCTTGCAGTTCTTAAAACAGAGTTCTGCAGAGAATCGATGACTTACCCGCAGTGCTCGAAATCGCCTGCTTTCTGAAAAACGGAGGTCCAGACGCGCCCGAAACGCGTTTTCGGCCCGAAAATTCAGTCCGAGAAGGACTTAGTCCGAAGGACTGTATAGTTGCCCTATAGCTTTACTCCCGCGAAGAAAGCTCCTCAATCGGAGATCATTTGCCGGTGCCTCCCGTAGAGCTCCCGACAAGGGTGTAGTCACCAACACAAATAGGGAAGAGTAGTTGAAGCTCTTACCCTCGTACCGCTTCCTGTGGTTCTCTTGCTTGCAGCTCAGCCCTTAGCACGAACCAGGCTCTGATACCATGAAAAGATGCAGGGGGGAGGAGAGCTTGAGCTCTTGCAAGCACACACACACACTCACAAAACCCTAATAGAGAACACACAAGGTGAGAGGCTGAAAATCTTCTTCTTCTCTACTCAACACTCAACACATCATATACAAGATAAGAGTATACACAATATGAAAGGTACTCAAACAATACATACACGGGTTCTCTATAGTGTGAACCCGACTAAATGAGCTGGCGCTATAACTATGCCAGTCTCTAGAGTGGCTGTCACATAGCCTGTCATCCCACTGGCCGCATATCACCCAAGATCTCACCAACCATGCCAGTGGTGTAAGTGTGGGGCCTATCCCCCAGGCGGGTCATCAGTGGCCACCGCCTCACTAGACGAGCTCGATGTCTCAACATCATTGTGGTCAGAGAGGACAGGGGGGGACATCATGGGAAGTTGGCCCAAATTAATCATTACTAATACCACAAACCAAACATGCATGCAATCCAGTGTTATCCACAATGGCTCTCTCTCTCTCTCTCTCTCTCTCTCTCTCTCTCTCTCTCTCTCTCTCTCTCTCTCTCTCTCTCTCATATCATGAAAACTTACATTATTCAAACTTTATGTAGACATTATGTATAAAACAACCCACTTGTTTTAATAAAAAGGATTTACATTGATTGTCGAGCACAGTATCTATGATAAATTTTCAAGCTAACTCATAATGTTCTTGAGATGCCTAGCTACAATCTTGCACCTCTTCTTGCTAAGTGAAAGGGTCCCCAACAATATGGCATTGACGACACAATCTGGGTCCTTCTCACCAATGCTCTCCGCAAATACAGTGTGTGCGAGCACTTTAGAAGTGTAACCCCCTTGCAAGGTAGCGTACGCTACAACCTTGTTGATGAGCACTATCTTGTTAGCGTTCCTTGGAATCGTTGACAAGTGTAGGACCTTGCTAAGTACTTTGAGGGCTAACATGTAGAAGCTTGCCATGGGGCTGAATGCATTGTGCACCACAACAAGGTGTTGAGGTGCAATACGACCCATGTAATGGGCCAACGCAACATCTCTTCCGAAACCCTCACGTGTGCCACCTTTACGTTGAGCCCAAGCATCTGCAGAGACTATATGCTACACACAAGAAAGAGAATTAGTGGAATTCTAGTAGTATTATCAATTATATTTATTAGCTTCATAAATAATTTATCTTACCATGTGTTTGAAATCAGAGCTAACCACCTCAGGCTTGCAAATGTCAATGGAGGACTTGTGTTCCTCCAACGACACTAATGTAGCGTCCTCAGACTCTCTGGTCGATGGCAATTGTTCCTGAGCTTTTCTAAACTCCTCCTCAGTCACAAGGCTTTGATCAGCCTCTGCAATTGTTGATTTCAAGATCATCACCGACTCATGCACACCACCCTCCTGCACCAGAATAAGACCTTGTTGCAAAGCCTCCGAGCCCTTGTTGTCGATGGGAAATTCATCATTCACAGTTAACAAGGAGAGGCACTCGGCTTGGTTGAGCTTGTAGACCTTTTCTAGGTCATGTAAAAAGAGGAATTCCTCCCCTTCAATCACCACACAGAGCTGAGCTTGCTAAGCTCAAGCTCCGGCATCTCATATGTAGCCTCCTTTCCCTTGCCCACATCTGGTACATCTAGGGTACCCTCTATAGGACCCTCCCCCACCTCTTCTCCACCCTCTGTTGTGGCTGAGGCACTTGTCTCTCCAGAGTATGGCACCAATGCCTTTGACGACGAGGATGCTTCGCCAGATTGAGGTGCCTCAATTTGGAGGAGGAGATCTTTGGCCATAACGACCTCAACAAGCTAGTTGAGGACCTCAGGTTTAGGATCCTCCTCCTTGCCTTGTACCATGCCTCCAATTGAGACATCCTCCACCTCTACCTCTTCATCAGAGTCTTGCTCACCACAAAGGTATATGAAGGTGGCAACCCAAGAGAGGAAATCAAGGCCAATCTTCCCCCTCTTAAGTGCAAGCATCTCCTCCTTGGTGATCTGCTTTTGGTGATCTGCTTGTAGTGACCATCAAGGAGCACAATATCTTAGAATTTTTGTAACCTCCTGAGGGCATTCGTGTCATTCTTGTTGATATGTTGTAGGAGATTGCATGGCACCCAATCTCATCGTCCTCATGTGGTAGTTGACAGTCCAGGGCCTCATGTACTCCCCCATGTAGTCAAGTGTACCTCTGTAGTTCTCTTCTGCCAAGAGGATAGTCATTCAAAAGTCAATTGCACGGGAGAAGATAAAGAAAAGTTCCTCTCTTCAAGAACCTCTCGTATCCCATGTTTGGGTCCATGCTGGAAGGGAGGAACAAATGCTAGAAATGGAGAGATGATGAGTGGTGAAAGAGATAGGAACTTCAAAACAAAGTGTTAGAAAATGAGAGAGGTCCTATATTTATAGACCTCAAAATTAGACATTGGGCATTTCAGACTATAACATAAGTGACCAAATAATCCCAAATTTATATAAAAATATAAATTAAATCGACAAGAAATAACACAAGTGGTCATTCACAAGGAACCATCATTTTATAATAGGTTTGATACAAAACCATCTTAATTATTTTTTTTTAAAGATAAATACCCCCTCGACCACTTGCGACACTAATTCTGAAGTTGAAATTTACATCCACTATTACTCTAGTCTTTGCAAACCTTTAAGCTCTTCTCCAAACATCCTCCAATCTAAACAAGGAAATTCAAGTGTAATAAAAAAAACAACATATTCAAAAAACACAAAGCAACGCAAATTTACAAATATCAAAGCTCACCTTTCGTCAGCCAATCTTAATGCTTGCTTCTTGGACATCTTGAAATCCCAGAATGAGCAAATGCTCTCGAACATCTCCTAAGCTCCATTTATTGCTTGCATTCACCACCTCAATTGAACCATCAGGAAGAGTCACAGATAAATCTATCGGTGTATCCACACCCTCACTTAATTGCAAGGGAACCCACTCCCCATTCTTCTTCATCCATCGTTCATATAAAAATCGAATGGATAAGCTCTGACGAGTCTTCAAGTATCGAAAGGTCACACTTGAAGGCACCACTTTACACACGAGTAGATGTCACCTTTGTGAAACCCCTCCACAATATATTCCATCAAATTCCCAAGACATTGTTAATTTGTTCAATTTGAAATTTCTTGCAAATGAACATTGTTGGGGTGGGTTGTGGAGAAAGCTTAGAGAACATAAATACAAATAGATGGATTGGGGTAAACCATCCAAGTCCCACAGACTTAGAGGCCTTAGAGAATTTTAAGGAGGAGTGTATGTCAGAATACATCTTGTTTTTTAAAGCATTAACACTCCACCTATCCGGAACTGGCCACTCTACACTATGTAAAGAGTCCATAGGGATCTCCTCAAGGCTACCATATTCTGTAGGCCAAGAAGGGACTTTGTAAGAGTGTGTGTAGAAGAATATATTTTTGTTGAAGAGGACTCTATGATTCTCACCTGGAAACATAAGCTCACCTATTGTACTATGAAAAGCACTAAAGTGAGGCTTCTTAAAGGTTGTTCTTCAATATAGCTTGATGGGAAAATGTCTGCAACCCATATACCATAATTAGTAAAACAAAACAAGCCATTTCCAAAAAAAATTATAACCACATACTTACATTTGCAAGGGAGCCTATTCCTCTCCATGGAAGGAGAAAGATACATGTCTATAGCCATGTAGACATGTTGTATTATTGCCTTGATTTCTCCATCCTTCCCTTCCAATGGCGTTCCAAAACACCACGGTTAGATGTGGACCCTTGGTCGCATATAAACCCAATCTTTCACCCTAAATGGATGCCCGATCCACTCACCTTCATCATCTGTAGTGTTGTAGAGAAGGTATTCAAAGATGGAATCACTTGGTCTCTTACTAGAGGTAGGCATAATGAGATGTATGGGTGAAGAAGAGTGAGGAAAAGAGAGGGCACAACAGCTTAAGAAATTATTAAAGAAATAGAAGATTAAAGTTTGGTATGGGTGAGCAAGAAAGAGCAAGATAAGATTAGGGAGAGTATAGTAGCTTTAGAGATCATTATGCAATGATAGAATATTAAAGAAGCTTGTGGAAGAAGATTAGAGAGATATTAAGAGCTTAGAGAGCTAAAATGAGCTTGAAAAATGGGTTTCCCACCATAGAATATGATTAGATAGCCTTTTTTGAGGTAAAAACACCTTTTTGGAGGGAAATCCAAAATTTTAAATTTTTAGGGTTTTTTTTTGGCCGACCTGCATTTTTTATTTAAAAATGTTGGCCCATGTCATTTCAAAAAGGAGATTTGACCCTTGCCTTAAACTTTGGTGTGACCACTAGAGAGAGGTGGAAGATAGGGGGACAAGGTTAAGAAATGTAATAACTACCCTATATTTTATAGTTGAAGCTAGTGAATAGAATGTGCACTCCCCCTCTCTTCCCACCATTGGTGTGGATATCTTGATTAGCACTAATTTTTTGATTAGTAAAGGGTCCATTTTATAGTCCATTTTCTCCCTAATGCTTGATGCCATTCTCCTTGCAGTAGCTGTAAAATTCTGTTGAAAGGAATTCTCCTCCTCGATCTGAACGAAACTTCTTCACCTTCTTTCTTGTCTCATTTTCCACAAGCTTATGCCATTGTTTAAACTTGCCAAAAGCTTCAATCTTATCCCGAAGGAAATAAACCCACATCTTTCTATTGTAATCCTCGACTAACATCATAAAGTAAGAAGATCCCCCTAATGTAGTAGTAGACATTTTACCGCAAAGATCAGCATGTACCAGCTCTAGAGGAGTCTTTGCCCGATTGCTGGTTTCCTGTGGAAATGCCTTGCGTTGTTGCTTGCCCAGAAGCTTCACATGGTTCCTGTAATTCTGAAAATGCAGGCAAATTAGCTACCATACCCTTTTTCTGCATCTCCTTTAGCATGGCAAATCCAATGTGACCAAATCGCTCGTGCCAAAGCTTGCTTGTGTTCTTATCTGTAGACATTGTAAGGGCACTCAGCTCGTAGAGATTGTTGCGCCTTACTCCTTTGCCGACTACCTTGTGACCAAATCGCTCGTGCCAAAGCTTGCTTGTGTTCTTATCTGCAGACATTGTAAGGGCACTCACAGCTCATAGAGATTGTTGCGCCTTACTCCTTTGCCGACTACCTTGCCAACAGCATCTAGAATTTCTTCTTCAGTTTTCTTGAAGCGTACTTCAAGCCCACGATCTGTCATCATCAGAGCAACTGATAGTAGATTTCTCTTTATCTGGGGTACATATAGCATATCTAACAACTTCTTCTTTTCACCTATAGCTGCCATAAAAGATATGGTTCCAGACCCTTCGACTAGACATTTAGCATTATTCCCAACAACACTGATGGGTTCATGTAGAGGCTTCCAAGAACTATACTAGCCCTTCTTAGTGGTCATGTGTCAGGATGCTCCACTATCCAAAATCCATGAATCATCAACTACAGCCTGAGCAGATGAACATACCTCTTCAATGGCGACCCAAAGTTCAAGCTCGATCTCGGCATTGTTGACTGACTCCTTTCCCTTCCATGAAGACTTCAAGGTGCCGTTCTTCTCGTCAGCATGCTTCTTTCTTCAGTTTTTGACAGCGTGACCCTTCTTGTCACAATAATAATAGCTCCCTTGAAACTTCTTCTTCTTTGGCTTTTTCTTCTTCTCATCAGAAGATGTCGCACCTTTGCCTTTAGTGTTGGCCAAAAATGTAGCATCATTACCATCGCGAGTCTTCATCCGCATCTCCTCCTCAAGTAGCATAGCACTAAATTCTTCAAATGATAAAGATACTACTCTAACCTAAGTGTTTAGTGATGTAGCCAAGCTATCATACTTCTGTGGAAGAATTCGGATGCACCACCGGGCCAACTCCTCACTAGTGTGTGTAATCCCTACAGCAGCCATTTGCTCTCGCAGATTTTTGATCCGCGAGATAAATGCTTCAGCAGCTTCTCCTTCAACAAACTTTTCAGCAACAAGCTGATTCTCCAGTTTCAAAATCCTAGTCTGATTGTTGCGAGTCTCATACTGATTTCTTAGTATGATCCAAGCCTCTGTAGCCTTGGTAGTATGTTGAATCAGAGTGAGAACAGAATCACTTACGCTGGTGACGATGGCACAAAGTGCATCAACATTGCGCCTTCTCCATGCCCAAAGAAGTGTAGCAATGTTTGCACGGTTGTTGGGGTCGGGACTTCCCACTGGTTCTGGTTCTGCATCCATTCCCATAACAGTTTCTAGGAGCTCTTAAGAGTCTAGAATGGCATTGATTTTGAATTTCCAAAGAGTATAGTTCATCCCATCAAGCTTGCCTTCTGTGAAGGCAGGTGGACGAATACGCAAGACTGGTGCAGCAGCAACATCAATAGTAGCGGAGGTAGAAGCCATGACTCCTAGGGTTCTATGCAAAGAAAGACTAAACTTTATGCACTATTCCTGCTAAGAGCACCTAAGCTCTGATACCATATAAGAATATGGCATGGCGGAAAGAGATAGCAAGACAAAGCAAAATAGACAATGCAATAGATACACAATGGAGAGAATTTAAAATTCTGATTATACCAAAGAGGTAAGAGTGATGGTGTTGTCCACCGCGGTGCGCTCTCAAGTAGAGCTTAGATGGCGATCTAGAAAGACTCTGGATGGAGTATGTATGAAGTGTAGATTGGGGTGAATACTCACAAACATTGGATGCCTTAGCTCATGGCAACCATGTCCATATATAGTACTATAGGCGGTGCGTATACAACGAGGGTGGTAACACTGTATAGACACAGTCACCACCCACGTATCAAGAACGCGACACCCACCGACCACCGCCCCACTAATGATGGACCTGGTATTCTAGGGAATATTCCTCATGCCCTCAATATGAATAAAAGGGTGAATAATACCCTCCTTAGGATCAATATAGCCAGTAATTAGTTACCTTGGGTAGCCTAAGATACTTGCACAAAAGCAAGCATCGAGAGAAGACCACATGGCTACCCAAGCATGCTAAAAATAGACGTTGCAATAAGTATAGACATAAAAAGTGTGCTACCCAACGCTGGACGTTGCAAATAATCTTCCAACCAGCTGATGATTGAGATCGTCCTGAATATTGCGAGGGCCGCCTGTGTGATTGGCGCTTGGAGAAAGAGCCAGGGGGACCGCCTGCCCTAGCATGCGTTGCCTTGCAAGGAGCTAGAGTCGAGAAGGGGTCGCTTGCAGAGGAGAGAGAGGTAGCCAGGGACTTCATCACCTACCCATATAAAGAGAAGGAAGGAGAGCCGCTATTGCCCGTATGGAGAGAAGCGGTCGCTTGCCCATGCAGAGGAGCAATAAGGGGCCAGGCACTTGGTCACCTACCTGTTGTAGAAAGAAGGCCATATCAAGAGCGTCTTACAATCTCCCATAGCAAGAGTCACTTGCAAGTGCTCATCCTCATGTCTTACCATCTCATAAACGTGGAGGGTCTTATCATCTTCCATATCAAGAGTCACTAACAAGTGCTCATCCTCCAGTCTTACATATTCATCTGGCCAACAAAATCATTGTCTTCAATTATCTATGTTCCCATCATTAAAGTTTAATCTTCTATTGAACCAAAGATGATATGATCTACTATTATCGCAGATGTACAAAAGCAGTGAAGAAGGCAGGGGGTACATTAGGCACCTTCACAGATGTACATCCCTTAGCCCACTCATAAGTATCGCAGATGTATAGAAGCAATGAAGGTAGGGTACATTAGGTACCTTCGCAGACGTACATCCAGCCCCATCCCACTCACAAATGAGATACACATCTATTAATAGATTTTTTTCCTCTTGTACAAGAGCAGCGATGGATGTCCCCCAAATGCTATTCAGGAGTAGGGAATTCCCTTTGTACACTTGTGGAGTAGGGAATTACCTTTGTACCTTTTGTCCTCCCTTTCAGAGTGACATGATTTCCTAATCTTTTTCGCTGCATAAAATCCCCCATTAGGAAATTTTTACCTTGGGTAGCCTAAGATGCTTGTACAAAAGCAAGCATCGAGAGAAGACCACATGGCTACCTAAGCATGCTAAAAATAGACGTTATAACAAGTATAGCCGCTAAAAAGCGTGCTACCCAACACTGGACATTGCAAATCATCTTCCAACCAGCTAGTGGTTGAGATCGGCATGTATATTGCCCTGGGCTTTGTTGTGCTACTACTTATGGAAGTTCAATATATCTTCAGAGCTGCCCAGAGGCAAGTGCCGTGGTTCCTGTGCGAGGGGACGTTGTTGGGCCTCAATGCGGACACCCTCTCCATGTCGGCAGTGGCCACGACCTTACCATGCCCATGGAGGGTCCCATAGACCAAATCTCCAAGCTTAGTGGGCAACGCGCTCATGTGCGTCGTCATGGCGCACATTATCAAGAAGGATCGAGAGATCTATCGCTCGCAAGACGATCCTCCTATTTTTCGCATTGCAATTCTGGACTGACATCCGCAATCAATGAGCTTGAAGCCTGTTCTTATGTTCAACGGTGATTCAAAAGTACCTCACAAATTAGAAAATTATAAATTCATTACCACATTTGAAAATGAGTTTTGTATCATGAATCAATACGTGTAGGACTAATGGCCACCTTCAACACTAAAGGTATTTTGGTCCACTTTCAATATCGAAAGTGCTATTTGGGAAACGGGGGAAGGGCACATTCTCCTATGTTTATTAAATCTCAGAGCGGACTGTGCCAACTCCCTGCCATACTTTGTGTATGGTATTTTTTTAATACTTCAAACGAGCACGAAAATCCTATAACTTGATGAATGACATATAACTCAGATTCAAATGTGATAATAAATTTGGAATTATCTAACTTGTGATGTACTCTGAGATCTCTGTCGATGTCCATCGATTCCTCACATCGAATATAATCATAAGCTTGGTGTTCATACTTGTTTGAGCTCTATAAGCTGTTTATATAAACTTGAGAAAGACACGGATATGAAGAAGATGTGCTATAAAAATGGTATGGGTTGCAATGTTCATCTTCATTCAAGCGCTTCAAGATGTTTATACGTGAACGGAAAGACACACATTCTTTCAAAATACGTTGACAACGAAGAGGTGCAAGCAATCAAGAGGATAAGAATACCCAAGCATGTGTGTTTCTAGCTAGCCTTTGAATATAAGCATGTGTGTCTCTAGCTAGCAGCCTCTTTGAATATAAGGAAATCCTTTTACATGGATATGTTGATTTAGGCGAATTGCAATCCAATCGCCTCTCTCGTTAAATCGATTTTAAAATAAATGCACAAATTTCAAATGCACACAGCCTCAACGGAGAGCAGGTTCTGCATAGATACAGAACAAAGCCCCCTACGCTTTTTTGTGAAGCAAAGGTGGTTTTTTTGTTTCAATCGATATCTCCAACTATGATAAGAAGGCAGCATTTATTTGATGCAAAAAAATGTTCGGTAAGGACGGCAGTAGAGATGGTGAATAGGTTCCCAAGCTTGAAAAATGGCAGGTTGACTTGACCATGTAGTTTACAGACGATTGGGCACAGAGTTGAGAGTGCAGGGCTATGAGGTTTTGATGTGGTGGTGATTTTAGGGTGAGGGCGATGATGCTTCTTTTACAAAGGATCCTTAACCTTTTCCAAGGTCATCATCACATGAAAATAATGGCAATAAATTATACTTTGAAAGGTCCCGTGAGCCTGGCAACCCCATGCACTGTAAACCCATGAACCCCCTCCCTGCAGCATGAAGCACGAGAGAAGGCGGCATAGAATGAAATTTGAAATGTTTTACACCGTCGTCATCAGAAGAAGTATCTCAAAATTCAGTAGCTTGTGCAACAAAACGAAGTGAAATCAGCTAAGGAGCTTCTTGAGCACTTGGGATTTCTAAAAAGCCATGCTTTCACAACAGAAACCTGTTTTACAGAGAATTGATGGAGAACTTGCAGGAAGCAACAGATGTTTTATTGACCTGCATATGTACACCTACAGTTGCACTGTCGTTCACTCAAAGACAAGTGTCCGAAATGTCCTTATTTGCAGGGAGAGGGATCATTTCGTCCTGCTCTTCTAAAACTCAGCAGCCTCTTCTTCATCTACCAGAAAGAGATGGTTTGAGTCCCATCTCTTAGTTTCATCAGCAGTGAAGTGGATGGATTATCCATGGAGCAGAGAGGTGCATCTCCACAAGCCGTGTGAACCACCTCGTCGAAGTAACCACCATCATCATCATGTAGTGCTCATGGAAGAACACCTTCTTCACATCCACAATCTCAAGTAGATAGGGAGTCTTCGATATCTTCTAAACAGAGTTAGCTCTCGCTGCATTGAGGACATTCCCAGCACGTGAATTCTTCCAGCATGCAAATATTCACCTATTCTCATCATGAGGTACAGAGTGCTTGCAAAGGAAAACCTTAAGTTTTTGTGCTGTTGTGTATACAAAAGCATTATGTACAAGTTGTGACAGTGTGTGTGGATAGCCACTTTTGACAAAGCTCACTTTTGTCCTCCTTTGCATGATGGAACCTTCTGGGGAAGGGGCTGGCCATTGGCCACCAAGGAAGCCCCATCACATTAGTTACAAGTATATCAAATAATTGGTGTGCTTTTAACTTACTATAGTACTTCTCACCCACAATAAGTTGTGCACACAAAAGACACGTCCCTTTTTAAAGTCCTTGCTCATCTCATGTGGGAGCTCATATAGACTCTCTCTTTGTGGGTGCTTATGATCCCCTAAAATAAGCTACTATACTTTTGGTCCTTGGATTGTGCTGAATCCAGCACTAGAGTTTTTCATCTTAGCTGCACACTCGGCATCAGCATAGATGTTCGAAATAAGAACATATGCAGCAGCCTGCTTGGGCTGCATTCTCACTGCACGGTCAAATGCCCATTCCGCCAGCTCTACATTGCCATGTTTACGACAAGCACCTAGCAAGCACAACCAAATGTTCAGATCAGCCTGCAGCAACATCCTTTCAAGCATTGTCTCCACCATTGTAAAGTCCCCTACTCGGGCAAGGAGGTCCAGCATAATGCCATAATGCTGCAAGTTAGGAGTTATGTTATTAACTCTACTCATGGATTCAAAGTGCTCAAGACCTTCAGCAAGAAGGCCAGTATGCCTGCAAACTGAGAGAACTGAAGTGAATGTTAGTTCATCAGGCTTAATACCTGCCATCTTCAGTCTATCAAACATATGTAGGCTTGCCATAGAGTTTCCTCCTCCCGCATGACCAGCAATGCATGCAGTCCATGACACGATACCAGGCTCTGGAAGCCTATCAAACACAGCCTGTGCGTCATCCATGCTTGCACAATTTCCATATGCATTGATTAGTGTGGCTGCCACACAGGGAATCTGATCAATCCCAGCAGAAATAATGTCGAAATGAAGCTGTTTACACACCTCCAGACTTGCTGTTTCGCTGCAAGCTTGCAGAATGCAGATAAGTGAGACCTCATCCAGAGTCACACACTCCTTCTGCATGACGTTGTACAACAGAAAAGCCTTCTCTACTTGAGCCTGCTCAATATATGCTGAGAGCATCGCAGTCCATGACACAGCATCACGGTAAGCCATTGTACAGAACACATCTTCTGCCTCCCTGATGGCCCCGCACTTGCCATACATACTCAGGAGGGCAGTGCCAACACGGGCATCTGATGCAAAGGCCTTTGCATGCACATCTGCATGTAATGCCTGTCCAACTTCCATAATGATCAATATGCCTTCCACACCAAGAGTTTCTTCCTTTTCTGCAATGATGGCACATGCTTCAAGAGCGAGTGCAGCTGTCAGTTGGTTTGGACTCGTGCACTCTATGTGCATCTGTCTGTACAACTGAAGAGCCTTCTCTCCTTGGCCCTGTTCAACATATGCTGAGAGCATTGCCGTCCATGTCACAATGTCATGTTGGGACAATGCATGGAACACATACTGTGCTTCCTCAATGGCCCCACATTTTCCGTACATACACAGAAGGGCTGTACCAACAAGAGGGTCCAAAGCAAAATCCTTCATGCGGGCATCTGCATGAAATGCCTGTCCGATTTCTAGAGATATTACTTTGCTTGATTGTCCATCAAAAAGAAGAGCTTCTTCCTTCTCTGCAAGATTGCCACATGCCTGAAGGGCCATCACAAATGTTCGCTGATTTGGGTTCATGCCCTCCTCCTGCATCTGTCTGTACAACTTCAATGCCTTCTGTTCTTTCCCCTCCTCAACGTATGCTGACAGCATTGCATTCCAAGACACAAGGTTGCGCTGGGACAGTGCACTGAACACACCCTCTGCTTCCTTGAGCATTCCACATTTGCCATACATACTCACAAGGGTGTTGCCGACACAGACATGGGATGCTAAACCCTTGCCGCAGGCATCAGCATGTAATTTCTTGCCCTGTGCAAGGTCACATATGCTGCCACAAGCTTTGAAGAGGCTGACAAAGGTAAAATTGTCTGGCTCCACACCGTCCTGAAGCATGGAATAATATAATTTGAGAGCTTCATGCCCCTGGCCACAGTCTACATAGGCAGAGATGATAGCTGTCCAAGAAAAGACACTACGGCGAGGCAATGTGGCAGACACATGGCGTGCATCTTCAATGGCACCACATTTTGCCAGGGTCAGTACAAGGTAGTCACCCAGCAAGCCAGTCAGGTCAACCGTGTGTAGTATAAGATGGGCATGGACTCGCTTGGCATGGGTGAGAGTCTTTCTTTTGATGCATGCCTTGAGGAGGGAGAGGTAGGTGGTGGTGTGTGGGGGTGTGTACATGCGGGAAAGGACATCGAGGGCCCTGTCCAGCTGCTCTTGTTTGCACAGAGTTTGAAGAAGCTCATCATCAGAAGAGGCGTGGCCATTGCCCTGCTGCTGCTCATGTTGTAGGGGAGAAGACCCATTATCCTCACCATCATGGAGATGAGTAGGTTGCCGAGAAATATCCCTTTGCCGTTTGTTTTCCAGCCAGAAAGTCTCTTTATAGAGCTTGTGACGAAGGTCAAGGTGCCGAAGGCTTCTCCTGTGTTCCGCCCATTGTGACGATAGGTTCAAAAAGAAATCCTCCGCCTGGCTTCCTCTTTGGGTTGACGGTGCTAGGGGCGGTGATGGTGCTGCTGGAAAAACCGTCATTTCTCCTCCCCGCCTTCACTGCGGTCATTACCATTATGTCTTGCAAGCTGGGAGGTGCTTGATTCCACATATAAATAAATGAAAATGTGTGATAATGTAACGAATACCATCGAAATACCTCCTTTCCATTACTTAATTAGATGTGGGAACCTTAGATATGGAAAGATTAAAGTGGAAGGACCTTAGTTAAATGAGGGGTTAGTGCTTGTGGACACGATGTGTGTGGGGGGGCTTGTTGGGGAGTGCAGAGATTTTTTTTGGAGGATTCTAGGTGGTAGCAAATTCTTCTGAGGGGTATAGTGGGCTCTTTCTCTCTATTCGCATTCCATGTGCTCTCTCTTGTCTCCTTGGGTCTACTAGGATCTCTTTCTATGTCTTGGAGTATCTCTCTCTCTCTCTCTCTCTCTCCCCTTGGGTCTTCTATGGGTGTGAGCCACTAAAGCTAGTAGGAGCTAGGGTGAGGGGTGGAGGGAGGGGGGATGTGTGTGTTCGAGCCTTGTCTAAGGGCCATGGGAGAGGTCAGGTCTAGCAAGGGAGGGCAAGTCTGTTGTGTCTGAGGCCAAGTAGGACATGAGGTGTTGCATAGAGAGAGAGAGAGAGAGAGAGAGAGAGAGAGAGAGAGAGAGAGGCGTGAAGTAGAGACACAGAGAGGGAGGCTAAGACGAGCGAGGGAGAGAGGGAGGGTAAGTCCAAGTATGGTACCTTAGGTATTGATTAAGTACTCAAACCTCTTATATATATAAGGTTTGAATCTTATATATGTATAAGGTTTGAACCTTACACATTATCAAGCAGCATTATCAAGCTGGCACTAAATAGATACATTAGCCTAAATATGTACACTATCGAAGTTCTACGCTTATAAGTATAATTGTGAAGCAAACCACCAAGTTCATATAATCCACTGTCATAATCAATAATACCATGAGAATAAGAAGTGAAGTTCGGCTAGCAATCTCCACCTAGCCATGGATACAACAAAAGGCACCCTTGAGCGAGCCTTGAGCTAGAGACCACTCAACCTAAATTCCAAAGGCGTGCATTCAGCTAACAAATTAGATATAACAAAAATGACCCCTTGAGCTAGATACCATGCAACCTGCATTCCTACATTCCAAAGGCGTGCATGTCCCATACCTTGCATCCCCACTAACTATGCATAGGTTACAAATTGGATACAACAATAAGGTACCTATGAACTAGAGACCACATGCACCCACGGCCTCTATCCCAAAGGCATGCATGTCCCATACTATGCACCCCCACCTAACTATAAGGCATGCATGTCCTATATCATGCACCCTCAATCACCAAGATTATCACTAATGCGACTAGTGAGTGGGCTTTCCAAAAGCTAAGTCCTACCATGAGGACAAAGGTGGGTCACCACCTAACTATAGGTTGCAAACATAATGCAACAATAAGGCATGGTCCTACCATGGTTAGGTGGGTCACCACCTAACCATAGGCTATAAAGAGAATACACAACAAGAAGGCATCCTTGAGCTAGAAACCATGCAACCTTGGCCTAGTTTGCATCCAAAAGTTATGCATGTCCCATACCATGCATCCCCGTCTCACCAAGACTGTTACTAATGCGACTGGCCAATGGACTTTCTAGTAGTTGTGGGCTCTTGGAAGGCCTCTCTCCCAAGGTTTGAGGTAAAGAAACTCCCCTACAATTAGCCTTAACCCAATTCACACTATAATACAATTCATATATATAGTGTGAATTAGATTATTGGTTTATATACTAAATTCACACTATACATAAACTATCCGACCTCCATGCTAACTTCATTACAATAGGACATAACATTCTCTTTCTTGAGAAGAAGATTGGGAGACAAATTGGCTTTGAAGTGAATTACCATAAAAACGAGGATTCCCAAACCCCGAGCGAACCCAAAATTCCGAGCGAAACATTCCAAAATACACCAAAAAGGAGACATTTGGTTTTCTACCAATATTAAACTTCTTATAATTTCATTTCACAAAACACTAGAGTCCAAAATGATGAAGTCGTACAATGATTTTCATCCAACAGTGTCGCATATGAAGTAGATGCCACAACAAAAAATATTTCATCACAATATTACATTGTCTGCAAAGAAAATAGATGCAAATAACACAGATGGCGCAACAAAAGATATACATTAACAAAAGGCACACTCTACCTAGCATAACACCGGAGTTGCTAACTAAAGAAGAAGTAACCATACCACCATGCCTTTCGAGCAAAACTAATACATATGATTATGCCGCCACAACAAAATCTACTCGACAGCAATAGCGGAATCCCATATCAACTCTGTCATGCCTACACATTGCATCTTCTCCCACTCAGGGTTGGGTACAATTCAACCTTGGTGAGGGCTACCTGGTGCATGAATTCATGAGCAAGAGAATCCAACCCCAAAACTTGTAAGAACACATAGTAGAGATGTTTACAAGGCACATATGTCAAGCGTTTGCTATCCCTCCTCTGAAAGTCTTTGTAGGTACATCGTGGAAAGTTTGATACTATCACATAATAGTTCACACCCTTAGAAATGGATCCCTTTGTACTAACATAGAAAATATGGGACTCATTGCCTAGTACAATGGCCTCACGAATAACTTGTGCATACGTGGTTCTCCCATTCTCAATTCTGTCCTGAAATTCCTTTGTCAACTTTGATCTCCACTTGACAATTTTGCCATCTCTGTACTTTGGGCAAAAACCACTCGGAACTCTACTTCCACCTCCCACTACTTGGCCTATTTTAGGGGTCCCATCCCCCCTGTAGCACAAAACCATTACCTTACAACAATTGTACTTTATGAGGTAGCAAACATGTCCCCTCTTCAATTGGCCACACTCCTGGTGCCGGGCCTAGTGGTCCAACCACAATATCATGAACATCCCATGCATGCATATTCGAAGTGCTGCAGAACCAGATGTAACCTTCCACCACCCTACCAAGGTGTGAGCCTGATACAAGGTACTTTCTATGGCCCCAAAAGCATGGTGCAGCCACTCCTTGACCACCACCACCTACACCATCATTAATAAATCTCCCACATCTCTCACTTTGCCCTCCCAAATTGCCAAAACAAGTCATTTTTTTCCTTGCCTCAGTTCTTCAAATTGCCCACATTGTTTTCGCTAGCTTTATCTCGAGCTAGAAGGTCTCTTTTCCATGCCTCTCACATTCTTGTTTCGTCATTCCTTTGGACACTGTACTCTAGTCTATGACTATCATCTTCCAAGATCACACTAGGATTAGTGAAGATTGGTCTTTTCTTGTGAACACTACACTGGTTCCTTCAGACATTATTAATGTCACGTACTCTGGTCTATCACTATCATCTTCCAAGATCACACTAGGATCAGCAAAGATTGGTCTTTTCTTCGAACACTATGCTGATTAATATTTGCACTACTCATCTCTAGACTATTGATGCCCATCTCCTGCATCGATGAATGTGTCATGTCCACTAATCTCCTACCAGATGAACTTCCAACATTTTGATTGAAAAATCTCTCCACCAAATCATGAATGCTCAACCTAGTTGATGTTCACATCCCTTTAAGGTATGCATTATACTTAACACTCTACAACATAGCCAATGCCACCCGTAGCTTCATACAATGAGATATGAGACTTGTACCCCACAAAAGCTTGCATGCTTGCATGTTTAGTTTCGGCGAGGTTTGTGGTCGGCACAAAAACACCAGAAGCATCTTGAGTCATGAACCAAGCACCCCAATGAGATGCCCTTACATCCCACCAAGCCAACCAAGTCTCCAAGGTCAGAATCTCTCCCTGTACTGCATGATCCGATAGCCAAAATTTTCTAATTTCATTTTGGCATATCTCTGTCGCATTCTCTGATGGTGCATTTTTCCATTTATGACACAACACTTTATGATCCTCTTGGTATGACAATCGTATACACTTGTTTGCATGAGGCACCATGCTTTGTTCCTAATGGAAAACACGAGATCTCTCCTTCTCAGGCACTTTTTTGTTTGCCCCCCCATAGTGCACACAGCAATTCAGTTTGCATTAGCCTCATCCGCTCTATGAAGCCCCTAAATTCTGGTTTATCATAGCCTTGTTTCATTACAACGTCATTCAGCATCTTCCAAAATTCAATCTGGGCATGTCTATCCTCCACTCTGAACTCGCCAGGTGGCTGTTGTTAGAAGTTCATGGACATATGGGTCGTAAACATGTGCAGACATTGTTGGCCAACCCGAGACCCTATGAAAATGATAAAAGTGAATCCACTTATCTTGGAGATTCCCACCAGGCTGCATGTGGTTGACCAAATCTAATCCACTGCCTAGACCCTTTGTTGATATTTTGAACACATGGGGTTGGTGATTTTCACCCAATTGACCAAGGAATAAAACATTGTGAATGTACGGGTGTCTGCATTTGCTCTTGATGTCAAGAACAGCCTCCAGACCTTTTGTTGTTATGCTCTTTGATCTCTTAGCATATTCCAAGCTTCTTTCAATCCTCTGCTTATTTGAGAGTGGGGTAACAGTGTCGAGCATTTCAGCAAATTCACCGTTCCCTATCTCTAAGGTCAGTGTATTGCCCAGACCATTAACTTATCCATAATCACCTCCTGAGCCACACATGTTTCCAATTGCTTTACAATGGTGAAAGGGTTTTGACAAGCACGGCTATGTAGTATGTCCCCAATCGCGCGCTCGTTGGATCAAGATTAACCTTCCTCATAAGAATGTTTATGAAATCCGAGGTGTATCACACATTCGCTAATATATTCATGATCTGAGGTGTATCACACATCTGCTAATACATTCATAATCACTTGGAATGCAGTAATATATCACTGGAGCACATGTGGAAACACACTCCAACATTTGACCACAATGTGCACTTGCAATGTTCCCAAATTCGACAGTTATCAATCCTACTGGGTAACTTCGACGCAAATTGCCTTTCCATTGTGTCTCATTATGAAACCACAACCTAGAGTACTAAGGGCAGTCAATATTAACACAACGCAAATGACTAGAGCGTCTACTAAATTGCACAACACCAACAAAACAATCACTACTACAAGTAACATACTCTGACCACATACAAGAAAATAAGAAGGAAAAAGCCATATTGTGAGTACAGAAAAGTATTCAGGCATGATTGGGGATCAAGTTCTTCGATTTCAATGTGGAGCATTACCCAACAAAAACAATCAATGGTACTTAACGCCTAGAGGTCATTAATGGAGGTGTAAATGCTATCATTAATTTAAATTTTTTAAGCTCTATCTCTCAAAATCTTTCTCTCTTTTCACTCTAACTGGCTCAAGTGCCAGTGACCTTCTACAAGCATTTTGTCAGGATCCAAAAGTACAAAAAATGGTCAACATTTCTATCGGAGGGAAAATAATAATTTTTGTCCCACACCTTGGTTTGAAAACATGAATGCAACTTTGTTTGAAACCCTAGCATAATCTTTGAAGCCCTCTTTCACTCTGAGAATTGAAGGTGTCCCTTCATGATTCAACCCACCAAGCAAGTTTGTTGTAGCTGCACCAAGCGCGACTACATTGTTGTCATCCACCGCCGGCCCACCTTCGCCACCATGACAGGACTCTCGCCAGGTAGGGTCGACTCTCTCTCTTTATCTCTATCGTACACACACAAGAAGTGAGGTGAAGAGAGGTGGTCACGTCAATGTAGAGGGGTTCGACCCGCAGGGAGGCATGAGGCAAATAGCTAGCTATAAGGCGGTTAACTAACAAATTTTCAAAAAACAATTTGCTTGCAGTAGGTCGTGCCGGCATGGCCTGCTGCTGCTGCAGGTGATTTGTTAAAAAAAATTGTGAGTTTTTGATAGTGATTTGAGGGTTTTCAAATGATTGTGATTTGTATGGTAATTGGTGGTCTCTATATGGCGGCGAGGTGCTCAAGATGACGTGTAGGGGGGTTCGACCCGCAAGGAGGCATGAGGCAAATAGCTATAAGGCAGTTAACTAACAAATTTAAAAAAAATGTCTGCAACAACAGGCCGTGCTGGCACGGCCTACTGTAGGCAATTTCGTGGCCTACTATAGGCATTTTTTTTTTGAAAATTTGTGAGTTTTTGATAGTGATTTGTGGGTTTTCAATTGATTGTTATTTGTGTGGTGATTGGCGGCCAATATGGAGGCGAGGTCAGGAGAGGTGGTCAAGGCAACGTGTAGGGGGGTTTCGACCTGCATGGAGGCATGAGGCATTTTTAAAAAAAAACTGCCAATAGGCCAGTGTGGCCTGCTGATGCTGCAGGTAATTTTTTAAAAAATTTGTGAGTTTATCACCTCATAGCATGTGATATAAATACTAATTTGTTTGATGGTGAATAGTGATTTAATAGTCATCAATGTATGTGATATTTGTTTGCAGCCTGTATGTGATAGAGAAGAAGAGAGATGATTACAAAATTTAGGGATTTCTCTCTCTCTCTCTCTCTCTCTCTCTCTCTCTCTCTCTCTCTCTCCAAACTTAAAAAAAACTCCCTGTGCAACAAGTCGCATCGGCACGGCTTGCTGCAGGGGAGTTTTTTAAAAATTTTGTTGTGTGTGTGTGTGTGTGTGTGTGTGTGTGTGTGAGAGAGAGAGAGAGAGAGAGAGAGAGAGAGAGAGAGATCCCTAAATTATGCTCTCTGTCATGTGTCCCTTATGAATCAAAACAATATGTACCCAAAGTGTAAGATTCCTCCCCCAGCCCCTCATAATGTCCAAATTCTCCCCCTGTAGTCAAATCCCTCTTCAAAAATATAAAAGATGTTTTTACCTGTTTTGGCCTAGAGAGAGAAAATATTCTAGAGAGAGGTTATTCAGATTTTGGATATTTTTGGATGAAAAAATATCTCTTCATATTTAAATAAGTTCCCTCGAAACAGAAGTTCAAAAAGATTTTCAAAAGGTGCATTCGAAATAAATTATAATCTGTTTAAAAGGCCTTATCCTGGGGGTCCAGTTTTTTAAGAAAATTTTAAATTAAGGTTTTGAGGGACCAATAAGATTCATCCAAATGTAGGGAGGAGATAAATTGAAGAATAAAAGAAAAATCCTCCAAAAATGAGTAAATACTCACATAAGATGAAGAGTTGACTAAGGACAAGGATATTAGTTAAAAAAGAAGAGATATTTAGTGAAATGATGCATTTTTGACACCTCAGTATGGGGGAATTCCCCTCATGAAGGAGGCGCCTATTTCACATGTGTGGGAGAGTTTTAAACTCCCAAATAATGAGATATTTTTATCTCTCCTCTCTCTTGTTTCAACTAGATCTAAAAAGTGAGCTAAACTGACCTAAAAATGGTCAAAAATTAACCAAACTGATCTGGAAAATTCTAGAATCAGTTTGCTTGGTTAGAGGCTCACTTTTTCCTATAAATAGAAGCCTTCCCCTTTGTTGAAGCTTAATAGTGTTTTTTGCACTGTTACTCTACTTCTCCCACGAGCCAAAAACTGTGAATTTACTCATAATTCATTAGTTTTTGACCTTTCCCTCTTCTAAAGATTGGTGGCCACTCTTGTTTCAAACAAGAGTAGATCCCTCAAACCATCAAGCCAAAGGAAAACTCTCAAATTCTCCTTGTAAGTTGGAGATTCTTCTCTTTTCTATTTCATTTTATGATTTTTGTCTTCTTTAAAGTAAATAATGATGTTATGCCTCATTGAAAAGGCATTCCCCTCTCTTCTTTAGTAAATCCAACCCTTCTTTATCCTAGATGATTGATTAATGGATAGAATCAAGTTTTTCATAATGTTTTTCTTAAATAAGTAGAAAATGTTTACATTAGAATGATTTAAATACTCTTGGTGAAATTCTAGTTGATTTTAGAGAGTTAAAAATTGAAAAATGGTCAGCCATACAAAGGAGGTTATGGCAAAATTTTCTAAAAATTATGTAAAATGTTTTACTTTTTTTAATTCAAAAAGAGTAATTCCCATCGTATGTGTATTCTTAAAGTGTTATTTTTCATCCTAGGTATAGAAAAATGCATACTAAAAATATTTTATTAAAAAGGTTACTTTCTTTAGAATTAAATTCTATGCATAGAAGGAAGCATATTGAAATTGTTATTTTGATTATAAAAGTGTTATTTTCATCATAAATAATTTTTATGCATGAATGGATGCATAAAAGAAATTCTTTTATATTAAAAGAGTGATTTTCATCATAAATGATTTGTATGCATAAACATATGCATAAGAGATTTTTTAATATTAAAAGTGTGATTTTCATCATAAATGATTTTTATGCATAAATGGATGTATAAAAGAAATTCTTTTATATTAAAAGAGTGATTTTCATCATAAATGATTTGTATGCATAAACATATGCATAAAAGATTTTTATATATTAAAAGTGTGGTTTTTATCATAAATGGATTTTATGCATAAATTAGATGCATAAAAGAAATTATTTTATTATAAAAGTGTGACTTTCATTAGAATTGAATTTATGCATAAATAGATGCATAAAAGAAAGTTTTTATTTTAAAAGAGTTATTTTTCATTGGATTTAGTTTTTATGCATGGGAAGATGCATAAGAGAAATTCTTTTATTCTAAAAGTGTAATTCCTACTAAATTGGATTTATGCATGGAAAGATGCATAAAGAATTTATTTTAATCCAAAAGTGTTATTCTCATCAATTTTGATTTTATGCATAGAAAGATGCATAAAGAAATCTATTTTTATTTCAAAAGAGTTATTTTCATCAATTTTGATTTTATGCATAGAAAGATACATAAAGAAATCTATTTTTATTTCAAAAGAGTTATTCTCATCAATTTTGATTTTATGCATAGAATGATGCATAAAGAAATCTATTTTTATTTCAAAAGAGTTATTCTCATTAATTTTGATTTTTTGCATAGAAAGATGCATAAAGAAATCTATTTTTATTTCAAAAGAGTTATTTTCGTCAATTTTGATTTTATGCATAGGAAGATGCATAAAAGATTGATTTTTAATTCAAAAGTGTCATTCTCATTTAAATTGAATTTATGCATAGGTAGATGCATAAAAGATTGATTTTTATTTCGAAAGTGTTATTCTCCTTAAAATAAAATTTATGCATAAATAGATGCGTAAAGAAATCTTACATAAAAAATAAGAATTCTCTTGCATTCTATAAATAGATATGATGATGTGAAATGAATCAGATAGATGAGAATGAGCGAAGAATGGATGTAGATGTATGTATGTGAAAGAATGGATGTAGATGTATGTATGTGAAAGAATGGATGTAGATGTATGCATGTGAAGGATAGATGTGAATGCATGCAAAGAATGGATGTGGACGTATGTGAAAGGAAAGATGTATGTGTATGTGATAAGTATGGATGTGGATGTATGTGGAAGAATATATGTGGATGTGAATGTGATGGATACGAACGAGAATAGAGGCGATGAGATGTGATGTAAATTGGATAGATATGAATAATAAGGGATGTGAATGATGTGGATTGATGGATGAATGGATGATGTGGTTTGATGTGTGAATGATGTAGATTAATGTGGATGGATGTATGGATGATGTGGTTTGATGTGTGAAGGATGTGGATTGATGTAGATAGATGTATGGATGATGTCGTTTGATGTGTGAATGATGTGGGTTGATGTAGATGGATGAATGGATGATGTGGATGTGGATGTGGATGTATGAATGTGGATGTGAAAATGGATGTGTGGATGTATGAATATAGATGTGGATGTGGATGGATGATGTGGATGTGGATGTGGATGTGGATGTATGAATGTGAATGTGGATGTACAAATGTGAATGGGATGTGGATGTATGAATGTGGATGTGGATATGGATGTGAAAATGGATGTATGGATGTGGATGTGAAAATGGATGTGTGGATGTGGATGTGGATGTATGGATGTGGATATGGATATGTATGTATGAATGAATGCAGATGTGGAAGTGGATGTATGGATGTGGATGTACGAATGTGGATGTGTACGTGGAATAATGAATGCGAATGTGTATGTGAAATGATGTGACATCGATATGAGTGAATGGATGAGATGTGATGACATGTGAATTGGGATGTGAATAAATGATATGTGATCTGAATGAATCTGATGTGATGAGATGGAAAATGATGTGATGAGATAGAAAATGATGTGATTGGAGGAGAATGAGTACACATGAATGGAATGTGGAATAAGTAATGTGGACTGATGAGGGATAATGTGGAAAGACGAGAGTTCATTATAGAAATTGTATTTTTGACCTGTTTGTAAATGACTGTTTCATGTCAAGAATTCTAGGGAAGCATTTTGACCGTCTTGTGATTAAGGTCGTGGAGACCTAACTGATAAAGTTGCAACAGCTGACGGAGAGTCAACGGAGGACGTCTCGCGTAGCATGGTCAGCCGAGGTCTTGACTAGCCTCGGTTCGATTTAAATGGTGAGCTTCCCGTACAGTGTATTAGGGACCAAGGAAGCGGCCTATGAGTGAAGCGCCTGGTCACTGCAAAGGATCCTAGAGGGTGCTGACCATACGGTGCTCGGGCTCTGGGTCGCCGAAGATACCCACACGTGCGTCGTGGAAGATATTGGAACAAGGAGTAAGAGTTGTTTTCTGAAACCGGGCATGGATCTGGTTGATTGATCTTGCTGGTCCTCAACGAATGAGTCCATGGCTCTTTTATATGGATCTGTTGGTTGATCTTGCTGATCTTCAACGAAGATTCCATCTTGATTTTTATAAGTGATTATATTACCGGGTACTATAAGCTAGGAACTATTGAAAAGGCCCCTGAGTGGACAGGTGGTGAGCATTGTGGTTGCGAATGATGCCATAGATACTCCGACGAAGGAATGATTGGAAATTAAGATTCAACCGGATATTTTGGAGGACTGTGATCAGTGATACTATGGTTTCATTAAATGATTGTTTTAAAGATGGCTGAATCTGTGAAAAAGGCAATTTCATATTGGGTGTGTAAGTGGCATGACTAATGTTAAATTTGCATGAATATCCGGCTAGGGGGCCTGGGAACTCTTTTCCTTGGTACTCGGGACAAAACCTAACCAAATTCCTAATTGGATCCCATCACTACAGCTGTTGGGCGCGGTTGGATAACCCATGGGACTAGATGGGATTAGGCTGGACTGATGGATTCGTAAATCGAGACTCAATTTCTGTTTAGTTCGATAGATGAAGTAAATCCTGGTCAAGAATTATTCTATGGAAAAGAATCAACAACTGTGTCTCTCAATGAGAAAAAAAGCGTTGGTCTCTATGATCCAAGTACAATCCTTTCCCTGATATGACTAAGGAACTTACAGGTTTGGTTAGATCAGTTCAGTTAGTTAAGGCTTTTGACTACGTTAGAGAAAAGTTATCCTGGAGGAATCGCCCGTGATTTTCGGATAAGGAAAGTTTTTTCGGGTTCGGTTCTTTGGAAGAATTGATGGATTAGTCTCTTGTCCAGATATCCGTGGGGCGAGGCCCCGAGTGTGGGATCCTGCCCCGCGCAAGAAGTGTTACTTCCGTTGCTAGCATCCTTGTTTTTGTTGCGCGGTGGGGACAGGGATCTTACAGCTGGTATCAGAGCAATTCGACTAATGAGGATCAACCAAAAAGCCAAAAATGTCAAAAATTTATGAAGTAGCAATATAAGATCAAAATTGTGTGATGATATTCATACAAATTGTTAATTGAAGTGAAATTCATAAATTAGTAATTGGGTCTTTAGATGGAAGTACCACAATTGCATGGAATCCGTGACTTGCTTGAGGCCTAGACATGATGGTCTTTACCTTATAGTTCCAAGGACCGTGACTACCCGTATATACCGAGGGTATAACTGTAGCTCTTTACTGGCAGTATATACGAGTAAATCTAAGACTTAATTTATCCTAGATGAATGATTAATGGATAGAATCAAGTTTTTCATAATGTTTTTCTTAAATAAGTAGAAAATGTTTACATTAGAATGATTTAAATACTCTTGGTGAAATTCTAGCTGATTTTAGAGAGTTAAAAATTGAAAAATGGTCAGCCATGCAAAGGAGGTTATGACAAAATTTTCTAAAAATTATGTAAAATAAGTTTTACTTTTTTTAATTCAAAAAGAGTAATTTCCATCGTATATTTATGCTTAAAGTGTTATTTTTCATCCTAGGTATAGAAAAATGCATACTAAAAATATTTTATTAAAAAAGTGTTACTTTCTTTAATTAAATTCTTTGCATAAAAGGAAGCATATTGAAATTGTTATTTTGATTATAAAAAAGTTATTTTCATCATAAATGATTTTTATGCATAAATGGATGCATAAAAGAAATTCTTTTAATTAAATTCTATGCATAGAAGGAAGCATATTGAAATTGTTATTTTGATTATAAAAAAGTTATTTTCATCATAAATGATTTTTATGCATAAATGGATGCATAAAAGAAATTCTTTTATATTAAAAGAGTGATTTTCATCATAAATGATTTGTATGCATAAACATATACATAAAAGATATTTTTATATTAAAAGTATGATTTTTATCATAAATGATTTTTATGCATAAATGGATGCATAAAAGAAATTCTTTTATATTAAAAGAGTGATTTTCATCACAAATGATTTGTATGCATAAACATATGCATCAAAGATTTTTATATATTAAAAGTGTGATTTTCATAAATGGATTTTATGCATAAATTAGATGCATAAAAGAAATCGTTTTATTATAAAAGTGTGACTTTCATCAGAATTGAATTTATGCATAAATAGATGCATAAAAGAAAGTTTTTATTTTAAAAGAGTTATTTTTCATTGGATTTGGTTTTTATGCATGGGAAGATGCATAAAGAAATTCTTTTATTCTAAAAGTGTAATTCCTACTAAATTGGATTTATGCGTGGAAAGATGCATAAAGAATTTATTTTAATCCAAAAGTGTTATTCTCATCAATTTTGATTTTATGCATAGAAAGATGCATAAAGAAATCTATTTTCAAAGAGTTATTTTCATCAATTTTGATTTTATGCATAGAAAGATGCATAAAGAAATCTATTTTTTTTTTCAAAAGAGTTATTCTCATCAATTTTGATTTTTTGCATAAAATGATGCATAAAGAAATCTATTTTTATTTCAAAAGAGTTATTCTCATCAATTTTGATTTTATGCATAGAAAGGTGCATAAAGAAATCTATTTTTATTTCAAAAGAGTTATTCTCATCAATTTTGATTTTATGCATAGGAAGATGCATAAAAGATTGATTTTTAATTCAAAAGTGTCATCCTCATTTAAATTGAATTTATGCATAGGTAGATGCATAAAAGATTGATTTTTATTTCGAAAGTGTTATTCTCCTTAAAATGGAATTTATGCATAAATAGATGCGTAAAGAAATCTTACATCAAAAATAAGAATTCTCTTGCATTCTATAAATAGATATGATGATGTGAAATGAATCAGATAGATGAGAATGAACGAAGAATGGATGTAGATGTATGTATGTGAAAGAATGGATGTAGATGTGTGTATGTGAAAGAATGGATGTAGATATATGTATGTGAAAGAATGGATGTAGATGTATGCATGTGAAGGATGGATGTGAATGCATGTGAAGAATGGATGTGGATGCATGTGAAGAATGGATGTGGATGTATGTGAAGGATGTATGTGAAAGAAAAGATGTATGCGTATGTGATAAGTATGGATGTGGATGTATGTGGAAGAATATATGTGGATGTGAATGTGATGGATACGAACGAGAATAGAGGCGATGAGATGTGATGTAAATTGGATAGATATGAATAATAAGGGATGTGAATGATGTGGATTGATGTAGATGGATGAATGGATGATGTGGTTTGATGTGTGAATGATGTAGATTATGTGGATGGATGTATGGATGATGTGGTTTGATGTGTGAATGATGTGGATTGATGTAGATGGATGTATGGATGATGTGGTTTGATTTGTGAATGATCTGGGTTGATGTAGATGGATGAATGGATGATGTGGATGTATGAATGTGGATGTGGATGTGGATGTGGATGTATGAATGTGAATGTGGATGTGGATGTATGAATGTGGATGTGGATGTGAATGTGGATGTGGATGTATGAATGTGGATATAGAAATGGATGTGTGGATGTATGAATATAGATGTGGATGTGGATGGATGATGTGGATGTGGATGTATGAATGTGAATGTGGATGTGGATGTATGAATGTGGATGTGGATGTATGGATGTGGATATGGATATGTATGTATGAATGAGGATGTGGAAGTGGATGTATGGATGTGGATGTACGGATGTGGATGTATGGATGTGGATGTGTATGTGGAATAATGAATGCGAATGTGTATGTGAAATGATGTGACGTCGATATGAGTGAATGGATGAGATGTGATGACATGTGAATTGGGATGTGAATAAATGATATGTGATGTGAATGAATGTGATGTGATGAGATGGAAAATGATGTGATTGGAGGAGAATGAGTACACATATGAATGGAATGTGGAATAAGTAATGTGGACTGATGATGAGGGACAATGTGGAAAGACGAGAGTTCATTATAGAAATTGTATTTGTGACCTGTTTGTAAATGATTGTTTTATGTCAAGAATGCTGGGGAAGCATTTTGACCGTCTTGTGATTAAGGTCGTGGAGACCTAACTGACAAAGTTGCAATAGCTGACGGAGAGTCAACGGAGGACGCCTCACGTAGCATGGTCAATCGAGGTCTTGACCAGCCTCGGTTCGATTTAAATGGTGAGCTTCCCAGTACGGTGGATGAGGGACCAAGGAAGCGGCCTATAGGGGAAGCGCTAGGTCACCTGCGAAGGATCCTAGAGGGTGCTGACCATACGGTGCTCGGGTTTTGGGTCGCCGAAGATACCCACACATGCGTCGTGGAAGATATTGGAACAAGGAGTAAGAGTTGTTTTCTGAAACCGGGCATGGATCTGGTTGATTGACCTTGCTGGTCCTCATCAAAACGGATGAGTCCATGGCTCTTTTATATGGATCCGTTGGTTGATCTTGCTGATCTTCAACGGAGATTCCATCTTGATTTTTATAAGTGATTATATTGCGGGGTACTATGAGCTGGGAACTATTGAAAAGGCCCCTGAGTGGACAGGTGGTGAGCGTTCTAGTTGCCTGATGCCATAGATACTCCGATGAAGGAATGATTGGAAATTAAGATTCAACCGGATATTTCGGAGGACTCTGATCAGTGATACTATGGTTTCATTAAATGATTGTTTTAAAGATGGCTGAATCTGTGAAAAAGGTAATTTTATATTGGGTGTGTAAGTGGCATGACTAATGTTAAATTTACATGAATATCCGGCTAGGGGGCCTAGGAACTCTTTTCCCAGGTACCCGGGACAAAACCTAACCAAATTCCTAATTGGATCCCATCACTACAGTGGTTGTGGGCGGTTGGCTAACCCATGGGTCTGGATTGGGTTAGGCTGGACTGATGGATCCATAAATCGAGACTCAATTTCTGTTTAGTTTGATAGATGAAGTAAATCCCGGTCAAAAATTGTTCTATGGAAGAGAATCAACGGCTGTGCCTCTCAATGAGAAAAAAAGCGTTGGTCTCTATGATCCAAATACAATCCTTTCCCTGATCTGACTAAGGAACTTACGGGTTTGGTCAGATCAGTTCAGTTAGTTAAGGCTTTTGACTATGTTAGAGAAAAGTTATCTTGGAGGAATCGCCCGTGCTTTTCGAATAAGGGAAGTTTTTCCGGGCTCGGTTTTTTGGAAGAACCAATGGATTAGTCTCCTGTCCAGATATCCGTGGGCGAGGCCCCGAGTGTGGGATCCTGCCCCGCGCAAGAAGTGTTACTTCCGTTGCTAGCATCCTTGTTTTCGTTGCGTGGTGGGGACAGGGATCTTACAGCTGGTATCAGAGCAATTTGACTAATGAGGATCAACCAAAAAGCCAAAAATGTCAAAAATTTATGAAGTAGCAATATAAGATCAGAATTGTGTGATGAAATTCATACAAATTGTTATTTGAACTGAAATTCATAAATTAGTAATTGGGTCTTCAGATAGAAGTACCACAATTGCATGGACCTTGCTTGACGCCTAGACATGATGGTCTTTACCTTATAGTTCCAAGGACCGTGACTACCCGTATATATCGAGGGTATAACTGCAGCTCTTTACTGGCAGTATATATGAGTAAATCTAAGACTTGAAATTATAAGCATTAATGCTATCCAGATGATGAATTCGAATGTGGTTGATATGATTTTTAAATTCTGGTTGTGAATTGATGAGTTGATTTGGATTTTGATTGAAAAATAATGATTCCTGAAATTTAGTTTAAATGTAATAAGCTAAGCAAAACCACAATGAGGATGAATGGGACGAGTCCCTGTGATGATGTTCATAACTGGAATGACGTTAATGACTTCAGCAAATCACTATGAGATTAGTGGATTGTGCTGGTGGCAGATTACTACTGTTAACTTTTGATCAGTGGATCAAGTTAAGGGATGATAAATTAAAAATCTAAAAAATTGAAATCCCCATGGAGGACTGTTCAGAAGAGCTCGACCTGGATGTTTGTAAAACTCTTCATAGTTCGCAGCCTAGTCCCTTCAAGGGTGAAGGGGAACAGTTAGGTGAAGTTGTAGAAAAGTGGATTGAGGCCATGGAGGAATACTTGATGTAACTGGCTACAATGAGAGAAGCAAGATGGCTCTTGCCAGGTTAAAGATTGTGGAAACGGCCAGGGTTGCATGGAGGAATCATTGCGAGACAAACCGTCTCGACCGAAATACCCAAACCTGGACTGATCTCAAAATTTACCTAAGGACGAGATTCTGTCCTCCCGGCTTTTTAGAAACAAAGATGAACGAATTCTTAGAGTTAACCGAGGGGAGTAGAACTGTTGAAGCATATCACCAAGCATTCACCCTCCTCCTCAGATACTTGCCTCCGCTGGTGGATGAAGAACAGCTGATGGCCAGGTTCATTCGGGGACTGAACGAACCTTTGAATATCCTCGTGAAGAATGCCAAGCCAGTTTCCATGGCCAAAGCAGTTCGGATGGCGAAGGATTTTGCCAAAGCCTTTGATGTCAAAGTCCCGCCAAAGCCAACACCATCACCTTTCAAAAGGTTTTTATTCCCAAAAGGTGATTCCAACCTTCCTCCGCCTAAGAGATATCAGGGTCAAACCCAGGATATGGGAATTCCAGAATGGAAAAAATGTCCTTTTCCCGAAACTCAATCCCTTGGATTTTAACTTCAGAAGTTCCACCCTTGAACAAGAGAGTGAAATGCTATAACTGTCAAGGATTTGGACATCGCAGTATGGATTGCCCAACTCCTTTTGGATCAAGGTTTTCAGGGCAAGGAAATCAGGGATCAAGATTCAAAAATTCAGCCCCTTCCTTCCAGAGTAATCAGGGTTCTATCTGCCAAACTCAGGGAAATCCCAGAGGTAGACCCTTTATCTAACCTGCACTTTCAATCCAAAGTAATGCAAGACCTCCACCTCGGAATAGGGGAAGCCAAAGAGAGTTGTTCCCAAATCGGCCGTACACTTCCAAGGCAATAACGCTGGAAGTGATTGAAGAAGTGATTGAAGAGAGTTGTTCCCAAATCGACCGTACACTTCCAAGGCAGTAACGCTGGAAGTGATTGAAGAAGAAGAATGAGATGAAAGAGATCATACTCCACCTGCGAGATGAGGACATCTCGCGTTTTTTAAGTGGGGTAGAATGTAAGATTCCTCTCCCAGCCCCTTATAATGTCCAAATTCTCCCCCTGTAGTCAAATCCCTCTTCAGAAATATAAAAGATGTTGTTTCTACTTGTTTTAGCCTAGAGAGAGAAAATATTCTAGAGAGAGGTTATTCAGATTTTAGATATTTTTGGATGGAAAAATATCGCTTCATATTTAAATAAGTTCCCCCAAAACAGAAGTTCAAAAAGATTTTCAGAAGGTGCATTCGAAATAAATTATAATCTGTTCAAAAGGCCTTATCGTCGTGGGGGTCCAGTTTTTTAAGAAAATTAAAGTTTTGAGGGACCAATAAGATTCATCCAAATGTAGGGAGGAGATAAATGGAAGAATAAAAGGAAAATCCCCCAAAAATGAGTTAATACTCACATAAGATGAAGAGTTGACTGAGGACAAGGATATTAGTTAAAAAAAGAAGAGATATTTAGTGAAATGATGCATTTTTGACACCTCGGTATGGGGGAATTCCCCTCATGAAGGAGGCGCCTATTTTACATGTGTAGGAGAGTTCTGAACTCCCAAATAATGAGATATTTTTATCTCTCCTCTCTCATGTTTCAACTAGATCCAAAAAGTGAGCTAAACTGACCTAAAAATTGTCAAAAATTGACCAAACTGATCTGAAAAATTCTAGAATCAGTTTGCTTGGTTAGAGGCTCACTTTTTGCTATAAATAGAAGCATTCCCCTTTGTTGAAGCTTAATAGTATTTTTGCACTATTACTCTACTTCTCCCACGAGCCAAAAACTGTGAATTTACTCATAATTCATTAGTTTTTGACCTTTCCCTCTTCTAAAGATTGGTGGCCACTCTTGTTTCAAACAAGAGTAGATCCCTCAAACCATCAAGCCAAAGGAAAACTCTCAAATTCTCCTTGTAAGTTGGAGATTCTTCTCTTTTCTATTTCATTTTATGGTTTTTATGATTTTTGTCTTCTTTAAAGTAAATAATGATGTTATGCCTCATTGAAAAGGCATTCCCCTCTCTTCTTTAGTAAATCCAACGGGCCTTCTTTATCCTAGATGAATGATTAATGGATAGAATCAAGTTTTTCTTAAATAAGTAGAAAATGTTTACATTAGAATGATTTAAATACTCTTGGTGAAATTCTAGTTGATTTTAGAGAGTTAAAAATTAAAAAATGGTCAGCCATACAAAGGAGGTTATGACAAAATTTTTTAAAAATTAAGTAAAATAAGTTTTACTTTTTTTAATTCAAAAAGAGTAATTCCCATCGTATATGTATTCTTAAAGTGTTATTTTTCATCCTAGGTATAGAAAAATGCATACTAAAATTATTTTATTAAAAAAGTGTTACTTTCTTTAGAATTAAATTCTATGCATAGAAGGAAGCATATTGAAATTGTTATTTTGATTATAAAAGTGTTATTTTCATCATAAATGATTTTTATGCATAAATGGATGCATAAAAGAAATTCTTTTATATTAAAAGAGTGATTTTCATCATAAATGATTTGTATACATAAACATATGCATAAAAGATTTTTTTATATTAAAAGTGTGATTTTCATCATAAATGATTTTTATGCATAAAATAAATTCTTTTATATTAAAAGAGTGATTTTCATCATAAATGATTTGTATACATAAACATATGCTATTTTTATTTCAAAAGAGTTATTCTCATCAATTTTGATTTTATGCATAGGAAAATGCATAAAAGATTGATTTTTAATTCAAAAGTGTCATTCTCATTTAAATTGAATTTATGCATATGTAGATGCATAAAAGATTGATTTTTATTTCGAAAGTGTTATTCTCCTTAAAATGGAATTTATGCATAAATAGATGCGTAAAGAAATCTTACATCAAAAATAAGAATTCTCTTGCATTCTATAAATAGATATGATGATGTGAAATGAATCAGATAGATGAGAATGAATGAAGAATGGATGTAGATGTATGTATGTGAAAGAATGGATGTAGATGTATGCATGTGAAGGATGGACGTGAATGCATGTGAAGAATGGATGTGGATGTATGTGAAGGATGTATGTGAAAGAAAAGATGTATGTGTATGTGATAAGTATGGATGTGGATGTATGTGGAATAAGATATGTGGATGTGAATGTGATGGATATGAACGAGAATAGAGGCGATGAGATGTGATGTAAATTGGATAGATATGAATGATAAGGGATGTGAATGATGTGGATTGATGTAGATGGATGAATAGATGATGTGGTTTGATGTGTGAATGATGTAGATTAATGTGGATGGATGTATGGATGATGTGGTTTGATGTGTGAATGATGTGGATTAATGTAATTGGATGTATGGATGATGTGTGAATGATGTGGGTTGATGTAGATGGATGAATGGATGATGTGCATGTGGATGTGCATGTGGATGTGGATGTGGATGTGGATGTGGATGTGGATGTATGAATGTGGATGTGGAAATGGATGTGTGGATGTATGAATGTAGATGTGAAAATGGATGTGTGGATGTATGAATGTAGATGTGGATGTGGATGGATGATGTGGATGTGGATGTATGAATGTGGATGTGGATATGGATGTATGAATGTGGATGTGAAAATGGACGTATGGATGTGGATGTGGATGTGGATGTATGGATGTGGATATGGATATGTATGTATGAATGCGAATGTGGAAGTGGATGTATGGATGTGGATGTACGAATGTGGATGTGTATGTGGAATAATGAATGCGAATGTGTATGTGAAATGATGTGACGTGGATATGAGTAAATATGAAACCGGGCATGGATCTGGTTGATTGACCTTGCTGCTCCTCAACGGATGAGTCCATGGCTCTTTTATATAGATCTGTTGGTTGATCTTGCTGATCTTCAACGGAGATCCCATCTTGATTTTTATAAGTGATTATATTGCCGAGTACTATGAGCTAGGAACTATTGAAAAGGCCCCTAAGTGGACAGGTGGTAGCGTTCTGGTTGCCAATGATGCCATAGATACTCCGATGAAGGAATGATTGGAACTTAAGATTCAACCGGATATTTTGGAGGACTTTGATCAGTGATACTATGGTTTCATTAAATGATTGTTTTAAAGATGGTTGAATCTGTGAAAAAGGCAATTTCATATTGGGTGTGTAAGTGGCATGACTAATGTCAAATTTTCATGAATATCCGGCTAGGGGGCCTGGGAACTCTTTTCCTTGGTACCCGGGACAAAACCTTTCCTAATTGGATCCCATCACTACAGTGGTTGGGCGGTTGGCTAACCCATGGGACTAGATGGGGTTAGGCTGGACTGATGGATCCGTAAATCAAGACTCAATTTCTGTTTAGTTCGATAGATGAATTAAATCCCGATCAAAAATTGTTCTATGGAAAAGAATCAATGGCTGTGCCTCTCAATGAGGAAAAAAGCGTTGGTCTCTATGATCTAGTACAATCCTTTCCCTGATCAAACTAAGGAACTTACGGGTTTGGTCAGATCAGTTCAGTTAGTTAAAGCTTTTGACTACGTTAGAGAAAAGTTATCCTGGAGAAATCGCCCGTGTTTTTCAAATAAGGGAAGTTTTTTCGGGTTCGGTTTTTTGGAAGAACCGATAGATTAGTCTCCTGTCCAGATATCCGTGGGGCGAGGCCCCGAGTGTGGTATCCTGCCCCGCGCAAGAAGTGCTACTTCCGTTGCTAGCACCCTTGTTTTCGTTGCGCGGTGGAGACAGGGATCTTACACAAAGTTTTCACATGACCATAGGTGCCCTAGCAACCTTAATGAGCTTTGATACATCAAACATCACAAAACTATTCAAAACAAATTGCCTATAGCAGGCCACGCCAGTCTGCAAGCTTTTTTTTTGAATAGTTTTGTGATGTGTGTGTGTGTGTGTGTGTGTGTGGGTAATTCCATTTAGGTAATTGCATGAAAAAGAGAGTGTGTGTGATGCGTGTGTATGTGTGTTAGTAATTGCATGCAAAGCTTTCTATCACATATTGTGTTGATAAACTTAATTGATTACAGGGTGGGGGATGTCATCAATAAATCAAAAGTTATACCATTGTGTGCGTGTATGTGAAGTGTGTGTGTATGAGAGAGAGAGAGAGAGAGAGAGAGAGAGAGAGAGAGAGAGAGCGCGAGTTTGGGGAGAAGTATGTTTTCCAATCTTTACCCACATTGGTGTTTGTGTGTGTGTGTGTGTGTGTGTGTGTGTGTGTGTGTGTGAGAGAGAGAGAGAGAGAGAGAGAGAGAGAGAGAGAGAAGAAATGCTGATGTTGGTGCTATGTATGGAATGGTAATTTTTGAAAACTTAAGTTTAATGTTCAATTTTTGAGCCTATCCAACACGGTTTTTACATGGCATATTGTCATGTTTCTCTTTGTTATTGTAGCCCTTCTACCCGTTGGGGAGAGGCAAGCACAGAAGGGGTTCACAAGGTCAAGGATCTACCTTGGTTGAGAGTATTGATCAAGTGTTGTCGGAGACAGATATGCAAGCATACTCTGACACACAGGTAGATGAGGCTCAGAGTCAGGATATGAGCATAGGAGCAGTTCATGAGGTGGATAATTTTCTGGGCCCTCAAGAGGCTTGCTTGTAGTTTGTCCCATTTATTGTTCAGCCAGAGATACCCTCGGGAGTTGATGCTGAGGATGAAAACAAGCTTTACATGGATAGGGGAGAAGATATATTGCATCAAACCAGGATGTTTAGCACTTTTCAATGTCCTCCCATCCCGTTGTCCAGGCTCATCCCATATGCTAAAGTTCGGGGATTGCGTTATGATGTCTCGGGATTGAAGAGAGCTTTTGTGGTGGAAAAGAGGGTTATGTTCAAGAGAAAGGATCATTTATTGTTTCCATGTGGACCTTCTGTAGAGAGGAGACTTTGGTCGAGGATGAGGTATTGGCAGGATGGGACCCTATTTGGCAGGAGATAAACATGGAGTTTGAAGCAGAGATAGAGAAAAGGCCAGAACTCTATGTGTTGTCAAATAGGATGCCCTATGTGTGGGAGAGCAGCCACCATAGGGGATAGTTACATGGCAATCCGCAATAAGGGGAAGGTTCTCTCAAACAAAAGAGAAGCACTGCAGAGTTTTGTGTACTGTGATCGACCCAACAAGAGTACCTGATATTGCCTTGCTCTATCGAGTCTACAACGAATGAACTTGTGAGTGCTTTTTTAGGAAATGATTAAGTCTACACATTTTGCGAATGTCTATCTAGTTGAAAATTGGAAACCAATGCACTTGTTTTGTTTTCTTTCGTTTCAAGTTTGAATACCCATGAGCTAGTGGACACTAGCCTAAGAGATGAGATTATAAACTGTGCCAACATTTGTGCAGCAAGCTATTGGTTTGCCGGAGAGGGATAACAGGTTGATTTCTTTTACTAGAAAGAAGTGCACAAAATGGTCGGAGCCATGGTATCCTCTTACAAGGAGGTATGTGGGCAAACTAGTTTATAATGTAAGTTTATGGTACGAATGTTGATGCACAATAATGTTTTCTCTTATTTCCATGACAAAAGTAGTTGACTGTTGTCAATTTTTGACTTGGTCTTTTTATGCTAGGTTCAAATGACAAGCTCTTAATAAAAAGCTTGAGCAAGCAAGGCTTAGTATGTTAGAGGAGGAGTTGAAAATGTTGGAGGAGAAGGAGCTCGGCGAGCTTGCATCTAGGTTTGGTGACCGTATTGGGAAGGTATGTAAGTGTTTTCTCTTACAACATAGAAGCATGACTATGTGATATGAGAATGTGTCATAATTATGAAGACATGGTTTGTAGATACTTAACATTATTGATCCTAAGCTTGGTGGATGAATGGCGGAGGAAAGTTTGGGCTTTGAAATGCGGACACGATAGCTTCACGACTTTGGAGAAGCTAAATATGTTGGCCTTGTGTGATGCTTCAATTGAAACAAAAGTGTTTTGGTTGTCTCTCTTAGAGACTAATAAGGTAACAAAGGCATCTTATGGGCTTACTCGTGGGGATCATGTATTTAGAAAGTAAGTACCTTAATCATTAAAGTGTGTTTGAAAATCATTGCTTGACTTATACATTGCCAATTTCTTAATGAGATTTTGCATTTGATGTAGTTGGTTACAAAGAGAGGGCTTGCTTGAAAAGTGTATCAAAGAGCACAACATGTTCTTGGTGATTATGTTAATGTGCCTAGAGGAATTTTTATTCCACAAGATCTATGTTTGACTATTTTGAAGAGGTGAAGCTTGAGGCTAGGAAGTACATTTTTTCTATTAAGGGTAGAATTGAGGCAAAGGAAAAGAGCCTTGAATTGAGAGCTCTTAAGAAGCTTGATCTCATTCAAATGGCAGCTCAAAGGCTTGTTTATAGGTACTTTATTTTGCCACAACAACTCTGTCCCACAAAGGGAACCCATCGGTGATTGAAAAAGATGGTACCTACAGTAAGCTCGTAGATAGGGCAGCCCCACTGGGGCTGACCTTCCAGTGGTTCTCATCAAACCTTTTCCCTCTTTTTTGCTTCACTAATACTCTCTTTATATCAATATAATATTACCTAAAGTGAGGAACTAACCCAGGCGGATCTGGCACTTATACAACAAAATTCAACTCGTCAGCCACGCCAATCCCACCATTATCATGGTTGTGTTCATCAGAGGTGTTATGAGACTGACAAGAAACACTATAAGGTAAGAATAGAAAAGATTATTTATATGTAAAATATTTGCATATAAATAAGGTTCAAGGAATTTCAAATTGGAAATACCTAAAGCAATGGTTAATAGGCATTAAGGTCAATGTAAAAGGGATGTAGATGGTGCATAAGGGAAGCCCAAAGGCCATAGAAGTAGGTACCTCCTTCTAGGGGGAGTTTAGGAGGCATTGGATAGTGAAAGGGCCATGCCTAGTCATTGTTGAAAGGTCAAGGGGCTGAAGTTGGAAGGTCTTGCATCACCCAGGCCTATATAACCATGTGTTTAGGGTCCATTTGGGATATGGTTGGGTGGAGAATCAAAGTTCTATTCTTACAAGTCCTCAAGCTATTGATGCAAGGGGCATTACATTGGTATTAGAGCTAGGTTCTTTCTTTTCCATGTTTCATTCAGCTACTCATTGCTAACTCTAATCTCTACTCCTTAATCTCTTCTCTATTCATTTCCATAATCCTCATATTTCTCAAATCTTCTCCATACAAATACTTATTGCTTAATAGATTGGCCATACCTATTGCCTAATTGATTGATTATACTTCTCGTCTAATAAATTGGGCATACTTTGGAGATTCTACATGAAGCAAGTGGAGTACATGACAACCTTGAAGAATCATTGAAGTAAATATCAACAAGGAGGAATCAATGGAACTGTTCTTCACATCATTAGAGACAATTCAGAATTACCCACCCAAGTAAGGTCGTTGTGTTGCATCTTTTTTTTGCTTTGTATAAGAAACTTTCCATTTTACTTATTGTTAAAGTAAATGGCTTCTCAAGGTGGGAAGGATGAAAATGGGGAGAAGGGGGAAAACCCAATGTCCTCTTTCCACATGGATGAAAATGGGGAGAAGTGGGAAAACCCCATGTCCTCTTTTCACATGGAGATATTACAAAAACAAATGAAATAGATATGCAAGGTTTAGATCTTAATGAGTATGAGAATATAGAAATGAAGGATTAAAGAAAAAATCTCTAATATAGAGAATAAACTTGAGAAAATGATGGGTATTCATAGCTTCTGAATAGAGGGGAAGGATTGGGAGTAAAAGAAATATCTAAAAATAACATTAATAAGGGAAGGGAAAAAACTCTAGAAAAAGGATTGAATGAAACCATAATTGAAGAAGAGACCAGGGTATGGTATTCAAAGATTTAAAGGCACCCACTTTTAGTGGAGAAGAGAAGGAGAGAAGGGGAAAAAATCTAGAAAAAGAATTGAATGAAACCATAGTTGAAGAGGGTCCCAAAACTAGAGAGGAGGGTATGGTATTCAAAGATTTAAAGGCACCCACTTTTAGTGGAGAAGGGAAGGGGAAAAACTCTAGAAAAAGGATTGAATGAAACCATAGTTGAAGAGGGTCCCAAAACTAGAGAGCAAGGTATGGTATTCAAAGATTTAAAGGCACCCACTTTTAGTGGAGAAGAGAAGGAGAGAAATAAAGATGCGGTCCATATTTTTCTGCAAAAATGGCAAGATTTGCATCTTTTAAGAAATGTGTCTGATCATAACCACCCCATTGAAGCTAGCCTATACGCCCGCCTCTCATCATGTATCTCACTTTGATGTATAATGCACATTGGTTCGAGAGAGCGAGAGCCCTCGAGGTGACGGTATGAGGAATATTTCCTAGAATATTCCCTCGGAAATTAGGTCCATCATTAGTGGTCGGTGGGACGCGTTCTTGATACACGGGCGGTGACTGTTTCTATGCAGTGTAACTGTCCTCGTTGTATATGCGTCTACCACACCGCCTACATTACTATATATGGACAGCGAGAAGCTAAAAAGCTAATGGATGAGGAAAGTGGTAAAATTGAGCAGACCAAACAAGTCCTTGAACACTTCAGGTCTTACAAGGTAGGAGACCATTTTGTACGATGATACGAAAAGGCCCAAAGAACCCATGATGGGAAGCTAGGAACATCTTATGATGGTCTGACCAAGCTCAAGGAAATCAACCTCGCAAGTCTAGGGGAAGATCCAAAACCCATCTATATAGGGGAAGACCTCTCTGTAGAAGAAGAGAAAAACCTTATCGCCCTCCTCACAGAATTCCAGGATTGTTTTGCCTAGAAGTATATGGATATGAAGGAGGGTGTACCTCTTGAAGTGATCAAACACACTATCCCCATGGTTGAGGGAGCAAGGCCAGCGAAGCAAAGAGCATACCCTATGAACCCCAAATACTCCAAGATGGTCCGGGAAGAAATTGATTGACTCATAGATGCCGGATTCATCTACGAGATAGAGCACACTAAACGGGTCTCGCCCATAGTGATAGTGCCCAAAAAGAATGGAAAAGTGAGAGTGCGTGTGGACCTCAAAAAGGTCAATGCCACCACAATACAGGACCACTATCCATTTCCCTTCACAAAATATGTGCTCAAACATGTAGTAGGGAAGAAAACCTATAGCTTCCTTGATGGAATTTTCAACTACAACCAACTACTAATTGACCTAAAAGATTAACATAAAATGGATTTTTCCATCAAATGGGGAACATATGCATATTGAGTCATACCATTTGGGTTGATTAACACCCGAGGCATCTTCCAGCGCCTAATGCACACAGCCTACCAAGGAGTATCTACGAAAATTCCTTGAAGTCTTCATGGATGATCTTTATGTCAACTCTACATGGAAAGCACATTTGTGGTGTCTAAGGAAAGTGCTAGAGAGATGTCACATTAATAGAATCTCTCTTAACCCTATGAAATGTCAAACTTGGGTTTGGCATGGAGTAATCTTGGTACACATTATCTCAGAACATGGTACCTACACAGATGACAACAAGGTGCGCCTCATTCTTGAGACACCCCCTACCAACTTCAAAGGAGTCCAATGATTCATGGGACATGTCAACTATTACCGATATTTCATCTTTATGATTGCCAACATAGCTAGTGCCTTTACGGACTCCTAGTGATTTTTGAATGGACAAAGGAGTGCCAACAAGCATATGATACCCTAAAAAAGGCATTGGCAACAAGCGCTCCCATTTTGAGATCCCCTAATTGGGAAATCATATTCCATGTCCACATAGATGCCTCTGCCTTTGCAATTTGTTGTGTACTTGCTCAACTTGGAGAACACAACAATGATTTCCCTATTAACTTTGCCAATAGCCAATTAAACGAAATAGAACGAAACTATACCACCATAGAAAGAGAAGGGTTAGCCATAGTCTATACAATTAAAAAGTTTCATCGCGTTAGCGACCAAATTTGTTTTCTTTGTAGACCATCAAGCTCTTCTTTATCTGGTAAATAAACCTTTCACCATGGCTAGAATCACCAGATGGCTCCTAATTATGCTAGAATTTGATTTTATCATTATGGTCCGTAAAGGGTCCTAGCATGTATTAGTCGACCATATGTTAGAATTTGATCTTATCGTACAATACATAAAGGCTCCCAACATGTATTAGCCAACCATATGTCCCACACTCGTGGGTGTTGATAATGACCTACCAGATGCCCCCCTTGTTCCAATTATGTTTGATTTCTGAATGGGGAGAGGAAGTTGCACACTTCCTAGCCTATCCATCAAAGCACCAATCAACAAGGATCGGGCAAGATGCCTCATCAAAAAAGTTTCCCCTATCAAAATTGATTCCAGGGCAACTCTACAAATGTCAACAAAAGGACAAAATCATGAGATGTGGTGTTTGTGAGAGGACGAATATGTCTCTATTTTGTAGCAAGCCTAGTTTGGAGTCACAGGTGGACACTTTGCAGCAAATACCACTGCTTAAAAGATCATTCTAACATGCCTATGGTGGCCAACCTTGTTTGGAGACACCCCGAATACATCAAACACTATAATGAGTGCCACGGACAACGATTCCACACAATAAGGACATGATGCCCCTCTACAATCTCATGTCCTTAAATGGGGCATCAATTTTGTGGGACCCATTATTTCGGCTTCCCAACACACCCCAACCTGGTACATCATCATTGCGGCCATGGACTACTGTAGAAAATGGGTTGAAGTAAGAGCCACAAGAAAAGCTAATGTAAGATCCACGACTAAAATCCTTTACAAGTGTATGATTACTCGCTTTGGGTGCCCCCTTGAACTTATTATAGTGCCAATGGCACACACTTCATTAATGAGGCAATACAATTCTTGTTGCAAGTTATGGTCATGCACCGTTAATCCTCACCCTTTCACCCCCAAGCCAATGGCCGAGCGGAAAGCCAAGCGGAAAGCAAGAACAAGATGCTATGTGCTATCTTGACCAAGACTGTAGAGGTGAGTCGCCAAGGTGAGTTGCCAACGACTAGAAGCATAAGTTATCGGCAGTTGCACTCTCGGCTTATCACACCGCATATAAAGTGGCCATTAACACGACACCCTTGAGCTTAACATACGGAACTAAAGTCGTTATGCCTGTGGAATTCTTAGTGCCAAGCTTAAGTGTTGTCATACAAGAAAGGCTCATTGGTAATGTCCTGAGCGATTGTCTCTTTGAGCTTGAGAACCGAGAGAGAGAGAGAGAGAGAGAGAGAGAGAGAGAGAGAGAGAGAGAGAGAGAGAGAGAGAGAGAGAGAGAGAGAGAGTTTGTATGGGGAGATATGAATATTTGTGCTTAATGCCAAAGTGAGAGAGAACAACATTAGACTCAAAAAAAGCTTGCATTTTTTAAAAAAAAACTCGCATGCCAAAGCTTGCAAAAAACTTTATAATTTATCTTGTACCTATTAAGTCTTGCTATACCACCAATAGTATCTCCCCTTTGTTCTCTATAGAACCTTCTAAAGAGAGAGAGGCCTCAATGCATGGCTGGCATCCCACATTATGAGAAAAAGGTGCCAGGGCTAAAGTTCCTTTAAAGATTGTGATCTAGCCAATAGTATACTTATATATTTCCATATTCTTAAAGATATACCTCATTTGATCGTCTCCATCCAAGCCCGAAAACGGTGGTGTTTGCCATCTCACACATAAAAAAACCTTATTGCTAAGGAACTCTCATTTCATGTTATGTATTGCTTGCTCGAATTGCTCTTTCTTTTGCATTCATACATCGTCCCACAAGAGCTTGTCTGTGCCATTAATATCTTGTGTTGCCAAGGAAGGCATGCTCAAGGAGAAATTGAAGTGGCCCTTGTTTTGTACATAATCGTGGTTAAAGAAATCACGCAAACCTTCTTGTAACCTTCATTGACACTTCGGATAGAAGGATTAGGAGACAAGGTGATAGAGTGGAAACAAAGGCAATGGAGTGGCCTTCCTCACTTGCAAATACAACTCAATTTGATTCTACACACATCTTGGGAGTTTCTTTACAAATATACATTGTAATCAATCTATTTACCATAAGTCAATCTAAGACCTCGTGTACCACATCCATGTGAAGTTCACAACCGTAGTTTATCGAATACATCTTGTTTGTCATCCTCATCCTCCAAATAGCCTCATGTGTGGGAGTCATCTTTGACTTCTTTCTTCTTTTGTTGGATTTTCCTCTTTCCCCTTCTTTCATTTTCAATCGCTACATCTTCACTTTTTCTTTGAATGACAATATTTCTTCACTTCCTTGGAGTTGGTGGATTTGAAGACATCTTCTTTGATATGGAAGAGCTCTTCCCTTGGAGGAGTAGACAAAATTGTATCTCCCTTTGTCATAAACTTTTTCCACTCGAACATTTCACAACCAAGTTTTAAAATGAGGTAAACTATCATGTATAAAGTTGTGGAATAACTTACAATACTTGAGTTGGCAAAAATTCCAAATGATTTTAGAACATTTTCAAGTATGTTCATATCAGCATGTGAAAATGGATGGGATAGATGAATATTTTTTTCCAAACATTTCTCAACCATAACCCCAATATGTCCTTCTAGCAAGGGCATGCTATGCACGGTTTGACTGGTTGAAGTCTGCATAACTTTTCCTTTTCTAACTGTGTGACCCTCTTGAAAGATACAACATCCCCACGTATAAACTCCTCTATCCTTGGTGATTGGAAGAGGTTGAAATTCACTTAACAACTCCTATAGGGCATTGTAAAATTTAAATAAATTAACAAGTTTCCTCCCAAATTAGAGAGTACCTATATAGAGGTGAATTTATTATTCTACATTAGTGGTGGCGAGATTGGGTGGCTCTTTATCTTCCTTAACAAATGTGATTTTATTGCTCTATGGGAGGATAGTATCACTATATGACCACAAATTATCACCATGTAGCATCACATTGGTACTTTTATCCTTTTGCATGGTCATAACTCAACATATATGTTTGGCATACAAGCTTCTCTTGAATCGCTACGTGTATGTGCTCTCCCTCTTTGGTTTGATAGTACCTCAGTAGAAGTGACTTTATTATCCCATGTTAGTGGTGAGTTTGGTTGGTTATGACTATGAGCATTAGACTTAGATTAATTATGATAATATTAAGGAGTTTGGTTGGTTATGACTATGAGCATTAGACTTACATTAATTATGATAATATTAAGGAGTTTGGGAAAGTTTCAATTTTGACTTTGCAAAGATTCATAAATGGGGAGCATGGTGAATCCTATCAATATTTTGTCAAAACACCCTCATGTGACATATAATTGGAAATCTCTTGATGGGTAGGCTCTAAATATACAATCCCGACAAATTTAGAGTTGGTGTGCTCAACATACTCTAATAAGTTGATTCAAAAGTACTACCATTTGGAATTCCCAAAGTATGGGGTTTTTTCCAAACTCCCTAATATAGTCTTTAGTGTACATTAGTATTTTTTACACTTTTTACCAAGATTAGCTTAATTAAGGCATTAATCTTTATAGTTGTAGTTTTTTTGTTAAATTGAGTCAAAAAATCATGACATGGTAGGGTTGCTTAGTGACATGGTAGTGTTGCTAAAGCAAACCTACCATTACAAAAAATCATAAAAACATTAAGAAAGAACTTGAAATTTTAAAAAACCCTAAAACATTAAGATAAAACCTTAAAAATAAAAATCTATAAAAAATTATGTATTCTATTCTCTGAAATCTTTGGATCATCAACCAAGGTCTAGATCGTCTTGATCTAGATCGTCGACTTTACATCCGGCCCGTTGTGCCTAGAGCCTGAAAAATATTTAATGTAGGGCTATTTGTTGGTAAATCATCTTCATTGCCACAAACTTGAGCATAAAGAATAGGGCTATCAAAGCACCAATCAAATATTCTCTTGTAAGAGGGTATAAAGTTGAGTAAATACCCTTTCTGTACCTAAAAATTATATAGAGATTAGCACTAGCTACCATCATAAATGCACTTTTGGATAGTCGATCTTGAATCTTGACCCAACCCGTATTGAATCATGATTGTCGATCTTATTTGCTCAAGATTCTCGATTGCCGATCTTGATTCCAGATCACAGATATTTTTTGATGCTAATCTTTTCCTTAGATCATCCTAGAAAGCAAATTGTTGCTTATTTGGATTGCTTATTACGATTTGATTATCTAGAGTTTGGATTGCCTATCTTCCAAATCATTACGTATTTAGAAACGGGAAATTCCCATCTCATATCATGGATATTTTTTTATTGTCGATTTAATCTCTAGATCCTTGACATCTAGATCGTGACATTAAGATCATCGACCCAATCTTAGGATCGTCAAATATTCAGATCAGTGGATTTCAAGATTGTACTTGTTTAGATCATGGCATGTTAGGATCATTTGGCTTCTAAATCGTCCATCTATTCTCCGGATCGCCAATATGTTTGGATTCCAGAGAGTGGAAAAAAATAAAAAGAATTCATAATTGCATTGTGTGTATGCATTTTACATGTTTTTCCTTTCTCTTTTAAGTTTATTATTTTCTTGTCAAAATCTTGGAAAATACAAAAACATTACAAAAAAACCATAAAAACTTATTAAAAAAACTCAACAACCATAATCATTATTAAAAAAATATTTATAAGCAATTGTGGCACTAAATCGTGTTTATGCATTTGTAATCAAGACAAATCATTGTGCCTAGTCCTATTCTAGCCCGAACTTTAAATACAAGACTTTATCTCACTTAATGTTGATGTTAAAGAGTGGTACTAGACCACGAGTAGAATTGACCTTTCTTATTGCGCTAGACACTAGTTTAGAAGTAGACCAAGAGTCCTAGTACTAGACCACAAGTGGAATTGACCTCTCTTATTATTGTGCTAACAGTAGTTTAGAAGTAGACCAAGAGTCCTTCACAAACGGAAGAGCCTAGAACATTACTATGGGGTATAGACCCTGTAAAGCTTCCACAAGTGAGAATGGAGCCAAGTGAGTGTCATGAGCATCATGATGCTCACTTGGGTGAGCATCGTGTATTCATGGGTGAATCATCAAGAAGAACTAAGAGAGCTCAAGAAACTCATCCTATTGGAGAGCAACGAGAGTGAGAATGTTGGGGAGCAAGTTTGCACTTAAACTGTAATTCATGGGTGAGCATCGTGTATTCATGGGTGAATTATCAAGAAGAACTAAGAGAGCTCAAGAAACTCATCCTATTGGAGAGCAATGAGAGTGAGAATGTTGGGGAGCAAGTTTGCACTTAAACTGTAATTCAAACCTATGTCCTATATGCTATGGTCATCATGAAATTGCAAAGGTTTCCATCTATATTGACCATAATGGGTTACTCTTGGAATGATGGTCACTTTTGGCTATGCTAGGTCATGAACAAGAGATATTAGATAACCCAAAAGTTGTAGTCTCTTCGCACAAGGCACGTGAGAGGGAAATATGTACATCTTTGAGTGAGACTCCTCCAGTATCTGGCCATTTGTTGGTGTGCCCAACAAGGACACATGGACCTCATGGTGTTCTCAAGAGTTCAAGAGCTCTCATGGAGCTAATTGTGACTCAATCTTCAAATGTGGTGTTCTTCGAGAGGAGAGTTAAAATCAAATTAAGGTGATATAGGCCAATATGAGGATGTCCAAGGAAATCTCTTTAGCATCACCAACACATAGAAGAGTTGGGGGGGGAAACCATAAATTATCAGTATATGTGTTATCATCCTGCTAGTAGTGATGATGAGGACAGTAACACATGCATCCAAGGGTGGCCAAGGAAGTGAGAAGGATGGAAAGGTTTGGGTAGGGTGATTTTTCCCATCTAACACACACCTAGAACATAGGACTTTGAGGCCAAGTGAAGTGAGGACCTCTTTAGAGGAAATCACCTTAGAGCAGGAGATCAAGAAGCATAGAAAGCAAGGGGATGATTTTTCTTTTTATTCCACAAGGGAAAAAAAAACCGCAAAATCAAAACCAAGGAGAGGATTCCCTCCACATTAAACCTAATTAATAAGGAGGGACATTCAGCTTCCATAGGGGAGAGAACCATTAGGTGAGAGCCTTTCAAAAGAATTAGGTTGGTAACCCTAGTTGAAGTGTTAATACATTTAGGACGGGGAACTATGAGAGTTGAGAGCCAAGACAATAGGGCCTCCAACAAACACACTAACAACTTGTGGAGCACTGGTATATGGATACCTGCGATGATGCATTCAAGCTTCATGCCCTCTGAACAACTAAGAGAAGCATCTTTTGGGGTGCTAGTCTCATATAGATATGTGGGACCATCCTATACATAGGTACCTCCCAGAATGAAATCTAGGTACATAGTTGTAATGGCTTCTAAGAAGCCAATTATAAAACTAATGGAGATTGGGTTCAAAACTTACATAACCCTAGAAACAAGGAGATTGGGTTCAAAACTTACATAACCCTAGAAACAAGGAGAAACATTAATGCTATTTTAGAATTGATGAAACCAACTAGGGGATTAAAGGAGGAAGCAAAATATAGTCATCCTAGGATAAGAACCTCTCTTATAGCCATGTTGATTTTTAAGTTTGATGGATTGGGAGATCCCTAGAGCCATCTAGCTGCATTCATATAGATCTATACCATAGAAAGGGTAACTGGTCCTTGAACTAAGATTGAGGCTTTTGGCTTAACTCCAGAGAATAATTCTCTACTCTGGTTTTAATTGTTGGAAGATTCCTAAAGAGAAACCATGGAAGACTTAGAGCTAGCATTCTCACAACAAGATTCTCTAAGATAGGTGTCAGGTAGCTCACTAACTCAGCTTTACCAATTCAATTAGCCTAAACATGAAAATAGTGAGAGACTATATCAATCATCTCAAGAACGTGAACATCACGTGCCCTATTAAGGAAAAACCAAGCCAAACTAGGCTGATCTTATTGTTCTTAGAAGAGTTGAGTAAGCAAATACATGATGCATTATATGCCAAAAGGCATCAAATTCTAGTGGAATATTTATTGGATGCCATAGACTTTGATGAACTTAACTGGCATCCCAACCCCACAGACAACCTAAGGTTTGAATCAGTGTGATCAAGACAAAGCCCACCATTAAGAGCCAAGGTTCAAGCAAGACTGAGCCCAGCATTAAGAGCCAAGGTTCAAGCAAGATTGATGTACCCAAGAGTGCCAAAGACATGTTGTGATCAAAGGATGCGAAAGAGTACTCAAAGTTAGACCGAGAGAGCCAAACCATTCTCATTTGGCTCCTAGACGAGAATTGATGTTGTGTGATATTTTTAGAACCAACCACACAATCCACAAATGCCCAATCCTTAGAGCAAGAGTGAACCAGTGGTGTTGGTATTATAGAAGATACAAAAATCATGAATCAACCAACTATTATAATGCCCAACAACGAATGTGGATGTCTAGAGAGTGCCAATAGTGTCAATGCCCCCACAACAATTAGCTTTGCCAACACCACCTCCCAATGGTCTAGACGTAGCTTACTCAAGCAAGAACTTGATCGTTGTTAGGAATTCTTATAGCGACATGGAGGTTCTCCTCAACTGGCCATGCCTTGAAGTACTTCTATGATTCTAGCCAATTATTTATTATTATATCAACACACTTGAGTTCTATGTTGAATACCCAAACTCAATAATTGGAAACCCACAAAGGGTGAACAACATGTGCCGCCCCAACCAAGACATTTGATGCTAGACACACACTAATTAACTACCCTAATGCTAACAACATCTATAGCTTATTTACAGACCAAGAGATATCAATACACCAAGGAAAGATCCATTAGCCTTCTTTAAGGCCCTCATGGAGTGGAAAGAGTGGCTAATTTCCCCCAATGAGAGCTAACCCAAAAGCAGCCTGCTAGCCCACCACTTTTGGATAGATGATGTGAACAAAGTGTGGCGTTGATCATTTGATCAGTGTGAATGCCCTCTCAAGCCAACAACTCAAAATCCTTCGGTGACTACATCATCATCGCCATTGGGTCGGGAATTACTAGTGTGTTGTGTACGGAGAAAATGTAAAATTGAGGAGAGGCATCTTGCCCATCCATATGGTTACAAATAGATAATGATGACGATGAAGAAGAGGTGAAGCCCGCAAAGCTTTACTTGGATTTCCCACCACCACATGCAACTATTAAATTTGAGTAAAGAACCATGAGTGTCCTTACATAAGGAGAACTATTCACCAAAATGAGTATAGTTCCTTGCATAAGAGAAGAAGGAGGGAAGAGAAAAGAGACAATGAAAGGGTCGGTTCAGGAACATGCACTTAGCCAACCCTAATGAGGGTTAACTCCAGCCACTAGGGGCTCACTCCACCACCACTTGTGTCACCCAATTGGACCTTTTCTTAAGCTAGGTGGGGAGCAATGAGAGAAGGAGCTATGGAGAGCTCAACTCCTACTCAATGCATTCATGTGTGCAAGAGTGAAAGAGAGAGACAGAGCAAGAAGAAGAAGAAGAAGATGCAAGCAAAGAGAGAATCACCTACATGCACACGCACACAACCAAGCAAGTAAGCATGCACACACACAAGCTCACCACCATAGCCAGAGACTAAGAGCGAGAGCAAAACTCGGTTGTGATAGCGGGATTGTCCTTTTCATATTTCATAAGTCACCTATATACATGAGCTCTCTTTTTACGATTGTCGGCCGCCCATTTAACAATCGGGGGCCCAAAATTGGTTCTTCTAGATCTATGTACACTTGGGCTTATGCTCATGATGACTGGCATTACTCATGTCGTAAGCTTGGCATCCCATGTGTCTTTTACATGAAGCGTAACCAAGCTTTAAAAAATAATGTTAACTGTTGTGGTTAGCATACCCCCTCCCTAATTCAGGTCCCGTCCTCAGAGCTGGCAAGAAGAATCAAGGGTAGTAGAGGGAGTATGTCTAGACAAAATCGTACACCGGGACTTGGGGTACTGGGGGGATTGATGAAAGGCCTTGTAGCTTGTTCAGAATATAGTCCACATCATGTCTTTGAAGGTTTGGAGATGCCATGCAGACATCCATTAGATGCGCTTGTAGTAGCCGAAAAGCTGCTTCAGGGTGGGGCCTTTGTTGAGTTCAAAGGCAAGGCCTTGAACACCTTCATGATAATGGTGCCACTGGGGGAACTCCACCAAAAGGGTGATGATGAGATTGAAGAAGCATATGGTGACAAGAATGGCGAGACCCGACACCTAATCATATTTACTAATGAAAGAATGCATTTGAGCAAGCATGCTTTCCTCTATGCATGGGCTCTGGGACGTAGGAGGGGGGAACCATGGGAAGTTGAATTGGAGTTTAGGGTTCTCCGTTTGTTTGGTACATGTTTGGTACAAGATAGGTCCCAGGCCCAGCACGACGAATGGGTAAGTAAGCCAAGTTGATATGCGAAGGTTGCAGGGGGCTTTGTAGCACTCAGCCCAAAGGCGTGGCTTGAGTAGGAAGGGTCACCCGCCGCCAAACCGGTTGCTCGCCCATAAGATCAAACGTGAGGGGTCGAGCATCAAGATGGGGCCGGATGTAGCCGTCGCATTTTTGGTGTAGATGCTGGCGCTTTTATGCATCGTGCTTGGTGTTGAATAGCTAAAGGACATGAATGTCTACGTGGTCCGTGATCCTAGTTAATGGTGGTGAGACTATTGGAGCTGTCGATCAAGTAGGATGCATATGGTGTGCTTGAATTTGATGTAGTCCAGAGGATCACGCTAGTTGAGGGGATTGATGGGGGGGATCCATCTCCTTGTGCTCCTATGGGGTTGGGGTGGTATTCGCCCTCCTCCAGGGGGAGGTTGGCAAGTTGAGGTAGAGGAGTTTTTGAGGTAGAGGGGGTGGTGCCAAGTGAGGCATCAAGGAGAGGGGGAGGTTGGCAAGTTGAGGTAGAGGAGTTTTTGAGGTAGAGGGGGTGGTGCCAACCTCCTCCAGGGCGAGGTTGGCAAGTTGAGGTAGAGGAGTTTTTGAGGTAGAGGGGGTGGTGCCAAGTGAGGCATCAAGGAGAGGGGGTGGACGTGCCAATGTAGAGGGAATATCTATTGGGGTTCTAGGCAAGCCCAATCCAAGATGGAGGGAGGAAGGGGGTGATGGCGGTTTTGGTCAAGGGGGTGGTGAGGGAGCTTGAGGAGGGGTTGTGGAAGGTGAGGGAAAAAGGGGTAGGGTAGTGGGTGAAGAGGTTGACGAAGGAAAGATGGTGCCCCCGCTGTGAGTTTTAAATGAAGGGTAGGGGGTTGGAGGGAGTGTTGATGGGCAGTTGGTGGTGGGTTGGGAGGTGGTTGAGAACTAGGGCCGGGATGGGAGCAAGAGTGTGTGTGAGGGGGAGGATGTGGCAGGGGAGATTGGGAAGCCGAGGATCACTTTGGGCAGGGGATCCTGGCTGTCATTGTTGCTATCATCGTCATCGAGGTTGCATGTCGGGCATTTGGAGAAGAAGAAGACCCTCACCTCATGTGCTTCTTCAGTGGTGATGTCGATGGGGAAGGCGACATGGGAGTCATCAAATTGGATAATGGCAGTGGCGGCAAGACGGCTTCTAATTGGCAATAGATACGATGGTAGAGGACAAGGAGGCCTGGAATAGAGTAAGGGGGAAGACCGTAGAAGGGGAGGGATTTGTAGGCGTAATAGAGGGTGGTCCAACCGCTCCGTTTGAGGAAGGCGAGGGTGGTGATGGCGTTTGAAGTGGGGTACGGGTACGGACAGAGGCCATGGGGAACTAAAAGTGCAGAGAGAAAGAGAGATGACCTTTCGGCTACATGGCACCTTGTCGTTCTTATCATGGCTCGTGAGGCACGTCTAGAGACCTCCCTAAGATGGTCACACTCTTAGAGGCTTCATGTAGCAAGCAAGAGAAGCACAAGAAGCAGTATGAGGGAAAGAGCTTCATCTACTCTTCCCCCTTTGTGTTGGCCAAACTACACCCTTGTTGGGAGATCTTGGGAAGCACCGGCAAACGAACTCCGATTGAGGAGCTATCTTCATGGGAGCGGGGCTACAGGGAAACTATACTATCTTTTTTGGACAAAAATTTTTGTTGCCAAAAACGTGTTTCAGGTGCGTATGGACCTTCGATTTTCAGTTCACAGGCGTTCACGAGCACTACGGGTAAGTTTCAATTCTCTTCAGAATTCTATTTTTGGATCTGTAGGAACGTAATTGGGTTGTGCAGACACTGTGTACTGCAGAGAGGTCTTACGTGTGCTATTGGGTGTATGCATTCAAGTTGAGGTCACTGGTTGTGATAGTTTGGATGGAGCATAGTACCGCTGCTCTGCAGAGAATACATCAGTTTTGTGTAGGTCAAACAAGAGTGCCATTTTTTGTGAGTTTGTGTTGCAGACAAGATGTCAAATGATGAAATTAACCAGATAGTTGCAGAGAAGCCAACAAGAACAACTTCCATTCTTGGAGGGTTAGATTGACAAATTTCTTGATGGGAAAAGGCTATTGGGACTACATTGAAGGTGAACATGAGGAGGCACCAGAGATACCAAAGATTCATCCCACTTGCAGATGTAAAAGAATACAAGGATTGGAATCAAGGAGCAAGGAAAGTCATGTATTGGCTTTCTATTAGCATACAGGACACCATGATTGGGCATATAAAAGATGTCAAGTCACCCAAGCAGGCATGGGACACCTTGGTGAAGCTATATGAAATTAACACCAAGGCATGAAAGATTCAGTTGAAGAATGGTACTATGGAGAAGAAAAACATGTCTATGAATGATTATGCCTTGAAGATCAAGAACATTGTGGAATCCCTTGAATCTATTGGTGTCTCTATTGATGATGATGATAAGGTGGAAGTATGTTGACGCGATCTTGGGCCACAATACAAGGCATTTAGACTTGGGAGAACATTCCCAACTTCACAGATTTGGTGTCAATGCTAATCATTGAAGAAAAGAGTTTGGGTGAAGACCAATCTTCACAAAACAATGGCAATTTGGAGCAACATGCCTTCTACACAGGTGCAAGTAGAGGATGAGGTAGAGGCTGAGGCTGTGGCCAAGGTGGTGGCCGAACAGGTAATCAGAATTATGGTCGGCAGTAGTAACAGTCCCAGGATTCACAACAATAACACACATGTGGAAGATGCCAGTTTAGAGGCAAGGGGAGTCAAAGAGGTCATGGGGTAATTGGAATTGGTAGCATAATGATACATGAGGCTATTTTTGGTGTGGTAAGCTTGGACATGTGCTAACAGATTGCTATAAGAAGAAGAATGACATGCGAAATGGAAAAGTGCAGAAAAATATTTATGCGTCTTCTAGCAGAAATAATGAGGATAATGAGAGGTTGTTTGTTATGCAACATGTAGTTAATGTTGTGTCTGGAAGTGATGTAGCAGCATGTAAGGATGATGTATAGTATGTCAATTTAGGTGCTTCGAACCACATGACAAGTCATGGTGAGCGGTTCAAGGAAATGAAGAGTCTTGAAAGATCACGTTTTGTTGAAAACAGGGGATGATATTGCTCATCCGATTGTCCATGTTGGAGATGTGCATTGTCTAATGCAGGATGGTAAGGTGAAGTACCTTGCATATGTACTTCATGTTCTGAACATTACAAAGAATCTGGTTTCTATTGGGGCCAGATAATTGAGCAGGGTTTGCAGGTGCGGTTTAACCTTGATGGTTGTTATGTAAAAGACTTTAAAGATAAGTGCAGGTTGGTTGCAAAAGGCAACAATGAAGTGGGCAGAACATTTACATTGAATGTAAATATGCTTGAAGTGAGTGCTGCAATGTTCGCAAATGGTTCAAGAGTTTTTGCAAATACAGACATTTGGCATAAGAGAATTGGGCATGTAAATGTGCAAAGAATGAAGTCTATGCAGAATAAAGAAATTGTGACAGGGTTGCCTAAGTTTAAGGTTGAAGGTATGCATAAAGTATGTGAAGCATGTCAATTTGGAAAGAAAATAAAGCATGTATTTACACATAAAAGAAATGTGAGCAGGACTGTACTAGATGTTGTGCATTCAGATGTATGGAGTCTTGCAAAAACTACGTCCATGGGTGGTTGTAGGTATTATGTAACATTCATTGATGACCACACGAGGAAAATGTGAGTGTATTTCATGAAGGAGAAGAGGAAAGTTTTCACTCATTTTCAGAATTTCAGAGTGATGGTGGCTAAAAAACAGACAGGGAAGCATGTGAAGCGCCACGGTCAGATGAAGGGGAGAGGTACTTCTTTAATGAGTTCTCTGATTTCTTGTGGAAGAATGGCATTCGTAGACAGTTTACATGTAGATACACTCCACATAAAAATGGAGTTGCTGAGCGAAAAAACAGGCACATTGCTGAGATTTCTCGAGCATTAATGGGCAAAGAAGAATATGCCGCATAACTATTGGATTGAGGCTATGTCTACAACAGTTTATATCATGAACAGGACTCCTACTCTGCAGCTATACATGATGTAACGCCAGAGGAGAAGTTTACTGGCAAGAAACCTGATTTGTCTCACTTGAAAGTTTTTGGATGTATTGCATATGTGCATGTGTCATATGAGTTGCATACTAAGCTAGATCCAAAGGCAGAAAAATGTATGTTTATTGGGTATTCCCTTCAGCAAAAGGGATATAGGTGTTATAATACTACCACATCTAAATTGAGGGTAAGCAGGGATGTTGTATTTGATGAGATGAGTAGCTGGTATACTGCTGAAAAAGATGTTGGGCCTAATGTAAGTGGAAATGTGGTTGCAGAGAATGCAAGTCAGTAATCACAGTCATTGAGTGGATGAGGAGAGTCCTCATGCAGCGGTTCTATTGATAGACCATGGAGTGGTAGGCTACATCATAATACCAGTTTTGGAAATGTATTTGGTACATCACATAAAGCCAAAGAGAAAGCGGTTGAGACCCTTGGTATGCCTGATATTTCTATAGGGCATTCTCTTGTTGATGGAGAGTCTAGTGGCTGAGAGATGAGCCTTGATGAGGAGCTTAGGATTCCAGCAATGAGGACAATTGGGTTTAAAGAAGTCTTTGTTGGAAGACATGAATGTAAAGTTACGAAGATCTAGAAGAGTAAAAAACCTTGTGCTGCAGAGGTTGACTTATGACGGTTATGTGGTACATCACTATGTTTACATGGCAAAAGTTGTGTAGGTTGTAGAGCCCACATGTTTTGATGAGGCTATTATGGAAGTATGTATTGGGAGAAAGCTATGGATGAGGAGATGGATGCATTGTATGGAAATGAGGAGATGGATGCATTGTATGGAAATGAGACTTGGGATTTGGTGTCATTGCGTGAAGGCAAGAAAGCTATTGGATATAAGTGGGTGTATAAGGTGAAACATAACAGTCATGGTAGCATAAGCAGGTACAAGGCTAGATTGGTAGAAGCTAAAGAATATGCACAGACACATGGGATTGATTATTAGGAGACGTTTGCCCCGGTTGCAAAGATGGCATTTATGAGAGTTGTGATTGCGGTGGTTGCAGCTAAAGGCGGGTTTTTACATCAAATGGATGTAAAAAATCTGTTCTTGCATGGTGACTTGCAAGAAGAAGTGTATATGGATTAGCCACTTGGTTTTGAGGATACTAGTCACCTAGAGTATATATGTAAGCTTTGTAAGGCCTTGTATGGGATGAAGCTCGCTCCACGAGCATGGCATGACAAGATTGTTAAGTATCTTGTCACTATTGGTTTTCATATGGCGGATGCAGATCACTCTTTGTATGTGCGCAAGAGTGATAAGGTTATTGTGATCATCACCATCTATGTAGATGATCTTATTGTTGGGGGTGACAACTTGGAAGAGATTGAGCATGTGAAGAGTCTTCTCAAAAGGAAGTTTGACATGAAGGATTTGGGAGATTAGTGCTACTTTTTGGGCATTGAAGTCATTCGCACACCTGATGGTATTTGGCTGTCACACAGAGATAGTATGTATTGGACATGTTATCCAAGTATGGGATGGCTGGTTGTAAGCCAATCTTGGTGCCATTAGATCAAAATGGAAAGCTTAGTGCGGATGCAGGTTATGTGTTGGAGGACCCCACTATGTACAGAAAGATCGTGGTGGGGAGTTTTCTATGTCAAGATCAACATGCCAGATTTGAGTTACATTGTTGGCTTCTTAGAGAGCCAGTTTATGCAAGTTCCGTGCAAACCACATCTTGACAGTGTGCAACGCACACTTCGGTATTTGATGGCCACTTTGATTATGCATTATTTTATGCAGCATGTGTACCATTAGAGCTATATGTATACACAGATGCAAATTGGGCAGGTAGCATCTCAGACATGAGATACTAGTGGATTTATGTTTTCATTGGGGAGTGTTGCTGTGACATGGAGCAGCAAGAAGTAGCCCAGAGTTGCCTTGTCAAGTACACAGACAGAGTACAGAAGAGCTGCAGTGGCAGCGTATGAGGTAGCTTAGTTACGCAAGCTACTTCTGATTTGGGGTTGCATGTGGGAAGAAAGGTTATTATATATTGTAGCAATCTTAGCAGTAGACAATTGGCCAGGAACCTAGTTTCCATGCACAGACAAAACACATTGAGGTACACTACCACTTCATCAGGGAGAGAGTCTTGTTAGGTGACATCGACTTGGCCTACGTCAGCACACAAGATCAAGTCGTTGACATCTTCATGAAGGCCTTGGGAGCTGAGAAGCTCCACAAATTTTGAGATATGCTTGGAGTTCACGAGCTAGAATTGAGCTTGAGGGGGAGTGTTGAGATGTCAAGGTCAACATGAGCAACATGAGCTGACACCACGAGGTGTCTACATGACCGTTCAACATTTACATCATTGGCAGGTTTGGTACCTAGCATCGACATATCTTCGCCAGAGATTCTACAGCTGGACTACACCGACTAGTCCACACCGACTAGTCCACACCTACCCACTCCACTTTAGCGTGTTCACATTATGGACCGCTTGTATATACTCTAGTATGTGTGTTAGTCACTTTATCTCCTTTGTAGACCTCTTTTGTTAAAGAAGAAGAATAACAATTTTCAGCCTCTCACCTTGTGTGTTCTCTTCTAGGGATTGTGTGAGTGAGTGTGTGTTTGAGCTCAAGCCGCCTTCTCCCTTGCATCTTTTCATCAAAGGCATGATGCTAATGAGTATGACCTCCATTTCAGGTATTTGATTTGACATTGGGGATGTTCTCTAGGGAAAATTATCTCGTGCCAGTCATGCATTGTGTTCATGGTGCTCAAGTGGATCCTAGGAGCTTTCCAACAAACTAGCAGTGTGCTCATGGAAATGTGCTCATGGAAAGTAGGTGTCTTACATTTCCAAGGACCAAGGTGGCACGAACATATATACATGGGGGGGGCTGAGAGAACATATCTATTCTACCAGTGAGACTAATTACTCATGCTTTATCCATGCATGCTTGCTCTCAATTTTATGACATTTGATAAGAAAAAATCTTGTTTTTGCAGGTGGCTTATCACTACATTCACAGAGCCTAGTCATAGCATCATTGATTTGTTTGCAGGTTGTGGTGGGATGGGTAGACTTTCACAGTCAATGCAGAGGCATTGTCTATGCATTGACGAAGCACGATGTAAATGTCTATGATACACTTTTGCATGACCTTCACTCTAAACCTAACACAGAGCCACATGTTTGTTGACATTGCACTTGGTCTATGACCAACATTGTATATAGTATAGAGCATAGAGCACGATAGTGCATAACACACCTAGTCAAACTTTATGCATATTTATGTTTTGTCATGGGTATGTATAATGGCTTGGGTTTTTCCCTTGTACTCCCCAAGGGTTTTTTCAACTGAAGCTAGAGACCCTAGTGTGAGTGGGGGTGTGAGCACTACATATATAGCTGACATCATCATCCTAGGGCTCACCTATATATACCTATGTATAATGATAATCTATCTATTGTTGGGAGCGAATCTTGTCTCTCTATCTATGTGTCAACAATGATGTGGCATTTTGGTTTTAGGTCATCTACGAAAGACCGCTCTCTTCATGACATTTCATGGATGTTTTCCCTATTTATAACATTTACTATGGTTTTGTTCCTTTTGCGGATGTTTATGACTTTTTTGTATCCATGATGTCAACCATGTGAGCTCTTGAAATTTCCATGTGTCAAGGAATGTCAACCATACTTTCGTACTTTCATTGTATGGACTCTTATTAATTTCATGTATCAAGTAATATGTCAATAAGAGAATGAAAGTTATGTTGACATTCGAAACCTCAAGACTTGTCATATGGTGTTATATAAGATGAGAATGTATTTGTGAAAATGGGAATGGCAATATTGTTTACTTCTTTGGATTCTACAATACAAGCCGTTTTACTTCGTTTAGTGAATACGACAACATGGATGCTGATAATATTTCAATGAATGAATCTTGGGTTATGGACTAAGGATTGTGTGCTACAGCCTTCATTGTATTTTCAGAGATCATTAAATATTGCAGGTCATGCCTATAATATGTGTACAGGTGGGCAGCATGGTCGCGTGCCTTTTGATCCTAGGGAGGGCTAAAGAGAATGTTGTTTGTGAGGATCCTATGTTGTTTGATGATGTGGGTGGGCATTTCAATGAGAGAGATTGATCTAAATGTGATGTTGAGAGGATACAAGACTAGCTCTCAACTCTTCCCTCTATAGCTCTCTATGCACCACCTCCTTCCTCTCTCCTCTGAGAGAAAACAACACGAGGAGATCCTTACTAAGTCTCCTTTCAACCCACGATCTTATATCCTTGTATATTGGGCTCTCACTGAGTCTATCGAAGACTGATCTTGCAAACTTCTTTTGGATAGTCGTAGGTGCTGACAATGTACCTAACTCCAGCTCATCCATCCCAACCCCAAACACCTCAAGGCTTCGCACATATCCTTGTATTGGCCTCTCACACCGAGTATATCCAAGACTTCCAATTGATACTGTACTTCTTAGAAAGCTTCAAGACTTGTTGTGGTCAATGTCAACACCTTCTTCTTCCACAATCCTACCAAGCTTTGACCCTAAATTCACAAGGAAAAGACCTCAACAACCCTAAACAATGTCCGCAAAAAATTACCCAATCTAGTCCAAGACTGTAACCAGTCTCTGTTTCCCGTAATCTATATGATTGTTCTCAAATATCTATACTGTATGTACATCAAGCATCAAAATTCCCTCAGTAGCACCATCAAATAGCCCTATTTCCAGTCTGTAGAGTAGGACATGTAGATTGACAGTTTTGATCTTCATGTGCTACTGTATATGACAAGTGTCTTATTGAGTCACATGAAAAAAAACTTTGCTAGCATTCCTGATGACCTCTCTAACCCCAATGAGGATGTTTTCACCTAGATCTGGATCCTACCTTTGTCATGCAACCTTCTTCTTTTCTTCTCCCTTCTCAATCTCTTGATTTTCACTCGTATGGGTTTAGAAAGAGAGCGGTTTTAAAAAAAGGATTGCTTCAAAAGAGTGAGAAGAAGTATAGAGGTATGGGTTAGAAAGAGAGTGGCTAAAAAAAAAAGGCTAGCTCCAAATTCACACTTGATGTGGTCATGGAGGACTTTGGGTGTGACTACTGTTGAAGGCAAATGAGGGTAGTTGGCTAAAAACAGATCCCATGGAGTTCAACAACTTACAATAGGCATATGGAAGGCCTGGGAATATGAGTGAGATAGGATAGGTATACCCCTAGTTCACCCCAAAAATCCCCATGGTATACCCTGAGTTCACCCCGAGTTCTTCACCCTGAGTTCACCCCTAGTTCACTTGTCCGACGGGAATCCGACGGTCTAGATTAGGCAAGGTCGCGACGTCTCTTTTCAGTCTTAGATCCCTCCTGATTCATAATATGTCATTTAGTCCCGTGGATAAGAGTCCATTGTGGATAGGAGTCCTCTGCCACTAGATTCAATATGAGTGAGGACATGAGGGGTCCTTTTGTAACTACCTGTTGGGCGTCATATCTGTGCACGAGTCTATGGCTGGGTACACAAGCTTCCAATATGCCTTGTGCATGGCGTTTTGCCATTGGCCGTCGCCACCAAGCTGATGAACATCAAGCAAAAGCCTGCAGAATCCAAGAATTGAGACTCCGCTACATGCCAGACAGCTACTACCCATTAGATGTCAGGTCAATGGCAGCAGTTTGTGTGAACTTGGTGGTAGGTATCCAGAGCCGTCCTCTGGGTTTCCAAGCAGAGATTTATGAACCCACCCTACAAATTCGGTCTTTAACAAACCGCATGGCTCACCAACCAACTTTTAACAAACCACATCGCTCACCAACCAACCAACTTTCCATTCCTTACTCAAGCTTTGTTGTCATTGTTGTATTGCACTCTCTCGAATTACATGAATACCCCTAACATATCAAAATGTTGGTCTCTACTCTTCTCTTTATGCAATTAAGCACATTAATAGTGCTACAATTAGTCACTGCTGAAAGTATTGAAATTTTAAGAGGCCTTATGTATGTTTTCCCATGTTGTAGAGCCCATTGGAGGCATAGTTGTCATTTGCAAGGTCCCAATCTCATTCTCACATTTTGCCCAGGAGGAGCCGTTGCCAACCTTGCCAGCCATAAGGGATCCCTATCCCTTATGAGATTGTGGCAAGTACAAAATATGTAGTCCATGATGGGGGCCGGGATCTCTAGAAGCTACCTCGTCAATATCATTTGGTTCCTAAACCAATAAATCATAAGCAAAATTCACCAATTGACTCTCTGTCTCTCTCTCTTCTTGGTTTGTTTAAATTAAGTTTTGCAAGCTATTATTGCATGTTCTTTTCTTTTACAAACCATGCACACACACAACATGCTATTTCCTTTTTCAAAATACCGAGCCCCGCACTCCTTGCAAACACGCACAATAGTAACATTGCTAGCTCTTATTATTTTCATCTCCACGAAGAGCCAAATGTTGTGTTCTCTAATTCTTTTACAAACCCCACACGCATACAATCATGCATACGATTTTAAGACATGAAAGTAATCAAAGTCAAATCTGAACATGTCCAAGGAATACAACTAGCCCTGTGTGGTGGTAAACGACATGGTTTAGGGATCCATTTTTGTTCTCATTTATTCCATTTCGAAAGCCATGATTGAAGGCGTTGCTTGTAGCACAGTTTTACATGCAGAGTGCAGCCGATCTAATTCCAGATGAATGCACAAACTGAACATATGTTTGTGTTGTCCCCTTTCAATAAATCACTAGGATTTAAACCTTAGAATGAGGTATTTGTGGCCGAAGACGACGAATTAATTTTCCCACAAGGAAATACAAAACTGTTGCCAAGCTAGAAAACCAGTGCCTTCAAATAGCAATGATCACTGTCCCCTTAAATTTACAAGTCAACAAAGCATAAGAATATAATGGCCTTTCTTAACCTGTCATGCACACCAGTCATACATTCCAGGCCAAGATAAGGTGCATCAGTCACACATTCTACATGGGATAACATTATCCTGGCTCCAACAATCAGGAAGAAAGAATCTGCTGAGTGATGAGGACCCAATCAAACTGATGGAACCTGCGAGGCACTTTACAAGTGATGTTTCTGCCAGCTGAGAATGGCAAGTAAGCCTGCAATCTTTGGTCGCCGAATGGCTCAGCTCCTGCCTAACCATAATTGTGGGCATATCTGCCATTCAAGCTTTTCACTTATTCATAGGCTTTTTGCTGCTCTGTTACAGAAATTAAGGACCTTGTTAATCATCATTGGCAGGTCATATTCTCGTCTTGATAAAAATCATGTGGTAGCTTATGTCCTGTAGCCTTACATAAGTTTTGAGTCTAAGAATATTTTCTCAAGGGAAGAAATATAACTTAATTGAGTTAAAGAATATTTTCTCAAGGGAAGAAATATAAACTAAGGTAGTCACTGTAGGCCAGTCAGATTCATGTCCTATTTCTAACCACAACACAATGGGTTTACTGTGCAACTTGATCACTTGCTCGACTCATATTTGACCTCACACTTGCTGCACTCAAAAGCAAACTCCACATGAACATTTACTGTCTACGAAACGGTGGACTCGATTTGTATGATCTCCCTATCCTCTGATTTATATCAATAGTTATGATCTCCCTATCCTAGATATCGATTTGTAACTTGATCACTTGCTGGACTCATATTTGACCGCACACTTGCTGCACTCAAAAGCAATCTCCACATGAACATTTGCTGTCTACGACTGTATTGTGACAGTCTATACATACAGGTGTGTATGAATTGGCTTTTCTATAAGTATGTTAAGGAGTCCAAATGCTATGGCCAACAACCGTGAATGGCCACACAGGGATCATTCTTTTGCATCGTCTGCAGTATCACCCAAATCGTGCCGTTGAATGTCACTTTTCTCCTTGAGCTCTTTGATCTTCTCATGTAGGACATGATACAAATGCTTTATTTGTGAATGTTCATGATCTATGATAAACGAATGTACTTCATGCTCATGCTCAATCCAACTCTGGCCAGGCTTCTTCCAAGCACCTTCTCTCAGCCTAGATTTTTCCACTTCACGTGCGCATTCATGCAGACCAGCTTCACTGTAGATGTTTGACATCAAAACATATGCTGCAGACTGCTTGGGCTGCAGAATCACTGCATGATCGAATGCCTGTTTTGCCAGCTTTACATTACCATGTGTACGACATGCACTCAGCAAGCACAAACAAATGTTGAGATCAGCCTGCATCTGCATCCTCCCCAACATGTTCTCAACCCTCTTGAAGTCACCTGCACGTCCAAGGAGGTCTAGCATAATACCATAATGCTTCAATTCTGGAAGTATGCCATAATCTCTGCTCATGGATTCAAAATACTCGAGACCTTTGGCAACAAGGCCACTATGACAGCAAGCTGAAAGAATGGAGGTGAATGTTACATCATCAGGACTCTTACCTGCTCGCTTCAATTTCTCAAACATGTGCAAACTTGCTGCATAATTTCCTTCTCCTGCATGACCAACAATACATGCAGTCCATGACACAATATCAGGCTCAGAAAGTCCATCAAAGACTGCTTGTGCATCTACCATGCTTGCACACCCCCCATATGCACCAATTAGAGTGGATGTGACGGAGGAGATTTGATCACACCCAGTGGAGACAATGTAAAAGTGAACCTGCTTGCATAACTCCAAGCTTCCTGTTTCATTGCAAGCTTGCAAAATGCAAGTAAGTGTGATATCATCTAAACTCAAACACTCTTCTTCCATCTGTGTGCACAACTGTAAAGCCTTTGCTCCTTCCCCTTGCTCAACATATGCTGAGAGCATCGCATTCCACGACACCATGTCACGTTGAGATAATGCATTGAACACGTCCTCGGCTTCCAAAATGGCCCCACATTTGCCATACATATTCAAGAGGGCCGTACCAACAAGGACGTCTGAGGCATAGCCCTTCACGCACACATCTGTGTGCAAGGCCTGTCCAATTTCCAAGGACACGACTTTGATTGATCGTTCCTGCACGGCAAAACCTTCTTCCTTCTCGGCAAGGTTAGCACATGCCTGAAGGGCGATCACAAATGTCAAGGGGTTTGGACTCATGCCTTCCTCTTGCATTCGTGTGTACAACTGTAGAGCCTTCTTTCCTTGGCCCTGTTCAACATAAGCTGTGAGCATTGCAGTCCATGACACAATGTCATGTTGAGATAATGATCGGAACACATCCTCTGCTTCCATGACAGTACCACACTTGCCATACACACTCAAAAGGGCGGTACCAACAACCAGATTAGTTGCAAGGTCCTTTGTGCGAATATCTGCATGTAATGCATGTCCGCTTTCCAAACACATCACTTTGGACAATCGTCCCTCCAAAAAAAAACCTTCCTTCTCTGCAAGGGTGCCACATGCCTGAAGAGCCATCATAAATGTCAGCTGGTTTGGAGTCATGCCTTCCCCTTTCATTTGCCTGTACAAGAGTAAAGCCTTCTCTCCTTCCCCCTGCTCGACATATGCTGAAAGCATTGAATTCCATGAAACAATGTCACGCTCAGATAGTGCTGTGAATGCATCCTCTGCTTCGGCAACTGCCCCACACTTGCCATACATACTCACAAGGGTGTTGCCAACACAGATATGAGAAGCCAGACCTTTACTGCGGGCATCAGCATGTAGTTTCTTGCCCTGTTCGAGGTCTGGGATGCTTCCACAGGCTTTGAAGAGGCTGACATAGGTAAAAGAATTTGGCTCCAGACCGTCCTCTCGCATGCATTGCTGCATTTGAAGTGCTTCCCGCCCACGGCCAGAGTCTACAAAGGCAGAGATGAGAGCTGTCCAGGAGAAGACTGTACGGTGAGGCAATCTGGCAGATATAGAGTGGGCATCATCGATTGCACCACACCTTGCAAGTGTCACAACCAGGTAGCCACCAAGGAAGCTGGTGAGGTCGGCTTTATGTTGGGCGATATGTGCTTGAACTGTCTTGGCATGTGTGAGGGCCTTCTTGTTATTGCATGCCTTGAGAAGGGAGTGGTAGGTTGTGGTGGAGAGGGGTACGTGCATGTGTGAGAGGACATCCAGTGCCTGGTCCAGGCGTCCTTCGTTGCAAAGAATTTGGAGAAACTCACCATCCTTGTGAGATATAAATGAAGGAGAAGAATTCTGCGGTCCCTTTTCTTGCTGTGGTAGGGGAGGAGGACTACCATGATGATGATGGTCGTGCATGATGGGCAGCCTTGAATCATCCACCCATGGGGGATTGTGCTGGTTGTACAGGGGGGGGCCTTCTTCAGCAGCCTTAGCATGACTAGGGCTTCGTTTGTGGTATTGCCTGGTGTACTCACACAGCTCATCCTGCCTCTCCTGTTGTTGTTGACCCCTTCCTCTTCTCTGTTGTAATTGGTGTTTCTGTGATTGGGGTGGTGCTACTGCTTCCGGCGCTGCTGATGTTCTTCCTGGTGGCAGAGGTAAAGGAAGAACCGCCATCCAGATTGACCTAACCAACACATATGTACCTTTCCGTTGTGCAGATAATCTTCTCTTGTTGTTAAGCTGTTAGAGCGGTTCCCTATCAAAGCGGCCCACAGGGTAACAGCCAAGTGAGGGAGGGACGCTCTCAAACTTCTCAGCCCTCGACGCTTGCACGCCCTGGAAAGCTCAAAAGGGCTCGGCTGCCCAAAGTGGCCGGCCTGTGCAGATTCTTTCAGGACATTGCTCTCCCAGGCTCCAGCCCATGCAAGAAACCTTCGTGACTTGTGCTGCGGCCTGCGTACGCTCGCTCACAGGACAGAGATAGGCCTTTCACATTAGAGAATGGGCGGGCCACGGGGCAATCAAGATGGCCCGGTTCAGAATTTAAAAAAATGTCAAAAATCTCAAGATTTTGTTATAATTAGAATAAAATGCTTGTTCAAAATTATTATTTCTTCTTCAATCCAGGAGAAAAGGATTGATGTAATGCTTGATAATAAAAAAATTCCCAACAATGTTGTAGAGGGTTGGGGTTGCCACTCAACTTGCTTGTTCATCATCATTTTTTAGGAGAATTGTTTGGTCAAATTTTCGAAATCAATATAAATGAATGCATGGGCTATAGAATTCTATATTTTGCATGGTATCATACCGTGGCAAGTGGCTGGCACACGTTAAGCACATGCAAGCGTACGGAGAGGGGAGAGCGAAGGGATGGCGGCAGCGTCGTGGGAGCAGAATGACGATGTCGGGGAGGTTGGCTGGGGAGACTTGGATGCAAAGGAAGACATGAAGAGAGACCGCGATGACAAACAAGGAGGCAGGGAGGCGAAGAAAGTGCAATTCAACTGGATTTCGTCGTCGCAGATGAATAACAAGACCCAGCAGGAGAAACCAACTAGAGGGAGAAGGTATGTGCAAGGTCATTGCTTTGAGGATTGGACCTATTCTGGAAGAGATGATATCCAAAAGATAATATGGGTTTATAAAAGGGAGGTCTATCTATGATAACATCTATGTGGCTTTAATGGGCAAAGAAGTGGCTCGAAGGTCAGGACAAAAGTGTGTGCTTCTATAATTAGATTTGGAAAAATCCTATGATAGGGTGCACTAGTCCTTCCTTGCTAGAACTATGGAGAAGTTGGGATTTGGAAGAAGAATGACCACAACCATCTACACTCTCATTGTAGGGGCTCAATCTAAGTTATTGTTGAATGGAAGATTGGTGGGGGGGGTAAGACAAGGGTGTCCTTTGGCTCCATTGTTATTTGCCATTGTATCTCATCCATTGATAGGGGCTCTAGAGGACACATGTGAGAAAGGATTGGTGACCCCTAATAGGTCTGAGATTGAGAAATGGGAATAATTGGTGGTGCAGTGCTTAACAGATGACTCATTGCTATTCTTAAATGATGATAATGACAATGTAAGACAAGCCCTACAAATAATACGATTGCTTACTAATGCTTCTGGGTCCAGATGTAACATCCGTAAATCCAGAATTATTGCTTGATGAAAGAGGATGATTTTGACACGAAAAGGTGGGGGTGTGAGGTTATAAGTAAGGGACAGCTTGTTGGACATTTGGGAGCTCCTCTTGGAGTTGGAATGATTAGTAAGGATGTAACTAATTGGGAAATAGATAGCCAAGTTGGCGAGGCTGACTACCAATCGCTTTTATAAGGAGATGATTAAGAGTGAGTTGAATGTGAATTACTGTAACACAATCTAGAGGGTAAGGTGGAGTATGGGTACTTGGAAGAAGAGGTGGAAATCGCTATGGGGTCTGAGTATACCTTTGAAAGTCCATACTTTTTTTGTATGTGGGCTCTGCCTCTTGGCTACAAGTTGGTAGAGATAAACTTTACCTCAAGGGTTTGTCCTAGATGATTAAGAGTGAGTTGAATGTGAATTATTGTAACATAATCTAGAGGGGGTAAGGTGGAGTATGGGTACTTGGAAGAAGAGGTGGAAATTGCTATGGGGTCTGAGTATACCTTTGAAAGTCCAGACTTTTTTGTGGAGAGTATGTATGCGGTCTCTTCCTCTTGGCTACAAGTTGGTAGATAGAAACTTTACCTCAAGAAGAGATGGAAATTGCTATGGGGTCTGAGTATACCTTTGAAAGTCCAGACTTTTTTGTGGAGAGTATGTATGCGGTCTCTTCCTCTTGGCTACAAGTTGGTAGATAGAAACTTTAACTCAAGGGTTTGTCCTAGATGTGGATCGGTTGAGGATGGTAGACATGCATTCTGGGATGCCCTGCTACTATCAAGGGGGCTATGGAGCATGATAAATAAGTTGGTGTTTACTAGCATAGGTCTAAGGGGTTCTTGGGGGGACTGGTTAATGGGAAAACTGGTTGGACCAGAGGGGTCAGTTGATGTGGTGTTCGGCCTAGTTAGATATACATGTTTGTGGAAACTTTGGATCTCTAGAAACTGTCTTATTTCAGAAGGCCTTAAGGTATGGATTAGATGATGTTGAATTGATGTATAGGTGTGTGCATCACTGTTGGTCTGTATACTATGTGAATAAGATGAATGACAATACATTTGTAGAGTTGGTGTAGGCATTACAAACTGGAATAGGAGCCAATCACATGATGATGGGATAGATGCACATACTAGGGAAACCTAACCAATTCATGGCATGCGGTAGGGATATGCATGGAAAGATTTGAAGGAGTTGGTGTCTGATAGGAATAGCAGAGTTGGATTGCCAAATTTTGGGCCTAAAACACAAAGGTGGTAGCTGAAGGAGAAACAAAATGCACACATCTTTATGGCACTAATAGAGAACCCTATCAGAAGAAGGCTTGATGTGAAGATATGGACCAAGAAAGAGTCTATGGAGGAGCAAACTCCTAAGGGGTGCACCACTGAGACTTTGCTAGTGACTCGCTTGCAGTTGGGACCACTCATCTTTTGTGTGGGAGGATGAGAGGTGGTACTAGATCTGTGGTCTATTAAACACAGTGAAGAGTTGTACTAGGTTTTTTGATGAGATTTGAGCTTTTGTAAAAGGTGGACTATTGTATATGTTGTTGGATAGTTTATAAATATAATTATATTTCCCCAAAATTAGAATTCTATATTTTGAACAAATGATGAATTAAAGCTTAGTGAATCAAACAACACCATATTAGAAATGTTCCTCATATATGAAAGTCTTGTTGCATTGTGGCTCCTCAAGTGCATAGGTAGAGACCTCATTCAGCATCGAGAGGATTCAAAAGATGTTAAAAGAGTTATTAGCTAGCATGTTTAAGACCCCGCTCACTTAAATGTGAAGGACCTCCTTTTGAGATATAGCTCCCTCTAGTTATTCAATAGCTAAGGTAGCTACTATAAATGTATACAATGTTATACTCTTTCTTGTTTAATTTAATAGCTCCTTGTACTATTCAATGTGAAGAACCTCCTTTTGAGATACAGTTCCCTCTAGTTATTCAATAGCTAAGATGGCTACTATGAATGTATACAATTGTATACTCCTCCTTGTTTAATTCAATCGTATTCTTTCTCTTGCACACAAAAAAGAAGTCTTCTTACAATTTTACTAGCCATGCAACAAATGAGTTATTATTAGATCCCATACTTCCCTTACCCTAATTTACCAAATGTAGTAATTGTATAAGGAGTCCCCACATGCAAAAAAACAAGAAGAAGAATACTCCTTATTGGAGCCCATACTTCCCTTACCCTAATTTACCAAACATAGTAATTAATAAATAATTGTATAAGGAGTCCCCACATGTAAAGAAAGAATACTCTATATAAGAATGAGACAATGGCATGGATCATTTTGTTGGAGTTGTTGTCAAACACCACCTCAACACCCCTTACAGCTAGAACATACCTATGTCCCATTTTGTTGGAGTTGTTGTCAAACACCACCCCTTACAGCTAGAACATACCTATGTCCTATTTAACTCACCAAAACTTGATTACATGTATTGTCAAGATCTTTTCTAGACATGGAGAGATTTGATTTGCCAAAAAAGTGTAAAGCTTCTCACTGGCCTAAATTTTTCTCTTCAAGGTTAGATATTGCAAACATTTTTAAAAAGATTGATTGCCAAAATCAAAATTTCCATTTCTTAGTAGCAAGTTCACCTTGATTATAATTTTTAACTAGTGGGCTAACCCGTCCGAAGCACGTATATAATTCCCAGCTTGATATTTTTTGAATTTCTAGAGTAATAGGAGTCCACCTCTCCTTGAGCCTCTAAATTACCTCCCGAAACTCCAAACTCTTGCCACGTGGCAACTTCGTGAAACTCTTCCTATATATAATATAGAAAAGAAGAGGATGCCTTTTTTGAAGGAAAGAAAATTATATCCAATAGTTTTTTCTACTACTATATATTGCACAAGTGAATCTTTGCATGACAATGACAATGACAAGGAGCATTAGCGCCCACAGGCTACTCCCATTCACAACACCCGCAATAGTAGGAATTGCTTTGGTGTAACAATGTGAATCCGATGACTACTTGAGAGTCGAGATCTCACAAATATGAGGGTTGGACTTGTTTTTTGTGGTTTTCCACTCTACATGAGTGACACATCGTGAACCACTTCCATTTTTGAATTGGTGGTTGTTGCTTGCTTTGTAGTAGGATTTTACATTGTTGAGCTTGTTTTTTGGGTTAATCTTATTTTCATTGGAGTAATTTTGATTTTGCTAGATAGAGTAGGTATTTTGAAATAATTCTTATAAGTGCTTCATTGTTGTTATTTATTTAAAAAGTAGGAAATAATTTTTTAGTTTTGTGATTCATTAGAGTTAAATAATCCTTGTGAGGGTATTTATATCCACATTGAAGCTTGAGTCTAAGGCTATTATCATGGCCTAGCATGACTCATAGTTAGATATTGAACCATAGAGTTCAAAGATTGACATAGAAGTTGATCCAATGACATTGGATTAACAAGGATTTGGTGTGCTGAAATGCCCTAACTTTGTGTCATAGTGCTAATGGTTTAAAGTCAATCTAATGAGCATTCTTTGGATATTTCAACTCGAGGAGTATATCCATGGGTACGGAGTTACTCAACCAGTTTTAGATAGACAAGGTAAAGTGGACACAGTTCAACTTTACCAAACAGACATCACAAAAAAAACTCCAAGTTGTACTAATTTGTGTTTTAGAAATATTTATGAAGTTTATACGAGGACATAGTATTCCTGGTCATTGGTTACAGTTGGGTAGTATATTGTCACCTACTGCTGGTAGGTAGTGGATTGCCACTATAATGAGGAGTCAACAAGGAAATTTTATACGTCAGACTTCATAAAGGTGGTAAACACAAATTAGATGAGTGATGTTTATATCGTACCAATCTCAAAGTATAGAGATTGAGTTTGTTTGTCTATCAATGTAAGTTATATTGGAGGCTTACATAAACCACATATTGTAGCATATGTATATACAAACTGATTAAACAAGAAAGGAATTATCATTTCTTGCTTTGAAGTAAACCATTATACGTGGTTGGAAATGGTTTACAGCTTGTTGTCTATAGTTGAGAATGATTTAGGACTGGTTTGTCTATTGTTTGACTTATTAGCAGTGTCTAGCGAGCCCACACTTGTAAAAGTGTATGGTTCTACTAATGTTTACATGTGAGCATGGAAGCCCATAGACATGTCCGTAGAGATATAGCTGGCTATTGACTCATAGGGTTATAGTGCCAAGCACCCATAGTGGTTGCTAGAGCAGACATGTAGATAGGCATGTCTTTACTCATGGGCTTGAGTATTGTAAAACTCTCATTGCTTGCATGCTACTCTTGATTTCTAGTAGTGTGTAGACACTATCTATGTGGACATCATCTTCATTGTAAGGTGTGTGAATTGTTCCGGGAAAGTGTAGCTTTCCTCAGACTATGTGCTTTATCGATTGAACATTTCACCACACAATACTATACAAATTAATAAAGACTTGTAATAGTTGTGCAAATTGGTTGTACTAATGTGGTTTCTAAAACTACAAGAGAGAAATATCTTTATTGCTGTAGAACATGCAAAGATAACCCTTTGATGTCAAAGAACATTCAGTGAAGTTCTTGAAAATTTAAGAACTTCTAAGACACAATAGGCATGAGATTATTTGATGTCTTAGTAGTGGTTTGTGTTTCATTGCAAGTGGCGCTTATGGTTTATACTTCCAAATGGAACACTAGCACTATATGTTTCCTTTATCGTAGTACTTAAGGAAAATATAGGTTGTGCTTCTTGTTTCCCTTATTGTAGTTCTGAGGGAAGTCACATGGATAGATGATCGTACGGTTTGCACACAAACACTTGTTTATAGTTCCTTGATGGTGTTTGTGAACAAAAACTATTCTTAAAGGGAAGAATGAATAGGTTGACTAAGATGGCCAAGTTTATTCCAACTTAAAAGGATGTGAAAACATCCTACAAACTATATGGCATGTCTGTAGATATAGTGTCTAATAGAGATAGGAAGTTTGATAGTACTTTTGAAGGGAAATCTTCAAAAATTTGGAAACTACTCTGAGTATGAGTATGGATGACCATCCGTAGGCGAGTACGACAAACCATCCATAACTTGATGGTCAGGTAGAGAATCAACCAAGTGATAGAGGATATGCTTCGTGCATATGTTAGTAAAAATGCAACCTAATTGGAAGAAATTCTTGCCATATTTAGAATTTTCTTAGAGTAATCTGAAATAGTCAATGACTTGATTTATTTGATTTATTTTGATATATGGATTCTAGCCTAGATCTCCTATAGCCATAGAGCTATAGATGGTAGCATAGCATACAAATTTGAGTTGCTAGAGAGCTCTCTAGTATATCGAGTTTTTCATAACATCAAAAAATTACGATCTATTAGGACAACATAGTTCTTCCTAAGTTTTGGTTGAGTTCTTGGAGCCATAGTCACTTGCACATGAACTAGAGATGATCCTTGGGTTCAAAGATCGGAACACGAGGGTATACTGTGTATCAATAGGCACTTGTTAAGTGGAAGGATAGGCCGAAGGAAGCCTCAATATGGAACCAACTAAGAATGTTTACCAAATCTTTTCCTCCATTTGTTTTTGCCATAGAGACAAAAACTATTCTTAAAGGGGGGGAAATGTCATGTAGCATGTAGTACGCTTACGGCTCGATCACTAACGGAGTTTGGACCTCGGAGCATGGCCAGTGGGAGCTAGTGTGGTTCAAGGGTGAGATGCTAGCGGTTAGATTGATACAACCGCCATAGAGTAGGATGGTGGAGTGACCAGGTGGTTGGATGATTCGGTGGCCACCGTGTATAGGTAGACCTACACATAACTAGGTGAGTGTGTGTGGACACACACACATTATCTCTAAGGTTGGGTGGTGAATCAGGGCCAAGTCTTCTTCCCCTCCTCTCTCCCACAGCTATGGTAGAATCTAGAGGGTGTGACAACTACTCAAAGAAGTGAAAAAATAAACTCTACATAGAAACAAACTACAATTTCACTTGCTAGATTAATTTTGGTATTAGGAATCCATTGTATTTGATAAATTTCCTACATATTGGACATGCATGTGTCTATATAAGATGATAGGCACTATCTCCATAGTATTTGATAAATTTCCCACATATTAGACATGCATGTGTGTGTGTGTGTAAGATGATAGGCACTATCTCCCAATGCTAAAACCAAAAAGGTGGCTAAGTTTAAATTTTCTAAAGTTTCATATAATCTCACGGTCACTAATAGGAGGTAGTATAAAGTAGAATACATCGCATGTGGGCATTGGCCTTCACCGAGTATATAAAGCAAGAGTGTGGGAAGCATGACGTAGATTTTTATAGGCACATAGGGAGTTAGCCAAAATACATATATTTTTTGTGTGATAAAAGAAGGGCAATAGCCATGGCTCCTTGAGGACAAATGTCTCGAGAAGATCTTCTTCTATTTTTAGTATGGTTGATATGGGAGAATCAACTTCACTTGTATCTAGCCTATTTAGTGAGATGCTAAACCTATCTAATCTGTATTTAAACCGTTTGGTTACACTCCGATGTCCAATGAAGCATTTACGGTTCTCAATTACAAAGTGGTTTTTTGGGAGGCTTTAAAAAGTAGAGCTAATTAATACTTGCATTGAAGCATTGATATTCCTTATAGTAGCTCTTTCTTGTCTGGAGAGGACACGAAGGGTGCACTATGGGAAGTAGAGTGACCTCCAAATTTTGTGTCGATCATGTCCTCAAATGTTGTATGCATGTAAGAGGGTTAGGGAGTGGAGGCAATGATAATAATACATAATGCCACTATCCGAGGGCCCTTTGCTGAGATCAAAGCACATGCCTTCCCTGTTATAGCTATGGACATAATTATCCTAAATGTTAATGAGAAGAAATGATGAGTTTAAATAATCTAGCAATAGTTACAATGGCTAGATAAGGAATTTATGCCTGCCATCATACATGGACAGTTGTAAGCATAAAGTGTAATTGTTGCTAGTTCAAATGATGAATCAAAGCAGTTGTGAGTTGAAGTAAGGAAAATTGTAGATGATGTGGGAGTCTCAAGCACGCCTTTCCAGGAACTCCTTGGCCATGAACCATCATTTGATTGGCATGAATAAGGAGTCCACACACAAGTACCTTGGAGATGCCCTACATGTATTCGCATATTCTTGGATGTCGAGGAATGGCGAGGAAGGATCCACTAATCTTTGTTGATCTCATAATGTCTTCTTCTAATGGCCTTTATTATACTCTCAAGGATACCCTTGATAGGGTTTGCAAAGATTTGTGCACGAAAACAGATGGAGATGCGAAAGAACATCTGAGAATCATGACAGAGGCCCATAGTCTTTGGAGCAAGCTGTTGCGAATGAGCCTATTGATTCCGGAGATTTATATGTCTACTAGAATATGAAGATTGGAAGTGCTATCGGCACTTGGCAGAGTTATGAGTACATTGCTAAGGAGAAGTAGCCTGAGTCTCTTCAAAAGAGGAGTTGAAGAATAGAGTAGTCCATAAAAGTGCATAGGTGTAGAAGCCTTATATATAGTTATGGTATGTTATCTTTTGTAAATAGTATTTAAGGCTGTAGCCCTTCCAAGTACATAGATGTCCTTAGTCTTTGCCTACAAGGATGATGTAACAACCTTTTTGGAATAAAGTGGTCTTTCAACTATAATTCACCTTATCTTTTTTATTAATTGCCTTGTCAAATTTTAGGTTGTATTGTTCATTGTTTTTCATAACATACTCACTCTTCCCCAAAAAAGTAAGAAAAGATGCCTTCATTATTGGGGTGTAGGATTTTGAGGGAAGATGCCTTTATTATTTGACATTAAAAAAGAAGAAAGGTTTTTTTTTTGTTTAGTAAAAAAGAAGAGTACCTTTCTCCCACTACTATAAATATATAGGTAACCTCCAAACAACTTTATTAACCACCATTTAGCTTAGCATTCTTAGTAGAGCACACCACCCACAACCCTCCTCTGTATTGTTTGTGATGGCCTCATCCAATATTAGCATTGAAGTTGTTGTGACATGTATCGCTAACTAGGGATGCCCTACCAATGCGGAGGTCAAGAAAAAGACCATAAATGGTGCACAAGCATGGAAAGCTCTCATCCTTACAACTTCTTAGTAGTGATGATGATATTTCTCCATTGCAGACCAAAGTGGTGGGATTAATTGCCATATGTTGAGCCAATGATTTGATTGATGATGCGTCTGAGCATCTTTTGCTAGAGGAAGTGCGGAAGGGAATGAACGTCGTTCGCTTACTTTACGCCTTCACCCCGGATGACAAGTGACACCCATAGAAGTAAAGATGGTAGTGAATAACAGCTATGATAGAAGAGTTGTATTTAGAAGTTGTGTGTGAATGAACTTGGTTTTATTTCTAATTGGAAGCAGTATTTTCAATCCTGATGATGTAATGTTGTCATGTTGTTCTCTCTCTCACTCCCTCTTGCTCTCTCTCTCTCTCTCTCCCTCTCAACTAATTATGTCATGACTCTCTTTCCCTCTCTCTCCCACTCTCTTTGCTCCTCTCTCTCTTGATGGAGGAGGGAGGAAATCTCTTTATTTCAAAAAAGCAAATGGGAGTGGGGGAGAGAGAGGAAGGAGAGAGAGAGGGAAGAGGGTGGGGGAGAGAAAGGGAAGAGGGTGGGTGAGAGAGAGAGAGAGAGAGAGAGAGAGAGAGGCAGAAAGAGAGAGGGAAGGAGAGAGGAAGGGTGGGTGGGAAAGGGAGAAATCATGGGAGAGAGGGAAGAAGAGATGATGTATAGGAAGGGTGAGGGAAAGGGAAGGAGAGTTTATACATAGGAAGAGTGACGGAGAGGCCAAGGAAGAAGTTGAGGGAAGAGGGTGGGAGAAAAGGAGGAGAAGAGGAGTGAGAGGGAGAAAGAAAGCATGAGGTTGGGAGGAGGAGAGAGGGAATATGGTGGAGAGGAAGAAGTAGAGTGACAGGGAGAGAGAAAGGTATAAGATTGGGGGGAGAGAGAGAGAAAGAGGGAAGAAGAGAGATGAGAGGGAGGGTGGGAGAGAGAGAGAGAGAGAGAGAGAGAGAGAGAGATTATGAATAGGGAGAGGGAAAGACAAAGGGAAGAGGAGAATAAAGATGAAACGTAGGGAGAGGAAAAGATAGAGGGAAGAGGAGAGGAGGGATGATGCATAGAGAGAGAGAGAGAGAGAGAGAGAGAGATTATGCATAGGGAGAGGGAGAGACAAAGGGAAGAGGAGAGGAGAGATATACATATATATATATAGAGAGAGAGAGAGAGAAGGAGAGATTATGCATAGGGAGAGGGAGAGATAGACAGGAGAGGAGAGGAGAGATGATGCATATGGAGGGACAGGGAGAGAGCAAGAGAGGGTGGGAGAAGGAGAGAGAAAGGCAAGAGGTTGGGAGAGAGATAGAGGGAAGGAGAGACAGAAGGATAGAGAGTGAGAGGGAGGGTGGATAAGGTATTAAGAATCATGGATCTGGGGCAGCTCATAGTAAGCAATCAAATCCATGGTGGAGCTTAAGAAAAAATACTAATACAAGATTATGCTAGAGACTAAGTAATCACACAATAATAAGGACATAAATTCAATAATCTCATTGTTCTAATCAAGATCCATACACCCATATTCATAGCCTTAGGAAGGGCTCCAATCCATGCTTTGTGTGCACCCTAGCGCCAACCATATGTTCATCAATGCTCACACTACATGTGTCTCCTTACACTTTCCATGTGCTACCTTTTTGACCTTTGACTTCACCTTTTACAAATGACCATACAAATCAACCTTTGACATTAAACCCTTAGTCTATTCCTTTTTCTAATGTGTATGCTTCTTCTCTTGCTCATGTGACTCGCTCCCTACCTTCCTTGTTCTCCATGGTACCACATTTCTCAACATCCCCCTCCCTTGGTGCCACATTTTTAGGCTACTGCGGATGCAAGGTTACAACATATTTTCACCCCCCCCCTTGATGGTGACTTGAGCTATCTTTAAGGCCTAGAGGTCAACTCTAAGAGTGAGGTCCTCCCCTCCTTGTTGATAGAGACTTGACCTATCTTTGAGGTCTAGAGGTCTCTTCTAAGAGTAGGGTTACAACAATCATTACCCCCCCTAGGTGCTCAAACTAGCTACTCTCATAACAAATAATTTTTGGCCTACTCATTTGGTGGCTTTTACAATGTTGGCTTGGGTAGTGAGGGAATTTTTGCACGCTCATTTGGCCACTTACACATGCTTGACAGTTTTTTTTTCTAGACCCCCCACTTGCTCACATACTCATATGGTTGCATTATTTTACAAAGATTTTGCTTATAATTTTCAGTGAAAGTTTTTGTCAATGAATATTTTGATAATGAAAACACTCTTGCAAACATCGTGTGTTTAAAAAAAGCCCAAGATGTAAGAGATGCCCAAACTACACATATGGCACTTTTTATACAAAGACTATAAGAATATGGCATAGCGGAAACAGATATCAAGACAAAGCACAATAGACAATGCAATAGATACACAATGAAGAGAATTTAAAATTCTAATTATACCAAAGAGGTACAAGTGATGGTGTTGTCCACCTGTGCGCTCTCAAGTAGAGCTTTAGATGGCGATCTAGATAGACTCTGGATGGAGTATGTACGAGGTGTAGAAGAAGGGGTAGATACTTACAAGCATTAGATGCCTTAGCTCATGGTGCAACCATCTCCATATATATAGTACTGTAGGTAGTGTGGTAAACTCGTATACAATGAGGGCGGTTACACTGCATAGACACGGTCACCACCCGCATATCAAGAGTGCGGCCCACCGTCCACTAATGATGGACCTATTATCCGAGGGAATATTCTAGGGAATATTCATCATATCGTCGCCTCGGGGGCGCAAACCCCGCCAAGGGGCTACTAGCCCCCCTGGGACCCCCCAAGCGGGGCGATGCCCCGAACCCCGCTCCTACCCCTGACCATCCCCTAACCATCATCAATGGTCACAATAATGACCCCATAGACGTCTACGCCGGGGTACCCACTAAAGACATATGCACCATGGCTACTCCTCATAATGGGGGCCTAACAAATGTGCATTATACATCAAAGTGAGATACATGCTGAGAGGCGGGCATTGAGTGTATGCATTTAGTGTATACTAACACCCCCCCTCAATGTCCACCTGAAGATGAACTCGGTTTTTGGCCTAATGCCAAGTCGATGAAGATGTCAAGTTAGCTGGTCCTTCCCAAGAGCCTTGGTGAAGATGTCGGCATAGTTTTTCTCTATAGAGAAATACTCCAGTTCCACTATCTCATCCTCTATCAGTCTCAATGTGCTTTGTGCGAGCATGAAACACAGGGTTCTTGGAGATAGCCATGCAACTCTGATTGTCACACCTCAAGATTGTAGCCTCCCTGATCTGAATTCCCATGTCAACCAAGATTCTCCTCAACCAAACTACCTCACATGCAGCAAAGCAAGCTGTCTTATACTCAGCCTCTCTGGAAGAAAGTCCCCCTGTAGGTTGCTTTTTTGCTGGTCCAAGAGAAAGCACCGAAACCAAAGCGAAAAAAAATATCCAAAAACTAATTTCCTAGAATCACAATCTCCTGCCCAATCTAAGTCACAATAACCTGTCAGAGTGTCACCCATGCTGTAAGTGATGCCATACTCAAGAGAAGCTCTGATGTACCTAAGTACCCTCATCCCTTCCTTCCAATGACTCTCTCGTGGCTTGTTGGAAAACCTACTCAACACACCAACTGTGAAGTTGATATCAGGTCTAGTGTTAGTGAGAAAAATCAAACTCCCCACCAACTTCCTGTACTTCTTGATGTCAACAAGTGATGAAGAATCCTTTGCAGAAAGCTTCATGTTCACTTCCATTGGCGTAGACACAGTCTTGCAGTTTGTCATCCCAAATGCTTTGAGAATCTCCCAAGCATACTTTTGCTACGAAATGAAGATTTTACCTAACTCTTGCCAAACCTCAATCCCCAAACATAAATGCATAAGTCTGTCATCTCAAACTCATGGCTCAGCATATCCATTGTCTTCTGGATCATCTCATCATTGTCACCTGAAATGTTTAAGTCATCTACATACAAGACAACCAAAACAATCTTGCCATGACTTTTTACAACATACAAGTTAGCATCAGAAGAACTTCTTATAAACCCAATCTTTTTGAAAAATTGGTCTATCTTGTGATACCATGCCCTTGGGGCCTGTTTCAACCAAGAAAGATACACTTCTTGCTTTTGGCATCTAGCTTGGTCCTGGATGCATTTGGAATATGCACATAACATTCACAACCAAATGTTCTAAAATGAGAAACTAAAGGTTTCTTACAAGAGTAGGCCTCTTGAGGTGTAACATCCTTGAGTGCCTTTGTGTAGCTCCAATTGAGGACATAAACTCCTGTGTTGACTGCTTCAGCCCAAAATGTATTGGGCAAACCCTTTGCCTTCAACATGCATCGAGCCATCTCCATGATAGTTCGATTGCGGCGTTCTACAACACCATTTTGCTGAGGTGTGTGAGCAGTGCTGAGTTGGCGCTTGATGCCATTCTCCTTGCAGTAGCTGTCAAATTTCCTTGAAAGGAATTCTCGTCCTCGATCTGTACGAAACTTCTTCACCTTGTTTTCTATCTCATTTTCCACAAGCTTATGCTACTGTTTGAACTTGCCAAAAGTTTCAGCCTTATCCCTGAAGGAAATAAACCCACATCTTCATACTGTAATCATCGACTAACAGCAAAAAGTAAGAAGATCCCCCTAATGCAGTACTACACATTTTACCACAAAGGTCAGCATGTACCAGCTCTGGAGGAGTCTTTGTCCGATTGCTGCTTTCCTATGGAAATGCCTTGCGTTGTTGCTTGCCCATCATACAAGCTTCACATGGTTCCTGCAATTCTGAAAATGCAGGCAAATTAGCTACTATACCCTTTTTCTGCATCTCCTTTAGCATAGCAAATCCAATATAACCAAATCGCTTGTGCCAAAGCTTGCTTATGCTCTTATCTACTACAGACACTGTAAGGGCACTTAGCTCATAGAGATTGTTGCGTCTTACTCCTTTCCCAACAGCATCTAGAATTTTTGCTTCAGTTTTCTTGAAGCGTACTTCAAGCCCATGATCCGTCATCATAGCACAATTGATAGTAGATTTATCTTTATCTGGGGTACATAGAGCACATTTGACAGCTTCTTCTCTTCACTTGTAGCTGCTAGAAAAGATACGGTTCTAGACCCTTCGGCTGGACATTTAGCATTATTCCCAACAACAACACTAATGGGTTCCTATAGAGGCTTCCAGGGAACTATACTAGCCCTTCTTAAACTGGTCATGTGTCGGGATGCTCCACTATCCAAAATCCATGAATCATCAACTGGAACCTGAGCAGATGAACGTATCCTCTTCAATGGCGACACAAATTTCAAGCTCAGTCTCGACATTGTTGACTGAGTCCTTTCCCTTCCATGAAGACTTCAAGGTGCTGTTCTTCTCCTCAGCCTGCTTCTTTCTACAGTATTTGACAGCATGACCCTTATTGTCACAGTAATAATAGCTCCCTTGAAACTTCTTCTTCTTTGGCTTCTTCTTCTTCTCATCAGAAGATATCGTGCCTTTGCTTAGCATTAGTTAAAAATGCAGCATCACTACCATCGCGAGTCTTCAGTCACATCTCCTTCTCAAGTAGCATAGCACTAAATTCTTCAAATGATAAAGATGGTACTCTAGCCTGAGTGTTTAGTGATGTAGCCAAGCCATTATACTTCCGTGGAAGAATTTGGATACACCTCCAGGCCAACTCCTCACTAGTGTGTGTAATCCCTACAGCAGTCATTCGATCTCGCAAATTTTTTATCCGTGAGATAAATCCGTCAGCAACTTTTCTTTCAGCAAACTTTTCAGAGCAGCAAGCTGATTCTCCAGGTTCAAAATCCTGGTCTGATTGCGAATCTCATACTGATTTCTCAGTATGATCCAAGCCTCTGAAGCCTTGGTAGTATGTTGAATCAGAGTGAGAACAGAATCACTTACGTTGGTGACGATGGCATAAAGTGCGTCCGCATTGCGCCTTCTCCATGCCCCAAGAACTGTAGCAACTGTCGGAAGCATGTTTGTAGGTTTGTTGGGAGTCGGGACTTCCCACTGGTTCTACATCCATTCCCAGAACAGATTCTAGGAGCTCATAAGAGTCTAGAATGGTATTCATTTTGAATTTTCAAAGAGTATAGTTTGTCCCATCAAGCTTGCCTTCCGTGAAGGCAGGTGGACGAATGCGCAAGACTAGTGTAGCGGCAGCAGAGGTAGAAGCCATCACTCCTAGGATTCTATGCAAAGAAAGACTAAACTTTATGCACTATTCCTACTAAGAGAACCTAAGCTCTGATACCATATAATAATATGGCACAACGGAAAGAGACATCAAGACAAAGCATAATATACAATGCAATAGATACACAATGGAGAGAATTTAAAATTTTGATTATACCAAAGAGGTACAAGTGATGGTGCTATCCACCCATGCGCTCTTAAGTAGAGCTTAGATGGCGATCTAAATAGACTCTGGTTGGAGTATGTATGAGGTGTAGAAGGGGGTGGATACTCACAAGCATTGGATGCCTTAGCTCATGGTAACCATGTTTATATATAGTACTGTAAGCTGTGTGGTAAACGTGTATACAACGAGGACGGTTACACTGCATAGACACGGTCATCACCCGTGTATCAAGAACGCGGCCTATCGACCACCACCCACTAATGATGGACCTAGTATCCGAGGGAATATTTTAGGAAATATTCCTCATATCGTCGGGGCCCGGGGCTCCCGCCCTCGAACCCCCGCCAGGGGGCTGCTAGCCCCCCTGGGACCCCCCAACCGGGCGATGCCCTGGACCCTAGCTAATGCTCGTACCCCTGACCATCTCCTAACCATCATCAATGGTCACAATAATGACCCCATCGGCATCTAAGCTGGGGTTCCCACTAAAGACATATGCACCATAGCTACTCCTCATAATGGGAGCCTAACAAATGTGCATTGAACATCAAAGTGAGATACGCTCCCAAACTCTCTCTTTTTTGTAGCCTTAGGGATTTTATTTTATTTTTAAGAAAAAAAAACCTTATCTACTGTCTCTCCCGCCGTTTCTTCTTCTTCGCTTTGCTCTACACGCCACACAGAGCTTTGCCACTTTGATTCTCTAGTGTTGTAACCGACTACTTATTTTTCGCTCTTCTTTGACCATGACACACTACTTTCTGCGATACCATGCTTGCATCTCGGCTCTACCTGCTTGTTGAATGATGTGTCAATCGCATGCACCTCCCTTTTGCTGGTTTGCTGCTACTCGTCATACTTTGTAGATTACGGCTTCTACTGGTTTGCTTTTTATTATCAACTATTGTTGTTGCAGAGGTGCCACTGATTTTCAAGGATAAGACAAGGTTATGGTTTGTTTGTAGACGAGGGAGGTCACCTATTTGCTCTATCGAGACTTGCTTGCTTATTGCACTAACCAGTGCTCTCTCTATTCGTTTTTGGTTGTGCTGAGAATTCTTCCAACTCGGGCACAAGCTGTTGACAAGGCTCAGTTCTTACTCTGTAGATAATGATGATGTTGCTGCTGCGTTGTATTGCTCATAGGTCCAGCCAGTTACTTTGGATGTAACCCGATGAAAAGATTCTAACGAGATCCTAATTAACAAAGAAAGAGAAGAGATGATAAACCCATGATTTAATCTAAGCTCAAATTGAACACTTGCTATGGCCAGCCCTAGGTGGCTCTGATACAATGTTAAGAATCATGGATCTAAGGTAAACAAGAAATCATGCTTATCAATTACAAGCAAAGTTATCCCCTAAGGGTCTAAAAACCTTCCTCTAACAATGAGCATAGTCGTTGCTACTTGATTGAAGCCCATGTTATAATTCAAAATATTCCATTTCTGGAGCAATAATGAAATCATGCTTATCGAATTACTAGCAAATTATGCTTAACAACCACCAATTACCAATGAAGTCTTGCATTTTGGTGCAAGTAATAGGTCATAAAATTGAAAAGCCCAAAAATTTTGGTGCGAAAGTCAAAGGACATAAAATTTAGAAGCCATAAATTGCTAGTTTAGTAGATACAAGAACGATTATTCCAGAAGTGCATGTGATATTATCTACTAGACGCTGCTGGTGAACTTGGTGACGGCCTTGGTGCCCTCGGAGATGGCGTGCTTGGCGAGCTCGCCCGGTAGGACGAGGCGGGCGGCGGTCTGGATCTCGCGGCTCGTCACGGTAGGCTTCTTGTTGTATCGGGCCAGGCGGGCGGCCTCCGCAGCCAATTTCTCGAAGATGTCGTTGATGAAGGAGTTCATGATGTCCATGGCCTTGGACGAGATGCCCGTGTCCGGGTGCACCTGCTTCAGCACCTTGAAGATGTACATCTTGTACGTGTCCGACGACCGCTTGGCCGCCTTCCTCTTCCCCTTTGGCCTCTCGCCGCTCAAAAAGTCCGGTTTGTCGCTGGCCTTGAGCTTTTTGCCCGCCCGCGGGCCGGCCGGCTCCGCTGCCGCTGCGGCGGCCGCGGCAGCAGCTGCTGCGCCGGCGCTTATCCCTCCTCCTCCTCCTTCCTCCGATGCCATCGATTACTCTCCCTTACGGCCCTGACTTTCAACAATAAGGGGTCTGTGAGTCCTTGCTTTTATACGCATCCAAGACATAAACCGCCTTACCAGGAATATAAACCGCCATGCTTTCTGCCTTTGTATTATTCTTCCTCTAAATTAAATAATCACGGCATTTTAATGCTTTTTTTTCCAAGAGTCGCTTTGGCGTGATTGGAAAAAAAAAAAACCTATGATGAAACGTCCCTACAATTAAAGAAAGATGGCGCAACTCTAAAGTGCGCGCCGCACTAGATGTAGTGCCCTTCTTAAAGGCCAACTTGTCTCAAGGAGCTGAATCATCCTATCCTTTCAAGGAAAAGGAAGCTGCCCGTGTGTTTTGGGAGATCATGTGAACTTGGAGCTTAAGTGGAACTCTGAAGCCCTTCCAAAGCTCTTCCAAATTCACGTTCACTACACGCTGTTACTAGTAACACCCATAAACACTTGCTAAATGCTAATTAGCACATCTAGATATAAGGTAGACTTAATTACCTATTAGGGTTGACTAAACATACACTAGAATTATAGTTGGCACTAGCAGAGTGCTAATAAACACCTATTGAAATAGGGCACGCTGCTAATTAACACATGTTGAAATAATGTGGAGTGCTAATTAACACCTATTGAAATAATGCAGGTTGCTAATTAACACGTGTTGATATAAGCTAATTAGCACATTTGAATATAAGATAGATTGTTAATTAATAACTATTAGGATTGACTAAGCATGTTAAAAGTCAAAGGTAATTTGGAAAAAATCTCACATTTTGGGAATCAATTACTCCATATAGTTTTGGACATATCTTAAACATACTAACTCCAAATTTGTCGGAGATCATAGACTTAGATTCTACTCTTCAAGATCTTTCCGATGATATGTCACATGAGGGGGTTTTGACAAACTTTTGGACAAGTTCACCATGCTCCCATTTTTCAAATGGGAATGGGATTTTTCCCAAATTATCTAATATGGTGTTTTAACACATGTTAGCCACCATGAGTAAACACTTGTAATTTGCTAATTGACACCTATTATAATAAGACAGACTACTAACTAATACTTTGAAAAATGTTAATAACATATGTCAGCCTTATGTAAACACCTGAAAATTGCTAATTAACATCTGTTTATATATGGTATACAATAAATTAACACCTGCTTCATCTCATTTTGTTTCTCACTTGTTACAAAAATATGAAACTTACAAAACTTAGGGACAAAGAGACATTCACAAATATGTGCTTAGTATATTCAAGAGTGCTAAACACATTCGACTGTGACTGGTTTTGCTAACTATTTATCACAAAATTTCTAGATACTACTAGCGTTTCCTTGTGGGGCGTTTGTATTACATTTCTGGTTTTGGAGCAGGGTTCGTCTCTCTTCCAGCCTGTCTTTCTCTATCTTCTTCCATCCATCTGTGTTGTCACTCTCGTCTCTCATTCTCCTCTGCCTCTCTTTGGCGTACCCTCGTCTCCTCTTCTAGTCTCACTTTGAAACACTTATTCTCTACATTATTGCTCAAGGGATCCTCTTCTACCAACAATGCATCTTCAAGTGTACAACGACAGCTATCCTTATTTTGAAGCCACAGCCAGCTAGGTCTTCAGATCTTCCCACAAAAATGTGTTAATCTCTTTCTCTAGTAGTTGGTTTTCTAACCTTGACACTGTCGTCCATGTGTCCTTTGGATTGTGGTGGACTTTGTATCTACTATCATCCAATATCAGTGTATTCTTGGCATTGAATACAGGATGTACTCTCCAGAATTTAGTCAGGCTTTTGAGAAGAAGATAGGTTTGGACCTAACTTCCCATTTGATTGTATCACATGACTCCTAAGAAAAGACACTTGCTATGCACAGTCTCTGTTCCATAAACACTTTTCTCAATATGCCCTTTCCTCCAATTTTTAATACATGTAGGAACTCCATACAAAGACATGGAAGAACTTCAAAGCACCATTCCAGAAATGCATGAGAGTCTTTCCGACAATAGACATGACGGAACTCAATTATTGGGCACTCGAAGGGGGGGGTGACTAGGCATGAAAATTTGCTTATCACGTGCGTTCAACAGAAGGTACTAAAAAATAAGATAGACTTACATATATTTATTCAACAGAAGGTACTAAAAAATAAGATAGACTTACATATATTTATTCACAATAGGAGGCTATTATTTACAAAAGTGCTTTTTTAATTCATATACTTGGCCTGAAACCCATAGAAGCATCTAAGACAAGTGGGTATGGTGGTTTAAGTCATAGAGAATAAAATTTTGGGTCTATGGGCTCGGGTTCAAATCTTGTCTTAAAATATTTAAAAACTTAAGAATTTTAATTTTTTATCCAATTTTGCTTAACGTTTAAAAATACATGAGGTGTGAAGTTTGAATCATTTTGAAAGCCTTTACTCTTTCTGATGCCTCTTCTTCTCTTCATCTTCTCTCTCTCTCTTATGCACACTCCATTACTCACCCTATTGATGATGTGTTGTTACTCCTCTTCTTTCCTCAACCTAACGCTACTAATTTAATGCTCTTCTTCCTGGTAAAGGGAATTTCTTTTGCTTATCACGTGCGTTCAACAGAAGGTACTAAAAAATAAGATAGACTTACATATATTTATTCACAATAGGAGGCTATTACTTACATATATTTATTCACAATAGGAGGCTATTATTTACAAAAGGGCTTTTTTAATTCATATACTTGGCCTGAAACCCATAGAAGCATCTAAGACAAGTGGGTATGGCGGTTTAAGTCATAGAGAATAAAATTTTGTGTCTATGGGCCCGGGTTCAAATCTTGTCTTAAAATATTTAAAAACTTAAGAATTTTAAAATTTTTATCCAATTTTGCTTAACGTTTAAAAATACATGAGGTGTGAAGTTTGAATCATTTTGAAAGCCTTTACTCTTTCTGATGCCTCTTCTTCTCTTCATCTTCTCTCTCTCTCTCTTATGCACACTCCATTACTCACCCTATTGAGATGATGTGTTGTTACTCCTCTTCTTTCCTCAACCTAACGCTACTAATTTAATGCTCTTCTTCCTGGTAAAGGGAATTTCTTTCTTTGTGTAAAGCCCATTCATGAAGCTAGATTCAAGCATGTTTCATATATTGATCAAGCCCAAGTTTATTTAAGTTAATTGCAAGTTTGTTTTTTTGGTTCCATACAATTTCTTCAAGCTGAAAATGAACCGATTATTGTCTTTGTAGTAGAGTGCCTCAAATCAAACATTGTGACAAAGGATCTTTAGTGAGGTAGAATACATTTTAAGGCTGTGATAAAATATTAGGGAAAATCGGAGCTCATTTAGGGCCCTCTAAGAAATTCTTTATTTTCCTATTTATTTAATCTCAAAATGTGTAAAAGTGGAAAACAAGATCCAAAAGAAAAATTGTAATACCCCCACATTCTAAAAAGGTGAATCTATTTAGGAATAATGAGATCCTCGTGCATCATTAGGGCCAAAAACGCCTTAAAAAAGGGCCCTTTACTAATCTCATGATTAAGAAAAGAGCCAAAGAGAGTGTGCCACGTGCACAAGAATATGGTATTCTTGTCTCCTCTACTTTGGAGGTAGTACAGTCCATTTTGAGCTTTTTTCCTCTAATTTAGCCAAAATCTCTATATTCATACCGATTGTGGTGGTCCCTAGGATCCGTTATACAACACTGACAAAATCTGTCAAAAGATTTGAAAAAAGATGGCATGTAAGTAATGCCGAAATTTTTGAAGTTTGGACAAACTACCTCCAATATTCCTTTTGGCGCCCATACCATTTTCATTCTTCTTCTCAACGTCTAGAAGCTCTCATCTTCTAGCTCTCTCTCATCTTTTTTTTTGACCTCATTGAGCTTCATTGCATCTTTTAGCTCTCTCTCATCTCTTTTTCGACCTCATTAAGTTCCATTGTTTCATTCTCTTGCTTCTATTCTATATGGAATCCAAAAGACGTCCTTCTCGTTCAATAAACTCTTCTGTCGTACACAACAAAAGGGATGATGGAACTTGGGAACCCAAGAGTTTCATTATTAACGACTGGGTTACTATGTTGCCCTCATGCAAGGGATCTCACAGCGTGAAAAAAACGAAAAGAGAGGATACAAAATACCATTGGAAGGGACGCATTGCTACTTTCAAGGTTACATCTGAAGGCTAGTTTGCTCAGGTCCAACATGTTTACATGGCAAAGGATATATATGTACCTCCAACTCAACATATTCCTTTGCAAGCACATTGTAAGTTGTAGTTCAATTTTGCAAATATATTTTTCCTTTTTAATACAAGTTTTAACTTTCGATTTCTTCAGATATCTTTCCCTCAACAAGTTTGAGTGGCAGCTTGTGGAGAGCTTCAGTAATACTTTGCAAGCCATTCACAAAGAATTTGCAGAGCTCATGTATGGTGACCAGAATGCGGCTTTTTTTAATAAGGGTAATCTTTTTCTATACTACGCACCGTACATTGCTCCCCCAAAAACATGTGTGTATGGGCAAATTGAGGATTTAGCAGTGCCAAGCCTTTCTTCTCTTAATGGACATTCCAGATGAAGCGACAGTGCAGAGCTTCAAACATAAAATATCCCAGGATATTCAAAAGGCCATGACTCTGGGGAAGGATCTCGAGGAGGATATAGTTATCATGGTTTGTGCCTCTACATGTCTTTGTAGCTTGCTTCAAAGACGCAGAGTTACAGAGGACAAAGGCATCATGGCTAAGTAGAAACTTCCCAACAATAGATTATTTGGATAACATTATAGGACTATTTTGGAAATCTAGAGAGTATGACCATAAGGGTGGCTACATAAGGTGCAATGCATGCCCTCAATCCTTGGCTTTGTCTTACAATATCTCTCAACAATCTCTTACTATGGGTTATGATTATAGGAGATACAAACTTAAGTTGGGTATCTGGGAACCTTTGGATTCTAATATAGATTACATGTCATTTAGGTTTGAGTTGTAGGTTATTCCACATGTTGAAAGAAAGGAGGTTAATGTTACCTCTCAGTGGACGTTAAAAGACGTTAGGGAGACCTTGGAGTTTCTTGACGACACCACCCTTAGTTATAAATTCAAGGTCAATGGTACTACAATTGGAAGAAGAGCTAAATGCTCTATATATTGTATGAGTTGTTTACCTCCAACTGTTGTAATTTTTGAACCATAAATGAATAGACAATTGATATTTTTCTTGACCATTGCCATTTATGAACAAACATTTAGTAGATAACTACATCTTTCATAAATAAATTGATATTTTTCTTGACCATTGCCATTTATGAACAAACATTTAGTAGATAACTACACCTTTCATAAATAAATTGTGATTTATATACAATAAACGGTACAAACATTTAGTAGATAACTACATCTTTCATAAATAAATTGTGATTTATATACAATAAATGGTACAGATACATGTTGCGAGTTACAAAATGTCATTGCATGTGTGAAGTTACAAAATATTCTAATGCTCTTGATCTTCACTTTGCTTATTTGGGCTCCCAGATTTTGCCTGCTCTTGATCTTCACTTTGCTTATTTGGGCTCCCAGACTTTGCTTGCTCTTGGGCTTCACTTGGTTTTTTTGGACTCCCAGACTTTGATTCCTCTTGTCCTTGAGTAGGAAAAGCACCAAAGTTGAGGGGATTCTGAGCCGAGGGCTTCTTTGCATGAGATTTCTTTTGTGAGGTCCTCTTTGGCTGAGATATCTTCTTTGCAGAGGACTTCTTTGCAATGGTTTCCTTTGAGGCTTTTTGCATCTTCTCAAATTTTAAAGGAGAATGCACTAGCAAACCCTTGCCTTTGCCTTTATGTCTTTTCAGCTTCTTCACCTTCCCTTTTCTCTGAGCCTGATCTCCTGGAGGAGGGGAGTCAGGATCTACAGGTGTAATTGCTTTGTCCAACATTATCTCAATACATCTCTCTCTTATCCACCAAATATAAGATTCAGGGTATTTATTGCACTGCCAAAAAAGGTGGAGTTCTAAGATAAATAATGTACAAATACATTAAGAGTAATGCAAAGGATTCTCTAGTTTTCTTACATTGACTTGTTGTTTTAACAACTTAAAATCTATTGTCCTGTAGGCATTTGCAATCACCCTCCATCCACAAACTAGTAACGTCAGACTAAATTGGAACCTGAAATAATAGTGTAATTAGAAGAAATCCATCTTCAAACAAAGAAACATCAAAACTAAATTATCAATACCTCTTGCTGAAGATACTTAAATGGCTTCTCTGGATCTGCAAGATCCCCATAATTTTTCTCTAAATATGCTAATATAATTTTGCAAGCACTGCAATAAAGAGCATATCAAATAGGTGCAATGTTTGTAACAAAATTGTGACAGTTGATGAAAAGAGATAATATGGTAGTTGATGAAAAGAGATAATATGGTAGTTGATGAAACAAGATACTTACATTTTGCATTACCATGGATACCAGCTAAGGAGTTCATAAAAATAACCTCTTTATCAAAAACATCAATAAATATAAGACTCCAATGGTAACTACAAATAAAACAATAGTAAGAAAATATCTACTCACATGAGTTATGAATTTAAAATTATTAAAAAACACTACCTTAAAACTATTAAAAAACACTACCTTAAAACTAATAAAAAATAATACCTTTCATTATATGGGATGAATATATAATAGTTTCTCAGGCTGTCATATGCTCTTAAAAATTCGTCAATATTTGATCCTGTCTTTGAAAAGATATCACTTGATATTAGAGGATCAACCACAAATATGCTGCTTGAAATCTTTGTGGGCATTTTAGAAATGGATGCCCTGTAATCAAAGATAGTATTAAGTATGGCAAAAGGAGAGAAAAGGACAAAATTGTGGCTAAAGAATGATGCTTACCTCATGCAACAAAATATTACAGCGTTAGATATTTCAACATCTATCTTCTCTAACATCACTTTGTCCTGAGGTGAAATGCTCAAGTAATATTCAATCTCAGGGTTGGAGGAGACATTGATAATAATTTGACCATACACCTTGCTCATTCTATCATAATTCATACCACCAAGTCTCTTAACTTCCTCTTTATAAAAATTATCCTCCATCTCGAAAAAAGCATCTCTCTTTGGTCAAGTGCTTTTCTTGTTTTATACTCATGTGTAACATCTTCAATAGTAGGCCCTTCAGCTTTCCGAGACCTTTTGGGAGGAATTGTAAGGATATCAAAGGCCATAGTATCTGTGGTGGGAAGTGGCTTGAGAACTTTATCAAATCTATACCTAAGCCTGCTCATCACCACTAAGAAGTCCTTGTTCATTAAAGTGACTCTGTATGCATGTGCAGCAGCAATATAAACATCATTCATGAAATCTATAAGAAAGTCTTCAGATGCTTCTTGCAAGCACCCAATGCAGAAGCTTGCCACTTTTTGAATGGGGTATTTACTTTTAGTTAAGACACCAATCTTGTCACATATTTGCTTTACTACATGAATGAAGGCAGCCCTTGGGATAAGATGATGAGTGTTAGTTTGGGCCTTCCTGATCTCTGAAAAACACCTCTTCATATTAAAAAATCTTGACTTTCTTTTCTTCTTAGCACTGGGTGCAGAAGCAACCTGTGCTATCTTTGGATCTTCAATATATACTTTTCTTGCAGTTTTCTTTGTCCTTGCCATAGATTGCACACTGAGAAATATTTGAAAAACACTACAAAAAAATATTTTCAAGATTAATATAAGACCCTCAAACAAGAAGAAATAAAGAAAGTGTACATGGCCAGTGGTTTCAAAAAAGGCACACAAAAGTACTCTCTCTGGCTATTGTAAAATGGTGACAAATATAAGTGAATAAAACAAACTAGTAGAATAGCAAAACATATGAATAAAGTAATCTTTAGAAATAGACATTATCAAGAACTATCCCTGTCATGTCAGTCCCCATGAACTATCCCATAGTGCTATCAACAACATGACACTACTTATACACACTGAGTCCTTTCCAAACAAGCTATTGAGTACCGGCTAACAAGATTATGCTTCAAGAACTGGATGTGCCACCCATAGAAGGATGTCCGCAACGGCGCACAAGGGAGTAAAATGGCATAGTGCTTTGGATATAGTCGCGCCATTGCGGAATGTTAAAAGCGAAGATTGGATTCGATAGTGACGATGAACTATAGGGTAGTGCTATCAATGTCCTCAAACGGCACGCAAGGGAGTAAAATTGCATAGAGCATTGGATACGTTTGCGCCATTTTGTGGACTGTTAAAAGCCGAATGTGTCACCCATTGAAGGACGTCCGCAACAACACAAACCCAAGGAAACCCAAGGAAGGTCACACACCACACAAACCTATACCTTGTTGACCGCAACGGTGCGATAGAGGCAAAACAGCAAGCTGAAAGCGATCCGTTCAGGCCATTAAAGGATCAAGAAGGCAGCACAGGATCACCCGAAGGCAAGTAGAAAGTACCCTAGGGAATGTCGTGGTCGCACGCGAGGACGGAGGTCTATGGAAGTCAAAAATGGATAATGTGGTTATATATCTCTATATATACCCGACAGACCATTGGACACGTGTCAAAATCTTATTCATTGTCTCCAACGGCTAGTGACATATGGCGCGTTCTCACTGGATACATATGGCGCGTTCTCACTGGATCGTTCATCAACGGTACCTTCCACGTGGCGTTTCGTGATTCAATGTCGTACAAGGTTCGGATGTATATAAATGTTTTCACTCATTTTTTTCCCTATATATCCAAAACGGTGCGACCTGTCGATTTTTAGCAGTTTAATCTCTCCACTATTGCACCACCTTCCGAATGGCTTATTCTCCATCAGCAACACGTGCCTCGTCAAGGTCACCATCCCCGGTTGTTTTTTCAAAGCCTTCACCAAAAACACCTATTGGTTTGTAGTCTTCAAGGGTATCTCCATCCATATCCAATGTTTTGAAAAAGAGAGAGCTTTCTATATCTCCTACAGAAGTTACAAAGTCGTCCAAGAAAGTGAAGAAAACAAGCAAACCCTCTCCAACAAAGCCTACCTACTGGGCCCTCTAGTCCTTCTCTTAGTGCACTAGATACCCAATTAAAGTTAAGTGTATCTGAACCACGTGGAATGCTTACAAAGTCACCAAAGGCAAGTCTTATGACATCAAAAAAGTTTAAGTCATCACGCAAGGCTCCTGGTCTTTCTAAGATAATAGTGGTGTCTCCTACAGAGAGAATGTTGGATTTTCTTATTGAAAGTGGAATTGAAGCGTCTTTCTTCTCAGTTGCCAAGAATATTTTCAATCCAGAAGTTGATGTCTCAATGATTATTAATCATGCCATGCCATTTATCAACGAGGACTTTAATGAATTTGAGGAAACTACAGGCCCTTCTATCTTGATTAAAGGCAAGGAGTATGTCCATGTCCTTGTTGGGACCTCCTCTGTCCAAAGACAAACATTTACAAAGAGGTGTAGTATGTACAAACTTCAAAGGTTTTTATTAGAAAATTCAGAATGCTCCTCTCATCCAAGGAGGACTTTATTAATCATGCCATGCCATTTATCAAGGAGGACTTTAATGAATTTGAGGAAACTACAGGCCCTTCTATCTTGATTAAAGGCAAGGAGTATGTCCATGTCCTTGTTGGGACCTCCTCTGTCCAAAGACAAACATTTACAAAGAGGTGTAGTATGTACAAACTTCAAAGGTTTTTATTAGAAAATTCAGAATGCTCCTCTCATCCAAAAGGTTGCAGGAGAATGGTCAAAGCTGTTGCCTTTATAGTTTTCTCCATTGTCAAATATCCTCTTAGAGGTGAAGAGGAGAAACTTGAGGAGATTGAAGGCTCTTCAAACTTTTGCTTTCTCAGAGATTTAGAGGTAAATGATATAGAGGAGGAACTTGGACCTAAGGAGGAGGAGAGGTTTGCCAAGAATATTGAAATCACAGAATTAAAGGCATATACAATTGTTCAGTCACCCAAGGAAATCGGAGATCCATTGCATAAATACAGTGTTCCTTCATTGCCAAGTTTTCTTATCAAGGATAAGGAGTATTTACTCCTTTCTGATATTCAAAAGCTATTTAACTTGAGGGAGGACTATTGTCTTGAAGGACTCATTGATATTGAGAATGAGCGGCATAATTATGAATTTGCTGCTTTAGATGTGTATACTTCAGATGACAAGTTCATTGACTCAACTCATGCTTTATCACTATGTATTAAGAAAGCACATGAGTCAGAATCGTTGATCTCCGATGATGAATTTAATCAGCTTCAAGCTTCACTTTTGGTATTGCTGATGTTGGAAGGGAACAGAGTGATTATGTCCAACTTAAAGACATCAAAGAAACCTCAATCTCACTTTGGACATCAGATATACTTGAACAAGATGAAAATCAAAAGGTAAGTGAATATGAATTTGAATCCATACATTATATTATTTTAACTTACAATAATTTCATAGTGTTCCTCTTGTTTACAGTTGGAGCTAGCAGATGAAGACAACTTCTTGGGGAGATGTAAACGCTCAAGGCAAGCAAGCTCTAGCAAGAAAGATTCTGCACTCGGACACTATTTGTCCAAAATGGATGATAATATTTTCCATGTGTTGCATAGCCAGTTCTCCGAGGATGCAAACTAGCTTATACTTTGTATTAAAGCTCTCTGCAAACTGTATGGCTTCTCAACTATACAAGCCAATGCTAACAAAATCATGTTTCTTGACAGCCGCTACTAGAATTTTTGTTATGGCCCTGGGTTCTCTGCCTCTAGAGTAGGATATTTTTTGACATACTCTGCGTATGCTCTAGCTGCAAATAAAACTGATGTAAACACACTAGGTAGCTACAATAGAAGGAAATTTCTATGCTCCAAGGGAGCACTGACAAAGGATGATGATGTGAAAACTTTGGAATAGGCTTTTGTACATACTTTGAATTACAATAGACTTTTTTTATATACTTTGAATTACAATAGATAACTTTTTGTACAAAGTTATGAATACAACAATTCTCTTTTTTGACAGTGTTATGTTTCCGAAATGTCATTTTTTTGCATTCTTTGTAGTTGTCTTTTCTGAAAAACCAGTTGAATAACTCTGCAAGAGCATTGCTTCTTGTAGCCCTCCACCACGTCTTGTGCTCCGAAAGAATGATGTGCATGCCTGGTAATGTGACTTTTCCATCCCTTGGTTACTGTATGTTGTTAGGGGTCCATGCTCCTCAACAAAATATGGCCCATGTACATGGAGGATGTTCTGCATAACCAAAAAAAAAATTTTACATATGTCATTTCCACTAAGTGTATCATGAATACAAAGGAGTCTTACCAAATAGTACGTGATATCTTTTTCTCCCCATGCTTCTTTGATTATTTGAATGAGATTTGTAATAAAAATTTTGTACTCTTGCGCATATGTAGCTGATGTCTTCTATTGTCTAAGAACATGTAAAAAGATGTCAAGATGCTTCCAAACCTCCATTCTAAGATTTGCTGGCCACAGTGTACGGGCAACATTTGTCGTGATCTCACACAATTCTTTCCAATAATCCCACATAAAATTCACTTGTTTTTTACTATGGTTTCCTAAAAATCTTTTGGATTTTGCACCTCCCATGGAGACATCTGCCAAGACATCTCGTGTTTTCCCTGAAACTGTTGATCTTTCCTTAAATGAACCTGACCCCCATGAAATCCCATTTTTGATAACAATGCTTCACATTTATCTCAATACATTGATCTGCCAACGATGTTGGTTTAATAGAATATGCATAATCAAGATGCAATCTCAGAAGCTTGTCAATTATTCTTATCTCTGCATCATGCAAAGTGCATATGTGAACATTCTTAAGAGAGATAGGAAGAATGGGATCCCAAATGTCTTCTTTATTCTTGAACTTACTCAGATCTATAGAGTCTCTCATTGTTGGGACTCTCCTTGCTGGTCGCAAACTGCTCCTCTCTTTTGATCCCATACCTTCCATACAATAAATGCAAGTATACTTTGCATTAGCCCCGTTGCATATTCCAAGCATACATTTGATAGTCTTTAAGTCAGCACCCAAATGCCATTTTACTTTGAAATTGCCAACTCCATCAACTATCAACATATCTCCAGTACTTTGGGATTGAATGATATTAGGGATACCTATGTGGGAGAAGAACCATTTGAGGATTTGATGATTTTCAGTTGGTATCTGAGCTGCACCAACCCACCAAACCTCCATCTCCGACTGGATTTTATGTTCTTGTTCCTCTCCTCTACCATTGCTGTACTCAATTGCCCTGTTCATGATAGATATGCTCACTCTTTCCATCTTTTGTCCTTTTTGGATCTGTGCCTCATCTAGCTTCAACACGAACTTTAGCACACCACTACATTCTTCTACATTAATTTTATGGCATATGCACCATTGCAATTTGTACTTTTCTAAGATCCACCCATATATTGTTGAATGCATTATAGACAAATGTACTCTTTTTCTTATGCTTCTCATAAGGCATTATCCCTTCAATATGTATGTACTCTCCAAAAATACTTGAAATTTTTTTATTCATAGCAGTCCTAGCAGTAGAAACTGAAAGGGATCTTGGCAAACCAAAAGCTCTTATTCTCTTGCATCTAAGATTTTGGAACCATAATCCAGAAAGAGCTTGGTATCCTTTGCGAGACTAATACCCACAGTGTCACAAGTCTCTACTATTTCATCTGGTTTCACAATGGTCCTTAAGTCTCTTACCAACTCTTTGAGAGTAAGATCTCTCAAATTTGTATTCTCTGGAGATTAAAGAATTCTGACCAGGTCTGCTTTGTTCATGGTTTCCATGAGAAGCTTGATTCTCTCCTCATTTCGACGGATATTAATACTTGAAATGGGAGAGACACATTTCTTTGCAAGGTGGAGTCTCCTCTTTTTAGCCGCACTACTTTCAGATAACTCACTTATACTCTTTAAAGTTCTCTTCCTCTCTCTGAATCCTCCTGGGGTTTCTTTCAAGTTTACTAGTTTCTCTTACAAGGAGTGGTTTACAACTTCTAGCTCTCTTATCTTATCATAAAGCTCTAAAATAGTTTTCTGAGATGTTAATAAAGTTTCTTTCAGTTGATGCATTTGGACTGAGCACATAGAAGATGCAGAATATAACTTCATACAGTAACCAAGCAAACCTTATGTGACAACGCTCGCCCCGCAAGCGGGAGGCGCGGTGGAATTGCTTATCAAGGAGTTGTAGAGCTTGGAGACCTCAAGGGTTACGAGCTTGGCCATTGGAAACATCCTCACAATAGTTGCGGTTCACCAGGAAATCTCTTGTTCGATGTGTTTCAAAAGGGGGGTTAGGGTGAGTCATAACATTTTTGCCGCCGCTACCAGGGAATTATGCCTTAGCTGTTTCCATCATTTTTCTCTAATCTACACATTGCCCATTGCCCATTATCTTGATTAATGGTTTCCCATGAAAAAGATGTAGATTTGTGTGTGATTTTGTGAGAAATAACTCTCTTTTTTGGTTTATAAAGAATGTCTTTTTACTTAATTTGTTGTTTTTATTGTTGATAATGTTGTTTTTAATGTTTCTAGGGCTTGTACATAGAGTGTATTAGGCTTAGTTTGCATCCATTGCATCACATAATGCAATAGAATAATGTAATTTTTTAGTGGTTTTTAGCTCTCTTTAGAGTTAAACATAGAACTAGAATCATTAATTGAGCTTAAATTGTGTGTTTTTTGTTGGAATTATATGTATTAGAGTTTTAGCAAGCATCATTGAAAAAAAAATCAAAAAAACATCAAAAAACTCTTGAAAATGACTAATCGTCCTTAATCGACTGGTTTTTGTCATTAAGGGTGATTGATCCACTTCAAGAGAAAAAAATTTAGAAAATGTGTTATTTGGGATCCAAATTGATCATGTATGTAGTCAAAATTAGTGTTTTTGAGTGTTTTGAGAGCATCTAGATGCATCAAAACACCTAATTACATCAATCTCTTCATCAATTGGAGGAATTTGACTCTCTTTTGCTTAATTTTACCTTAAAAGAAGAGACCAAAATTAAGAGTCTGATTAATATCTAATTATACATTAGTTGATACACATAGCTTAGCAATGCCTTGCTCTATCCAATGATGTACTCAATTGTGTAAATTAATTAGTGATTAGGGGTTAATTAGAGCCCTTAATTAGTCTAAAAGAGGGAAAGATTAGTGAATGGTGGTAGCATGATAAGATGGCTCCTTTGCGGTAGTTTGACAAGAAGTGGGACATTTTTTAGCCTCCCGAATCCATGTCCGAGGTATCTCGGGCGTGTTCAAAATGACCAATCCGCTGTCCGGCCGCATATCTCAGTCGAGATATGTGTCACCCACATAGGTTCAGTAAAACTAGCCATGCAATATCTCAGGCGAGATACATGGCAACATGACTAGGCAATCTAGTCATCATCCCAACGTATCTCGGTCGAGATAGATTGCCCAATGCGATGGCGTGCCAACGCAGCATGTATATTTATATCTCGGGCGAGATATGAATATATATATTTATATCTCAAGCGAGATATGAAAATTGATAAAAAGGTTTCTCGAGCAAGATAATTATATATTTATCATATCACAGGCAAGATACATAAATAGAATTAATTAAATATTTATCGTTTCTCGGGCGAGATACATAAATAGAATTAATTATATATTTATCGTATCTCGAGCGAGATATGTAAATTAATTTTATTATATATTTATCATATCTCGGGCGAGATACTTAAATCGATTTGATTATATATTTATCGTATCTCAGGCGAGATACATAAATCAAATTAATTATATATTTATCGTATCTCGGGCGAGATACGTAAATCAAATTAATTATATATTTACCATATCTCGACCGAGATAAGTAAAGTGATTTAATAATTTGTATATTTATGATACCTCAAGCGAGATATAAAAAGTGAATGGTTGGTGCCACGTATCTCGCCTGAGATATGTGTACCCTAAAAATCCCCAAAACTTTTCCCGCTTTTTATTGTCTGTCGTCCTTTTATCTATTTTTTCGAAGCTTTTCATGAGCACCTATCGCCGTCATTGGAGCACTTGTCACCATCTGTCACTGTCGTTGGATCTCACCCGAGCTACTGTTTGTTGATCTCACCTGAGAGCTGCCCCACATCTCTACTGTCGGACCCAAAGTTTTGCCCAAGTAAGCACCCTAGTTTATTGAGTAAATTTTTTTTAAAGCTTTGAGCAATTCATTTCCATTAACACCTTAATTAATGTAAACTGATTATTACAAAGCATAATTAACAAAACCAATGTGCATTTGTTTATGGACGGTTCTGCATTTGTTTATGCACGAGAAAACTGTAATTAACAAAAGCTTTACATTCGAAACCAAGGTATGCACCAATAATTAACAAAAACCAATAATTAACCTCACCATTATGTAGTTTAATTAAATGATCAAAAAAGGTTCTATACCAATAATTAACGAAACCATTGTAGTTTGATTAAATGATCATAGAAGCTCCTCAAATTTTGGTAGTTATGGATGTAAAACCATGTCTCAAAACCCATCCAAACCCATTTAGCAGGTTATTGCACGAAGCCTCTCTACATAAGGTCTTAATGCATGAAGACTCTATGCATAAGGTCTTAATGCATGAAGCTCTACGTAACATGAACTATGGCTTAATGTATGAAGCCTTTATGCATAAGGGCTTATTGCATGAAGCCTTATGCAAGATGCATTATAGCTTCATGTATGAAGCCTTTATGCATAGAGGCTTGTTTTGCCCATTGTATCCCTGTGATGTGATAAATGATTTCATCATTTAAATTGAGTGCAATAAGTCCCAATGCTTTTTCATTCCTGCTCTTCCACTCATTTTTTCCTCTCGTCTCTGGGCATTCATCTCTTCCCTCAACTAACCCCCACAGATTTTTCCTCATGAGCAAATACATGGTTTTTGTCTGCCATGTGTAAAACTGCTCCCCATTAAATTTGGCTATTTCTTGTGCTGTACTCATGGTGATGTGAAGGGGGTCTTACCTCTTGATCCAATTTCAAGATTCAAGGGCAGTGTCTACCCTTTTACAACTCAATCTGGTGTTTAATAGATGATTACAATAAATTTATCAGCATAAAATCACCAGAAATTACATTAAATCAAGGGTAACCAATTTGTATGGAATGGTTGGAGTATCAAACCAACTCCGAATTGCAATCTGAAGTTATAGGGATCTGTATCAGATACCTAATGGTTAATTTGAACCCTCAATTGTACCAAAATACAGTGATTAGCATTGATTAATCACTAATTAGCAAATTAATCCACTATTTTGTGTACAAAAAACAGAGTATGCGGGGAGTCTAGATCTGGTGCCTTAGACTTCAAATGAGCTCAAATGCTTTCAAAGCCATTAATAGCAATGAGTCTAGTAGAGGATTAAGCCAAGAAACACAAGATTTGACCAAATATTCAAAGCTTAATCTCTGTTTTACCAAAGTCACCTGCAGATTTGATGAAGAGCTTGGATCTCACTGTAGACTTGATGAAACTGAATTTTGTCTTCACCAGCTTGTAGAGCATGCTTGAAAACCCCCGGGGCTAAGAGGAGTTAGAGATATTTGATTTGATGAAGCAGCAATGGAAAAAACTCCTCAGAAAATTGGCGCTAGCGAAAATCACGATTTCTCCTAAACGCTTTGGCGGTTTGCTGTGCTAATTTGATGAGCTTGAAGACCAGCAAGATAGCTAGCTAGGGCTAGAAGGGTTTGGCCTAATTTAAAGTATGTAAGGAGCTAGAGCTCCTCCACCAGTTGGGGATACAGAGGTGAGTTGAAAAAAGAGAGAAAATTTATAATTTTCTACTAATCCTAATTAGCAAAATAATTAGCAAGATAATGAGCTCACAAAATGATGGATTCTAGGCATGGCTCTGATACCATGTTGAAATTAGGGCATTGTGATGAGCTATGGTGGATTAAACACTAGAATTAACATCATTAACAAAGTGATTAGCAAATAATTAAGGCGTAATTAGTTGGGTAATTGACAAATAGATTAATGTAGGCATGGATACTTAAAAACCAGCAAATTCTCATTAGGGAAATGCCTCAATTTATAGAGTTTACATCCAAGCATCAAATCCCACTGATTTCTCCTTGATTCACTCCCAGAATATCTCCACCTATTGCTTGATTCTCTCCACCTCTTCACTTTTCCCAGAATATCTCCACACTTCCTAAATCTTCTCATGCTACCCTTTATTCTCTCCTAGTAGATTCTTCTCACCTTTTCACAGGTTCTTTCACATTTACACATTCTCTTTTACAGCCTCTAACCAAGGGCTTGTTCCCGCACACACCTATTCACTTGTATTTTCAACAGACCGACACTCTCACTCAACCGAATGGGGATGACATCTTTGAGCCATTAAGATCCATGCCGTAAATGCACCTCCCAATACCATTCACCATGCCAACAACAAGCATGTCATCGCGGTATTTACACCCCTTGTCACTTCAATTCCATTGGGCTTTGGTCCTTTACCTAACATTTCCACAAATCCTATAGGTATCAATCGTTTCCAACCCTAGATGCCCACTCCTTGGACATATTAACTAGTCTAGGAAGGAGGGTTGCCCACCAAGGAGGACTAAGTGAGTCCCTACCCACATCAGCACAAACACACGGCCTCAATGACTCATACAAAAATACGGCCATACAGATTTAAAAAATCATGGGAAAATACTCAAATGTTTGAACAAAGATGTGAAGCCTTTGGAAATCCCAACTGCCCTACTAAGTACATGCATTGATGAACCTATGCTTAGTGGGAAAGGCTAGTCAATGGTTCATCACATTGATGCTGGCGATCAAGACAAACTTCAGAACCTTGAAGTCAGCCTTTATCCATGGCTTTTCAAGACAAGATGATTGGTGGAGTGCAGCAAGTGAACTATATTCAATTGAGCGGAAACAAAACGAAACCATTAGAGACTTTATCCTTTGGATAAAACTCTTAGACTCATGATGTGAGTCATGGGAAAAATTAAACGATTCTCAATTGAAGAGATGTTTTAGGATGGGCTTAAAGACTAATTACTTACACAGCTTGATCATTGTATCCAATCCATAAACATTCAATCAATGTTGTAAAGAAGCAATACGGTTAGATGACAACATGATGGAAGATGATCATGCTACGAGATGTTCCTCATCATCTAAACCAAGTGAAGCAATGGCTAAAGAACGATCAATCTCAAAATTGTCATTCCCCGAATTCTATGTATCCTTGCTTAAATCTTTCAATCAACATCTTTAAGAGAGGATGAGATCCTTCAAAACCAAACATCCTTGATGCCTCTCCAAGTGATGAGCAAAATGCCTTGTGTTAAGTGCAATCATTATGACCATCCCAATCCCCATTGTACGTACAAGGCACCTGTTTTTTTGTACTGCATATATTGCAAAACCTTTGGTCATGATACTACCTAGTGTCCTAATTCATCAACAATTAACTCAAAACCTCCATCTCCCATGCACCAAACAGAAACAACCCAAAGGGTAGAAATCACTCAGGAAGCAGTTAAGCGAACACTTCAGTGTTTCGATTGTCGTGGACCACACAAGGTGGCAGATTGCACAGTTTGGAATACTTCCATGCTGCCCACAATCACTAACACTTTGCAACCCCTATGTGAACATTGTCGCATCAACCATATGTTCCAAGATTTCCCAAGGCAAGTTGCTTCACTGCAACCTGTCTCACAGAATACAACTCAAAACATGTTAAGTGTACAAAATAGGCAATTGTCCATGGTACCCTTGAATGTGCTTACATGATTGCAAGCTAAGGCAATAAGAGAAACGGTAAAAAAGAACACAAAAGATAACACTTAAAAATGGGTAGAAGAACATGCTTTAAAGTAGAAACCAAAAGAGAAAACAAAACCTTTTAAACATAAGAAAAACAAGGGACAACAAACTATTAAAAACAAGGTTGAAAAAGAGGACAAGGAAAAGGAGCATGTGCAGGACCTAACCCCAAAAGAGCCAAAAACTACACATGATGCAGAAGCATCCACCTCAAAGGCTACCACACAAACCACAACGCCCATATGTGTGATAGAATATAAAATCCCAAAAGAAAATTCTATCTCTTCGCATGGGAAAACATGATGAAAACCTGACGATCCAAAGAAAGTCAGAAGATGAAACAAGTTCTAGTACGTCACTAAGTGAGGATGAAACAAGTTCTTACTCTTCACTCAATGCACTTCCCAGGCCAATCCAGAAACTAGAACCCACCCAACCACCCCAAATTGAAAACCATAATCACATGACATATACAAAATGCAAAAAGCAAGCTTAGGAGAGCATGCTTAGCATGGTTGAGTGTCTTACAGGATCACTAGTTCTAATTGAACCTCATAATGCCAATCCAAAAAAAATAACCAAAATACAAGAACCTAAGGAGTATCGCTTCCCCTTTCAAGAGGAAGACATACTCTCTATAGCAAAGACAATAGAGGCAGATTGCACAAATTATGTGGTTAAAAAAGCACATGAGGAATTTGATAATTCCCTTACGAAATTAAAGCAATCTCTCAAAATCTCACTTGTAGGAATGCTCTTTTCTCATGGCGAAGCTAGCATAGCATCAGCACTTGCACCTTTAAAGGCTAAACATGAGTTATACTAAGATATAAAGAGCTCCATAGAACAAGACTGTGAGGATTCACAAGTTTCCAAACAAAACTCGCTTAAGAATTGTCAGAGGACCAAGTGTGCCATTGTACACATTGAAAAAGTTGAGAGCCAATGAGAGTGAATGGGAATATGAAACCGAAACGAGATATGAAGCTAAAACACAAACTGAAACATCCATGGTTCCTCTTTTGAAGAATCTATCATGGTATGGTTAGATTTCCCTATAGACAATGATGTTAAGCACAAACGCACGTTGATTAGCCCTCAAGCTAGTTATAACATCATGAGACAATAGACACAGGTTTCATTGGGACAACCTAAACTCATCCCTAAAGACAATGGTCTTGCAAGAGGAGCCAATGGACAAAACATTGGGACAATAGAAACGGGTGTCATTGGGACAACCTAAACTCATCCCTAAAGACAATGGTCTTGCAAGAGGAGCCAATGGACAAAACATTGAAGTTCCAGGTTACTTTAGCTATGCTACTCAAACAATCAGTGGAGATGTGGAATTTAGATTCCATGTTACCCCAGATCCCCTTGAGTATAATGTCATCCTTGGCGAAACTTGGATACATGACTCGTATTCACTTGATGAATCCATGCAAACACTCACCTTGAACATTCCTCTGCAGGCATTGTGCAATTGCTCGGGTGCGAGAGGAAGAGACCTTGGAGGAGCTGGAACTTCCAACATACCTTACTGAGAATATTCCAAGAATTATGGTTGGATTGGAAATTTCCACCACAATTCAAGCATAGCTTTTTCCAACTCGAGAACACAATCTCATGACCCTCAAGTTATGGAATTTGTTAGGTCAAGCAACACACTTACGGCTCATCCTGAAAGAATTCCATTTACACAAGACTTGAACATGCCATGTCTGGGGTACTTTGAACATACAATGTATATTGATACTAACCCCCTTACTTTCAAGTTTTTTGTAGTTGATTATGTGTTGGAAGCAGATATGATCTTAGGGCATAAATGGAATATTGTTGCCCAAGCACCATTGTGCTTTGCTAGTGATAGGGTCATCTCAGGACGGTCTCAACAACACAAAGTCGACAGTACAATAGTGCACGGAAGATGATCCAACCCTAACGGATTTCTATGATGCTGCTGAATGCAAAAGGTTTACAAGCCTCTTCCACAAAAGCCCATCTACACAATGACCTACCATCTGCATCAATTACAGAAACAAATTTTAATGGCAAAACCTCGCAGTTCCTGAAAAGTTCCCCACACAGATCCCTCTATCGCTAATAAGGAACTCAAAGGAAAAGCCCCGGAGCCAACGCCTCTTCATCGACAATCCTCACCAAAGGAGACGACAATATGCTCCAAAGCCTCAACATCGAGAGCCACTCCACAGCAGACTCTAGCCTCATCGTCAAACAACAACCATGAGTCTCAAAACAGTAACCTCAACGCCAACCAATGTGACGAACGGCCCACAACTTTCCACTGCAACCAAAAAGAAAACTCCACCAAGACAGTCAAGATCAAGGTATCTTAATGGTATCAAAAGGTGGGTGGAGAAGAAGCTACTTGTAGCCCAAGGCTACTACGAAGGCAACAATCCAATTTGGACGCCTCGATCATCAAAGCCTCTTCCTCAACGCAGCACTTAGAGGCCAAGGAAAAATAAAAGTACTCCACAACACCGTCCACGAAAGCCTATGCAAGTTCCTCAAAGAACTCTGCTTAATCAACAAGTGTGGGTGCCAAAAAGATTACTACAAACACAAGGGTACTACCAAAGTAATACCAAAGCTTGGATTCCCAAGCACATCAAAAAGACCCCTAAGCCTTTTCAAAGAAACAAACCTCAGCACCAAAGGCATCAACCACACCAATTTATAATGTTCATCTCAAAGATGGGTGCATGTGCACATGCTTCAACAACAAGGATACTCTAATGGTAATCCCATCATATGGTTGCCAAAATCTACCAAGTGAAGAAAGCCTTGCTATCTACTTTAACCCCAACAGCTTCACCTAAAATTTGACAAGAATGAAGGCCCAAGTAACACCAAGCGAGTCACTCAACCACTCTCATGCATTCAACACCTACACACAAGAACTTGTGTGTTCAAGAAACCCCAATGGTAACCAACCAGCAGTCTTACCTATCACCTCGACAACATTTGAGCCAAAAATTTAAGAATCAATTCCCACGTCTACAAAACGGAGACTTATGAGCGCATCAAATACAAACTCGGAATGCTCTTTTCACCCCTCTAGATGTGAAGTGTAAGTGTAGAAGCTACATAGCAAACATAAGAAACTTTTCTCTCAAAAAGGAGAGTAGCCACAAGAACCTATTGCTTGCAAGGTGGTAACCCAAAAAAACAAAAACACAAACACAAGGGGGTCACACATATGGCCAACCTATAAGTGGTAGAATATCAGAAGCAACTCCCAACAATCTTCAATAGCCAATACAATTTTGTTTAGCTTATAGCTTACTATTCTTTTGGCTAAGTTAATGTAGTAGCTGCTCCATGAGTACATATCCATACTCACGCACTAGAGGACATTTGCACCAATGCCTCACCACATCAACAACTTTCCAAGTACATCTTTGGATGGGGAGCCATGGTGGGTGAAAGCCTGGTCAATGGTACAACCCATCGCCTGGAACTTTCCTTCAAATTGCAAACCTCTCCAAATGAAGATAGAATCTTCACAACACAATGAAGATGTCTCTCTAAGCCTCACAAGTCGACATAATTCTTTCAAGTTTCGCCAATGATTGGCTACTTCAACAAACAGCAGTAGCTCAATAAGAGCCTATGAGACTCAATTCTTGTACTTCATATATATATGCTTCATTAGAGCACTTAAATATACATAAAAGCATAAAAAGCACATGGAAAGAAGCTTACAGGAATAGGTCCTACTCAACAACATTTGATAAGAATCCTACCACACAAAGGGACATCATCGAAGGCCAATATACTCAAATGATGAATGACGCTTCAATAATTCAAATAAGGAACTGAGAAAGACAATCTCGTTCTGATGATTATGTCTACGTTCCTCTGGATCCTTCCTCCCTTCTCTCCCATTCTTAACATATCTTAGCTTCCCCACTAATACAAATCACATGTAACCTTGCTTATGATTGCTAAAAACAAAGTGAGCCAAAGAAAAACATGCTCACACAAATATAAAAATGCAATCATTCGCAAAAAAACCCCACCTACCCACCCATTTAAGAATTCCCAAAAAACCACTAGCCTTTTCATTTACTAACTAGCCCTTTTCATTTACTAACTAGCCCTTTTCATTCCTTCTAGAGGAACAATGACCACTCAACGTCAATCAACATCAAAGCCATCTACAAGCTTGTCAATTCTCCCCACACAAAGGTCTTCAATGTGATCACGAGGATGCGATCGACATTAGGAAGGGGGGAATGTTAACTCATTCCTAGGGTTAACAAGAGCTACTACCATTATCTTATATCAAGGAATCAAGGTAGATACACCAAAAGGGAATACATTCAAGATATGAAGCAATAGCGTCCAAATCTACAACTTGGACGGGTGCCCGTAATGGTGTGACGGAATACTTATGGTGATTCCCGCTTCAAGAGTATGTGGTAGTAAGTTAGGATGAAGTCCCAAACAAGTGATATGCTTCATGGATATACTATGGGATTAGTCATTGTAATAGCAATAGGCCTCTTATGAGCCTAAAGTGCCCGATCAGCCACAGTTTAAGTGAGTGTGAACACTTATGGCCATGTATATAAGTGAATATGTCTCATAATACAATATACTCTCCCATTGTGCAATAGAGTCTTGATCTTGCTAATCTCTCTCTCTAATGCATGCTAGTGAAGTGAAGTGAGAAGTGAGATGAGAGGAGGGACGAGTACCCGTAGTGCAACACGGGTACTCGTGTGTGAGAGTGAAGTGAGGTGAGAAGTGAGATGAGAGGAGGGACGAGTACCCGTAGTGCAACACGGGTACTCGTGTGTGTGAGTGAAGTGAGGTGAGAAGTGAGATGAGAGGAGGGACGAGTACCCGTAGTGCAACACGGCGGTGTGACAATGCTCGCAGGAGGCGCAGTGGAATTTCTTCTCACAAAGGAGTTGTAGAGCTTGGAGACCTCAAGGGTTACGAGCTTGGCCATTAAGAAAGATCCTCACGTACAGTTGCGGTTCACCAGCTAATCTCTTATTGGATGTGTTTCAAGGGGGGTTAAGGTGAGTCATAACACGATGTACAATGTATAGAATAATATTTTCCTTGACTTACAACAACTTCAAAAAATAATGGTAGAATTTTATGGTATCATGTTTGTAGAATGTAAAGGTCTTCTTAAGTATGTGATCAAATTGGACGAATGTGAGATAGTAAAGGAAAAGAAGGTGGAACGTGTGACAGTCACATTGATGAATAGGACACTTGATCCATTCATGACAAAAGATAACCCAAAGTATTTTAGTGTGCAATCAAAGAAAAATATATGGTGTGGTTAGGATCATTTGAGATAAGTAAAATTTTGAGATATATATATACTTATGTCATTTGTATTAGGACCGCTGTTGAAGATCTACTTATGTCATTTGTATGTTTACAGGTCAAGACAAAGGATTATGAGACACTACATTATGTGTGTTTCATCAAATTAAAATACCGTCTATCATAAAAGGTCAAGTTCAAGGTAAATTGCTTCATGTATAAGGGAGAGGTGATTTTTAAATGGTATCTTGTCAACGACCTCAAAACATTAAAGCGTATGTACAACATTAGCAAAGGAGGTAACTGAAAGTCTCCATGAAGGTATTGCAATGAGCCAACATTAAAGTTCAGCCAAAAGTGGAAGAAAGCCCCCAACAAAGATAAGGTTGATCCAAAGTTAGGCACTCTCTTGATCAGCTATTTATATTCTATGGTAACAAACAAAAGTGGAACAAAACTGATAAGGCATTTGAAGAACAATTGAAGATTTTTGGAAAGATCGTGAAGGATGCTTGGACCTATTGCAACATAACACATTTCATGGTTAAAATATCAACCTAGCCCTAAAAAAATTTAACCTTTGTTTCATTAATGTAGCATATAATTCACAATCATCTACCTTAATTTGTAAAGAGGTATTAATGTCCTACAATTTGGTCAATGCAAGGCATGGAAATTTCCCACTATACAGCATGCAATGCATTCTTTTGGCACACACGACATTTCAGAGGAATAAAGAAGGTAAATAGTATGAAAGAAGTTTTTCAATGGTTTTACAGAAGCATACTACAACAACAACTTAATAGAAAACAAACTATTGTAAGCTCACAAGTATTGTTAGCATTCAAAATTGCTTAAAAACAATGAAGAAGAGAAACATTCAGCAATTCTATAGGTGCACAAAAGAATGCAGAGTGGAGACAAACTAAAGTGTTTATAAACCTTCGTTGGGTAGATAAAAAGTATAAAGTACAATAGATGAGAATATAAAGTACACTTTTGAGTCTACAAAGACATATTTTATATTTAAAAAAAACTATAACATTTTTTGGTAATGTCTCTAAAGCCATAATATGCAATTATGGTATTTTTCTATATCTCTTCCCATAGTCTATGAGCACAAGCCTTCCTTGTTGTTTTTGCTTGTGTTTGCTTTTTCTTCAATGAAACTTGATCTTTAGGACTTTCAACAATGGGCTCTTCTTGGGTTTTCTTTGATTCTTTACCTTCAATCTACAAGGTCTCTTGCTTCAAAGAGCTTCCTCCCTGAACCTTATCAAATAGTGCTCGCCAAAATCATCAAGCTCTAAAGGATTTCTTATGCCATGTGTGCAAGTGCATAGGTAGAATAAGTGAGATAGTATGCTACCCTTGAGCATTGCTTACCTGGATAGTAGCCAAAAAATATTCATAGCACTTATTTTCTCAATAAGAATTACTTTGTCATAGTTAGTAGGGATTACACTTCCTCCAAGGAAATGAGATAAGCGTTTGAATAAAAGAATAGAAACTTCCCCATCATTGCTCAGCAGCTTGTGATAGACCAAAAGCTTTGCATAGCTGACAATTTGTTGATGTAAGAAATAGAGCTACATCTCTTCCATGTTCTCTTTATCTTCCTTCTTTTCCTTGCCAAGTATGTCAAATCTGAATTGTCATTAGACTTGGTGAAATGTTGCATCATCCATCTCTTTTGTCTCTTCAAACTTGGCAGTCTCATCAAAAGAGTGCAAGAAATACCTGTGGATTGAAATTATCTTCCAGTGGAATGAAGGAATCGTCTTCATCAATAAACTCAGAGTCTAGAGAACATGACTAAGCAATTATTGCTAGTGCATAATCTTCTCTTAAGTTGAAGATTTATTGTGTATCACTAAGAATAATATACTCTAAATCTTCAATCTTGTGAAAGATAGCAGCAAAGGAATAGCATGATTGCAACTTTAAATATCCAATGATCCAATGTCCTGAGTCGTCTTCGGTGTTTGTGACTTAAGACCAATTAGATCCAAAGCAGCAACCTCCTTCTCTTCTTCATGATTGATTACCTCTTCTATATCTTCAATCTCTTTTGTAGATGTGAGGGCACTTCAGTGCTAGATTCTTGCTCCTCATCTTCATGATCCTCCTGCTGGCACACCAAAGAAAAATTCCAAAAGAAAGGTTTTCTTCTAAAATCCTACACCTCCTGGGATGAATGCCACACTTTGCTTTGACTATCTCTGGCAAAATATCATGCTTCTTATTTATCATATTTTTCTCTCCCTTCTCTACCATATAGATATCTGTAATATGCACACAGCCAATGCATATCCTTCCTTCACATGTGTGGTTCTTGAAAACATGAAGATATTTCTCTAGAAAATCATTAGACTGACCAATTATCTTTGCATAATCTAATGGCTTATTGAACATCTCATAAAAAATATGGAACGCGTGCTCAACTTTACTTCTTTGCAAAAACTCAAAAAATAGCATATCACTTGACTTTTTATTTGGACAAGGAAATGCACTGTGTATTAGGTAATGTAGTTCAACAAGTAAAGTAAAATAGTAAGAAATAAGTGCTAGTTTATACCTTCTTGAAGTTCAGTTCCTTGGAGATTAAGAGATCTTTTGAAAGCTTTTCTTGGTTCCATATCTATAAATTAACAATGCATTTTCAACTTAAGGTACATAAGAAAGAAGAAAAATGCAAAGAAATGCTGCAAAATGTTAGTTACCTTGTTTTATTTTTGTGGGTCTTGGATTTACAAGGGTTTCCTTTGTTTTTCAACATTTTTCTTTTTTCATTTTTCCTAAAATACTATGCAACAAAATAACCTTCATAAGAAGGCTTAGCATAACATGGATGAGAAGAAATATTACTTGGAGATCTATTTCCAATCCTGGAGAACTTCACCACCAAGGCAAACTTTTCTTTTGAGCCCTATCCTCCCTGTCAAAGAAATCTTGAGCTTAAGGGATGCTAATAGCCCCCAATACATACACATCATGAGATTAAGGGATGTTGATAGTCCCCAAATGCGATTTTGGGGGCATGGCATGCAAATGAGGACCCAAAATTGCGTTTGGGGGCTATTAACTTAATCATCGTGCCATGCCCCCAAATCGTGTTTGGGGGCTATTAGCATTCCTTAAAAAATTAATGCAAAACTGGAGTACCGTTTTCTTCTGTGACCATTGCAAACGGACTAGATCTCATTGGACTTTAAAAGGATCATGTTTCCTTGTGAAGAAGAAGAATATTCTAGCTGTGTAGGGAGAGGTGGTCACAGCTTGAGAGATGGACACAACTTGATCTGTGGTGGAGCTAATATAGGAGAGGTGGTCACGGCTTGATTTGAGGTGGAGCTAAAGGTTGCAAAGTGGCTTGTGTGGGGAAAGTAATCTGGCAGATGAAGAAGTCGTGGAAAGAAAACATTCAAAAAAGATTATTTAATGTTGCATACATGGCCATACCTTTTTCCACAATCCTCGCTGTAGTTTCCAAGACACATCGCTCAGTTTTCTAGACACATACTTACCTTTTGGGCATGATTTTTGAGACAACCATTACTCTTGCATGGGTTTAGATTAGTATACACACATTATGTTACTTTTGGCCACTACACAAATATTGTTGGGTCCATGTTCTTCTTCTTCAATAAACTCTCCTTCTTCACCAGGCTGTCCATCTTTTAGCAAGCTCCCTATGCTACCTTGTGTGCATTCAATAGATTCACCCTTTCAAGCTACGGCTTTGCTCAATAAAGTAACACGTAAACACGCTTCTCTTTATCACTCATTTTCTTCCTCGGCAAACTAGTAGCCTCCAAACACGATCAGAGTGTTTCAGGACACCATTGACATGTCCTTATCACTTTGGATGTCTATTTGTTGAATTAAGCCTTACTTTGAAGTTAGTAGTCATGAAACGCAATTTTAGCACCTCCCAAGGCTTGCCATCCCCCCAAATCACTTTTGAGTGCTATTAGGTTTTAGAGTAATTTTTTCTTCTTTAGTGGCATTGACCCCAAAATGCAATAAATTTTTTGGTTCTTTTTGCACTTTGGTCATGGCAAGAATAAAATCAACTGCAAGGAAGAATGGAGATGGTCCTCTTATTGTAAAAGTTATTATAGCTAGAGTTTCACATCTAAGGAAGGGAATTTCAATGCCAAGTAAAGAAAAAAAGATTTAGTCAAAAAGTAACTATTCTAAGGCAAATAATACAAGCTCAAAAGGCCATAGGGTTTGCAATCCCTAAGGCACCATTTCAAAGACTTCTTAAAGAGATTTGTGATCAATGATCACTTGGAAATAGGTGGCAGAGAAGTGCAGTCTACACCCTCCAAGAAGCAGTAGAAGATTTCCTTATAGAGTTCTTTCAAGACACTATGTTAGAGTTCTTTCAAGACACTATGTTAGTAGTTGCACATACACACAAGTTAACAATCATGCACAAGGATATGGAGACATTGAAGAGGATACATTGGAGATATAACAAGCTTCTTCATCCTGTGGAATGAGTAGACATCAATATGAGAGATATTCTCCTAGTACCACCATCAAGAAAGTCAAAGGAAGGTGAAGAAGTGAAGGTGGTAGAAGTGACACATGATAAAAACACAAGGGGGAAAGCACTTTATGAAGAATCTATCAAGAAAAAAAGATATCCTAAATGTGATACTCTGACTCAAGAGACTGCCCTTCAAGATACCAAAAATTTGCAAAGATTAGAAAATCTTGGGGATAGTGTTAATATTGCTAGATGAGATTGATGTTGAAAGGATAATTGGACTAAGCAAAGATTGTTTGAAGATTTTGAGAAAAAGTACAGTTGAATTCTCTAACACAATAATTCTTGTGGGTTTGAGGTAATTTTCTTAATATCTCATTTTGTAGTTCCATGTTATAGGCAATCTTTGGAAGAACTCTCAAATTAATTTTGCTATTGTAGGATTTTTTAGGTCTCAGTTTCCTCCAGATGTTTAGCTAATGACATTCATCTTAGATCCACTTTTTTCAATGTTTTTAAGGGACCCAAAAGAATCAAACAAAAAGCTAGCAAAGTGGTTCACACATTGTAATTTTGAATGTATCAGCTTAATCTTCTTTCCCTACCATGCAGAGTAAGTAAGGTACTAGAATTTGTCTCAATATTTTTGAGAATTATGAAGGAAGATTGATTATCCTTTTCTTATGTTGTAGTAGCTCCCATTAGAGTCTTGAGGTAATTGATGTTGCTAACAAACAATGTTGGTTTTACAATTCTATCAATGGAACTCACAACAAACTTGGATTGTATGTACTATTAGTTTCTCTATGTTCAATTAATTTGTTTTAATTTCAAGTTACTAAAATATCATGTGTTGTAGATGTTTGAAGAGGCTTTTCTTTGTGCTAGATCATATGCCTCCAAACATTAATCTTCTTGAGTTTGTAACTCTAAGCACCTCTTCCTCTTTTCTATGTTTTAAAACTTTTCTCCTGAATGAAAATAGCCTAAGGTTTATATTTTTTAATATATAGATTCCACCTCAATATGAGGGTTTCTCATGTGGATGGAGGACTAATCCATGCAAAGTATATGTTCGATGTGTGTTTCAAAATAGACAGACCAGAACTACTAAACACAAAATCCTCAAAACCAATAATGTGATGCGAAATTGGAAGATATGACAAAATGTAATCGTTATTGATTTTTAATTTTTACAAATGACCTCAGAGAGTTACAATGATGTATATGTGTAAGGTCCCTCCCAAGCCATGTATGTATGTGTCTCTTTTAATATAGATTTCAATAAGGAAAGAGAGTGTACTTAGAGAAGAGTGAGACAATAAGGCTAGAAACATTAGGAAAGTGTTAGAATAAAAATTAGCTCCAAAAATTCTAAAAGAAATAAGAACATAAGAATAGTTCTATTAAGAGATAAGTATCCCCAAAAATAGAATTTCGAGTTTAGGTGATAAGAGGTCATATTTAGAGTACTTTTACACATTTAGAGTCCATGCATACTAAAAATGTGGAAAAACAACGCGTTTCTAAAGATGGTGTGTTTGTGGCTATATACAGACGTTTTTGCCTATTCTGCTCGCGCTAGCTTGTAGACTAGATGCCTTCCCATTCTTTTGACTGGTTATATGACCATATTTTGAGTTTTTATCGGAGAGTTATGGCCGAAACAATTTGCTGTTTCTGTCAGGGTCTCTACACAGAGAAAACTGTGAGAAGGCAGCAAGTAGCCTCAAGGTAATCCTAGAGTTTGAGATGCATATATCCCTTCATTCTTATCTAATATCTCAGAAAATAAGCTTAGATTGCTATGGTCTTTCGGAGGAAGAGACCTAAACTCCATAGCTTTTCTTTAAGAGAAAGAATAGTATGTCGTAGCCTTGTAAGAGAAGGCTATTTCGCCATAGATCTTAGAAAGAGAGAAGAGTCACAGTATGAGTAAGAGGAGATAAAGCTTGGAGATGATTGGATGATTTCAATCATAAGAGAAGGTATTAGAAGACTCTATATTCTAAAGCTCTTGTTAATAACGAGCAAAGGCAACGATAAACGACAAATTTCTATGAGGTATATACATATTTTGTTTTTCAATTATATATCATTCTTAAGGGTTGAGGTATGGCCCCGGCTTCTCTATTGATTGTTACAGTGATCTATTTGATTGATTTACCATTTAAAGTTTGTATTCTTTTAAACAACAGCATATGCCTTAATAAAGAATGTCTTATTACAAAATCTCAAGTTGAAATGCTAAAATCTTTGTGAAAAAGATTGTTTTCTTAAAGAAGGTGACATGGATCCTAGTCATATGGTTTAGTGAGTAAATGGATTGTTATCTTGGTTAAATTAAGGTACAGGTACAACTTCTTCCTGCCTTGACGCTGCCCCGTCCTTGTGCTTGTGTAGCCGGACGGTGGAGACATTAGTAAGGCCCGGAGTTAGCCCATGGTATCCCTCATACCATTGGGAGAATGAGGTTTGCCGATTGAGGCGAGTGATTGTGATGCTGCCTAGTTCTGAGGGCCCAGGCTAGTGCGGTGAATTAGCCCACCCTAGTGCGCAGACATCCCTATGAGGGGCGGGAGGATCGAGTGATGGAGCCTGAGAGGGTGACAGGCCGGCTTGAGTCCTCGCCAGCGGCCGACGATGAGGTGTATGGTCTCGTAGGATTTTGCCCAGCATGTAGAGGCTGGAAGGCCGAATTCTAGATCATCGGCAGAATAAGAATAAGAGAGCCGGTTTGGCTTGTATGGAAATGGATTCATGTATAAACTTTTTATATAATTGCATCTTGTCTTTGGTATGATTGTATTATGTAAGAAGGCTGTTTTAACGAACCTTGTGAAGAAGGGCCCTAATTAAGGAATATGTTTATTTATGTCAAACAAGTGTGGTAGCATTAATTAGAAAACAAATTGACGCGTGAGTAGGGTGGAAAGTGGGAGGATGGAATGCCCTGACGGCACCATCCTACGGACGGGTGGACCCGATTAGTCGGGTAGCTTTCCAACAGATTAAGTGAAAGCCCTACGTTAGAAAGTTAGGTTCTTGGGCAACTCTATTCTAGAAGACTAGGCCAGCGGCTGTGCCTTGCATAAGATGAGGAAAAAAGCGTTGTCTCTAGAAATCAAGTCTAGTAGTTGCCCAATTTTTGATCAATTGCCCTATGGGTGATTTGATGTTTAGAAAATCACGCGTCCCCTGCGGGATAAAGCTAGGTCATAGCTATGAATCATATCCTTGAATCTCTACAGGGTCAAGGTGTCGATGAATAGGAAATTTTTCCCAAGATAAGACTTAGCGGACTATCTTAAGTGTTTCTCCCATTTTTAAAGGGAGGAACCTTACAATATGTGGAAAGCTTTGAAGCTATAATGACAAAAAAGTACAATACTTTATCATGCCAAAAGAGCCCCCCTCCTATTCAAGAAACACCCTAAAAAATGGGAGATAGAATGTCTCAACCAGTAGAAGATATAAGGGAGGCCTCCAAATTTTCCACTCTACAAAGGAGGATATCAAAATTGAAGTTCCAATTACATATACTTCTGGTGAAGCCAAAACTACAAAAGATAAGCCCATGGATAAAAATGAAGAGCATGTTAAAGTCAAGGCTACAAAAGAATCCCCATCTACTGAAATCAAACCTACAAAAAAATCCCCATCTAATGGTTTGAATATGCAGTACAATGTAATTGTATATTTTGATGATGACAAAATGTCATCCTTATTACTTTTGTACATAAAGAGATGGAATTTAACTCCTTACCTATATTTAGTTAATCATGAAAGATATTAAGAATGCCATTTAGTATATCTCTGGTAATGTATGGTGCTCTCTCTTCTTTGTAATACCTATTTCCATGTGATGTTATTGATATGAATTAAAAAGATTTATTCAATGTAAAGTGAAATAAGAAAGCATTACATTGAAATTACCTTTTTGTTGTTGTTAATAAAACGAATGTAAAGCTCTTTGGCAAATTGGCTTTAATTTTGGTCAGAAGATCATGGTGCAGTTGAGTGAGTGTACAACATTGCCTAAGAGATATAACAGCCAATAACATTCCTCCTTCATATACCTCTATGTCAATAAATTGATTTCCTTTACCAGATGTATCCAAATCTTGATCCATTGGGACAATTTTATCACCAATGAACCGGTTGTGCTTATAATAAAAGGACATTATAAAATTTTGAGACCCAATCATGTACTCAACTAGAACTATTTTTGGCACAGCTTCACAATGCACCTTATTGGAAATTTTCTTATCCCAACCAAAATCAAGAAAATCAAGACATTTTTCTACGTCATTAACTCTATATGTGAGCATTGTCTTGCTAACCTTTATTGGGTACATGTTGTTGAAAAAGTCTACAAACACTGAAATAGGCATGTATATGTTCACTTTAGTAATTCTTGTTGTTGCAATACTTGGCCGTAATGAATGTTGAACTTTCGCTCTATAGGATTCACTAATAAAAGCATTTGAAACTGGCCAATCTACAATATTTCATGAAGGTAATTGTTGTCTTTCTAGAATACCATATGTGTGTTGGTTATCCATCAACTTATAGAAACGATCATTAAAAAAATAACAATTTCTACCAACTGTACTGCATATCTACCTGTGTATTGCATTTCTCGTATTGTCCCATGCAAAATATCAAATAATCCCCATATGCATTATATAGTTTGCCATTCTTCATAAGATGATGGATAAGAACCTATATCAGTAGAAACAAAAACAAATTTGTAGTTAGATCATTTTCCAAATTAAAGCAGTAAAGATAACATGTTTTTCTATCAATTTTTAGGCCCTTACAATTTGTTTGGTCTATGATGTGAAAGATAGTATGGATAGTCATAGAGAATAAGCTCTTTGTGTATATAGACATGCTGGATCAATATTTCCTTAACATTATTCTTCCCATCAACAAACTTGAAATCTTTCACTCTGCCTTTCCATGCTACTACTAAGAAGACATTATTAGATCTTGCTCTCCTTCTCCTGTTTGGTTACATAAGTATCTAATTTCCTTTTGAGGCTACAAGTTACTCCCATTGACTCATCAAAGAAACTGTATTTGCCACTACTACTAAACAAATAGAAGAAGTAGGTCTCCGTTGTTTAGAAGTTACCTCTTTACATATTGTTTGATACACCATGTTTTGTTCTAAAAACGACATTTTGCACATGCATACCGATATTTGTCAACATTTTTGATGCATAGAAGAGAAATAGATTACAAAGAGTAGAAAAAATGGAGCAATAACATGTTAAAGAGAGCAAAAAAAGAATAACGATGGAAAACAAAAGAGCTCAACAATGAGTGGGAAAATTTGTTTGGGAGGGAAGTTTTAAGTTTTTTCACTCCTCTTTGATTTCCTCCCAAGTGCATTGACTACTCTGACAACCTAAAAATCTAATCGAAAATAAAAAATACACCATCATTGAATGCATGATGTTAACATTCAGAATAAAGAATAGTTTCAGTCTTTCATTTTTGAATATTAGAATTTGATTTACAAGCTTTCTAACGTTACGTTGACCTTTCTCTCATTAGAGGAGAGGGATTTTCATTCTAGCCAACAGGCCCCAAAATGAGCTTCAACTTTCCCTAATGGTAGATTGGGCAGAAATAGGTGAGATCTCGGAAAGTACTACTCTACACAAGAAGTTCTAGAGGAGTCTTGTGTACTCAAAAAGTGCTAGGAAGCTTAGGAGACTTGATTATTAAGTGCAAATTAGCATGTTAACTCTATAATTCAAACATTTCATGGTGATTATCAAGACAGTCACTATATGCATGTTCCTATAAGAGATGAACATTTAGTATGAGAAGCGCATTGATCTCTTCTTTGGTAAAATATGTGTTAGCAGTAACTTCATTCTCTTTTGAGAATATAGGTGATGCCATGATGGCATATGAAATAGCTTGGATTTGCAACAAAAAAAAAATCCAAATTTGGGGGCTATATGTAGGCAAAAATGCTAGCTTTAAATGGTTTTTCTCATTTGAGTAGATAACTCTCTAATAGGGGCTAAGCATTTGTTAGCTGATCATAGCTATATAGCTTCTTTCCGCTATGGATTATAGGTTTGTTTAATGATGTGTAATCCTTTCATCTAATCAACTTCTTGTGTGCTTTATACTTGATGCAAGATTCATAGCTGAATAATATACTTTATGTTGTGGGTTTGATGGGTCTTTCTACAAGATCCAAGTTATCAATGATGATTATGAGGAAGAACTAGTTCTTGTGAGAATTAAAAAAAATAAAGAGGAGCTCACCTTTTCTCAGGTTCACGAATAGATTGAGGGTGATGTGCTTGTGTTCGTAGTAGGGATGATAGGTTTGAGTTGCATAGTTAAGACTTTAATGGAGAACCCCATGTAAAAATTTGGTGTCATGAGTGCAGGTCTTTGTATGGGAAAGGTTCAGTAGAAGGGAAGCATGTTGCATATAATTGCCTCTCTAACTTTATGAGAACCCACATATTGGAGAGTAAAAGACATGAAAGAAATTACATGGTTTTTCATGGGCTTCAAAATGAAGATCTGCAGCATGTAGGGCTGACCAAGAACAGGATGATAGAAAAGAGATAGAGGCTTCCATAGAGAAGCTACATTCTTACATGGTGACAAATGAAGGTATTATTTCTTACTTTTGCTCAAGTTTAGTAATATCATTTACTGTCTTTGGTGATGTGTATATGGATGGAGGCTATCTTGCACAACTTTAGTAATATGTATATGGATGAAGGCTATCTTGATATCAAATTTGTAGCCACATTACATGATTTCAAAGACAAGAGATTTGTTTGAGTAAGGTGCAAGTACGATGATACATGGCTACGTTTGTGCCTTGCAAAGTCAGATTTGTATACCATTCTTACCGAGCACACAAATTCCATCTCAACAATAAGGCACTTATGAAGGAGGTGGAAAGTTTGAAGCCATTGTTGATGGGCTTACAAGGGCATCCTCAAAAGGGGAGAAGGATCCAAAGCAAACATCTATTAGCAAGTTTGTGGTTTCCACAAAAATTGGAAGCTCAAGTACGGGTGACTCCTCTCCTCTCAATATGAAGAAAGTGGAACGTCTTTGACAAGTTTATGGTGTCATGAGATTCATGTAAACAACAAGAATGTAGGCCAGTGCTAGTTAACACCTGGCTAACACACATTTACACTAACTAGCACTGGTCATGTTCACTAGCACAAGTAAAGCATTGCTTATACTAAGTAGCACCTTTTAAGATCAAATAAGTGCTAACTAGCACCTTTTAAGATCGGATAAGTGCTAACTAGCACCTAATGGAAGTAGGTTGGAACACTTATTTATACTACTTAACAATAGTTACTACTAATTAGCATGTAGACGTTGGCTAAATAACACTAAAAGATATTGAAAGCTAGAACCTTACTCGAGTTTGGTGTGTTTGGAAAACACTGAAAGCTAAGCATGGACTTAGCACTTGCATGAATCGTTTACTTACAATTGAGAGCCCTGCATTTGTTCCCCAATGAGCATGCACATGGAAAGCACATCGGCGGGTGGTAACTATGCCTGCATAGTAAGATGATAGCATCATTGCTTCTTCATTGTGAAGAGGTAAGCCACATCCACTGTGGATGCCATCAACGAACTAAGAGTTGGCCAATGTAGCTTGTTGTTACCTTTGGAGGTGCAGGCACAACAAAAGCTTGTTCTGCGCTCTTCACTCCATGAAGCATCTCTAGCAAAAGGTCATAATGGCCTTGAAGTTCCTACACATGGTTGGATTGCACCACAGCTTAAGCCTATAAAATAAAAATACAAGATGCTATTTCAATATTGGGTATGCTACATTTTTGTCAACAACACACTAGGAGTCCAAGCAACCACCCACCTAAAAACTAGCAACATAACTTTCTCCATCATTATGTCCCTCCAACGGATTGGGATCATAGCCTAGTAGCAACAAAATTGTTTTTGCATTTGCAATGATTGCTTGAAGCTCGATTTGGCACATATTCACCTCCCCTTCAGTCTGAGAGTGGCTCAATTCTTCTTCTACTATGCAGACAGCTGTCCTCTTAAAACTTTAGCAGCTTTGCTCATTTTCTCATTGTTCCTCTCTCTATCTTTGATTTTTTCAAATGATTGATTGTCTTCAAGATATAATGGCCTTTTACCTTTGGTCATGGGTTTGCCAATACAGAATTGTTATCTCAAACAAAGTTATAAAAGGGTAAACTTTCAAGTTTCCCTTGGTCAATGTAATATCAAGATTTTTGTCTATCTTTAGGATATTTAAGTCACTTCCTTTTCAAGATAAGGCCTTCTAACGGATTTGACCCTCTTTCTTTCTTTTGTTTCTCAATCCATCAATAAGCAAGATTTAAGAGGATTAAGCAAACTTTAAAAAGAGACTTAGTCATAATTGTTAAGAAAAATAGTTCAAGACTTAATCTTTCTCTATCATTGCCCATAAAATTGTCATGCATATAGAATTCAAAACCATCAAATACCTGTCATATTTTATCATATAAGTCTTGAGAATCATTGCTTTCAAGGTACTATGAATCACCAGTCACAGTATTTAGGATACCAACACCTAGGCATCTGGGATGCTAACACCTAGGCATCTGGGATGCTAACACCTAGGCATCTCAGTAATTACACATCCAAGGGTTCATTCACCCTTGGGAATTACACATCCAAGGTACTATGAATCACCAGTCACAGTATTTAGGATACCAACACCTAGGCATCTGGGATGCTAACACCTAGGCATCTCAGTAATTACACATCCAAGGGTTCATTCACCCTTGGGAATTACACATCCAAGGTACAAAATCCCCTTGGAATTACACATCTAGGACTAGACCCATATTCGTCTGTGATAGGGTCAGGATCCCTAACCACTACCCTAGTGTGAAGCATTCAGCGTGGCGGATGAAATCCACACATTAATTATTCAAACTTGTGTTGGTATCTACACAAGCCTCTCCCTACAGCAGGAGGTACTATTCCTTCTCACAACATTATAATACAAAATAATGAGATGCATCTTATAGAGTTTTTGTTGATAGTTATAGCCACTTATTATGACCCTTTCTACCATATTAATATTTCTTGATCTTCCCTTACAATCATGGTAGAGAATTCTATAAGAATTTACCCTTTGGTTTGTTGAGAAGTATATTCAGGATAAGATATTTGCTATTACCTTTTCCTTCTTAGATTGGTGCTTAGGTTTGGATTTAAACTTTTAAGAGTTTTAATCCATCTTTTAGTTATTTTTAAAGTTTTAATCCATCTTCTAGTTATTTTGTCATTGATTTCTTCATATGATCACCTTGTCTTCTTCTCAAAAGGTTACCCCCCCAATCTTATTTCTCAAGAATTTGTTGTTTAGATATTTTGCATATGCACCCACAAGATACAAGCACAATTCTTAGGATGACTACTTCAACATATGAAGTAGTCTCAAGAATTTGTTGTTTAGATATTTTGCATATGCACCCACAAGATACAAGCACAATTCTTAGGATGACTACTTCAACATATGAAGATATTTAAACCTCCTCTATGGCCAGAAGAGATTTGTCCTCGTGTCACTCATTTTAAACCATCTAATGGTTTAGAAAGGATTAACTAACATCTTGATCCTTTCTTTATTTTTCCCTTACTACTTACAAGTCTAGTACATCCTAAATTAAAATAGTCTAGGTGGAGAATCACAAAAGGGAGAGAAGGGCTCCTTTTATAGGTGGGAATCACCCTCTCTTCCATTGTTACAAATTACAACATAAAAATCTTCAACCCTTCAGTGACATAAGGGTAGATGTCACCATCAATTGTCCTCTTAGGTCTTCTATTGATTATTAAATTGAAGACTTTTTGACTTTTTGACTTTGAAAGTGTGATGAGATAATAGCCAAGTCTAAGTGGCATGTAGGTGGAGATCCCACTTACACATGGCAGAATTCTCCTCTTCCATGTAGGCATTCTAGAAGAATCTTTCCCAATTATGCACCTACACACACCCCTCCACATGCCTTCCACACTCCCCAACTTGTAGCCTTATGGTGAATACTATATTAATAATACAATTAAAATCCATGTGAGCATGAAGGCCCAATTATTCTAGAAGAATCTTTCCCAATTATTCTAGAAGAATCTTTCCCAATTATGCACCTACACACACTCCTCCACATGCCTTCCACACTCCCCAACTTGTAGCCTTATGGTGAATACTATATTAATAATACAATTAAAATCCATGTGAGCATGAAGGCCCACTTTTATTTTCCACATCACTAGCCTATCTACCATACCAAAGTATTTATCAAGCATACTTGTGGCATTTACAATGTGTGCACCCTAAATCAAGTAAAACCATTATATTTGAAGATAGAATGCTGTTATCAGGGTACTCGCCAAGCCGCTGCATCACCATGCCATTATTCCATTGTGGGCGCTGCAATCTTCTTGGACAAGCTTCCACCTTATTACCATTGAGAAACCATCAAAATATGTACAAAATTGAAAATGAAAGATATCAATTTTTCATGGCACATCTTTCCCCCCCGCCCCAGCAGATCCTCCATGCTTGTCTTGGGGGTCTGCTGGCCATAGAGCTCGAGGGTAAAATATCTTTAGCCGGTACTCATTGGCACGTCCAGGAACCTCCTAGCCACTTGCATCCCTCTAGAAGATAGATGTTATTTTTAAACTTTTGCTTTATCCTGAAGGGGCCTTCCCAGCATCGAAAAAGCTTCTTATCTAGCCGTTTCTCCTCACGGCCATCATACCTCATGACTAAGCTTCCTTGCTTGAGTTCTAGCTTTTTCTTCTTCTTCATGAGAGTGTCATGCCTTACCTTGCACCGTTGTTGTGCAGCCTCTAAATTTTGAAGTGCCTGAAGTCGCCTCTCATCATCCAAGGTCTCCAGTTGTACTAGGCATTGGGAATGTGTTTCTTCTTCATTATTCAAGCGTGCAAAATATGTGCGAAGACTTGTGATTTCCAATTCTATTGGTAAAATAGCCTCCATTCCATAAACTAATTGAAAAGGTGTGAAACCAAGAGAGAGTTTGTGAGTTGTCCTATAGGCCCATAGGACCTATAGGACAAGAGAGAGTTTGTAAGTTGTCCTATAGGCCCATAGGATCTCTGGCAAACTGAAACCAAGAGAGAGTTTATGAGTTGTCCTATATATAGGCCCATAGGACCTCTGGCAAATGCACATCCCACTTTCTCTTCATAGTATCCACTAGCTTAGACAAAGATCCACAAAGCAGTCCATTAGTTTTTTCTACTAAACCATTACATTGGGGATAATAGGGAGTTGACATAGCATGCTTTATTTTTAATTTCTCCACCAAAGCTTCAATCAAGTCATTCCTGAAAGACCTCCCCCCATCCGTAAGGAATTCTAATGGGCACCCAAATCGGGCACATATGTATTCCCTGAGAAAGGATGCCACAGCCACTTGACCATGGCCTTTGCTTCTGCCCACCTTGTTGCATAATCTGTGGCCACCAATATGTAATACTTTCCATGTGAGGACCCATGTGAGAAATGAGGAAGTGGGCCCACAAAATCTAATCCCCACCTTTCAAATGGACCATATGTGGGATAGGGTTTAAGGGTCCGGGAACCAATTGCTTATGCCCATATACATGGCATACTTCACAGCTTCTGCAGCACCACTCATAGACATCCTTGTTGAGTCGAGGCCAATAATAACATGTGTTAAGGATCCTCCGAGTTGTGCTGGCTGAGGTAAAGTGACCTGAACATTCATGACATAATTCCATAATCCTTTTAGATTCTTCCAGGCTCACTACCCTCCTAAGAATCTTATCCTTACCTTGCTTGTAATAAAGAACATCCCCTAGAATTGTGTAAGGATGAGCTTTCCTTGTAAGCCTTTTCTTCTGTTGAGGATTCAATCCAAGAGGGAAGTATCTTGTATCTAAATAGTGTTGAATATTTTGGAGCTCAGGCCAACCTATATTCATTAATGCAAGAATAGCTACTTTGAAAGAAGCCAAAGTTCTAGTAGCCAATTCATCAGCCTTTTGATTATCCTTCATGTTAACATGCACAAATTTACAAAACTCAAAAGCTTCTTTTAACTCCATTTTTCTTTTATACAATTCTTGGAGATTAGGACTCCTTGCCTTATATTCTTCTTTCATTTGTCGGATGACCAATTGCGAATCCCCTTTAACCTCTACCTCTTTAATTTCATCTTTTATGCAATCTTGTAATCCTCAAATTAATGCATTGTACTCAGCCACATTATTTGATTAGCCTTTGGAAATTCCCTACCCTTGGCCCATACCTCTTTTCCTTCTGGATCAAATAAAACTATCCCCCCAGCCCCACATTGCCTGGAAGGACTAAAGGCTCCATCAAAATGCATAGTGAAAGCAATTGGTGGTGTCTCCAAATCTTCATATACTTCTTTCTTTGTTCCTGTTCCTTCTTCCTCTTCCTTTCTTGTAAGCAAATCTACAAGAGAGGCCCTAGTGGTGTTTTCTGTAATAAAAGTGAAAGAGAATTCTTGAAGCTCACAAATCCACTTTGCAAACTTTCCTCCTGCAGGATTGGGTTTGCAGACCAAGAATTGTAAAGAAGGTTGAGATGTGAGGAAGAAAAAAGGGAAAGGTAACAAGTATGACCTGAACTTCTTTACTACTACAAAAACAAGAGACAAACCACCTTTCTCCATTTCACCATACCTCTCCTCGGCATCAGTGAGTTGTCGGCTTGCATAATACACTGGTTGTTGCATACGCCCTTGCTCTCCCTTTTGCAAGAGTATAGTACCCACTGAATGTGATGAGACACTTGGGTTCACATAAAAATCCTCCCCCCACTTAGGAGGTTGCACAATTGGACTTTGACTCATGCATTCCTTGAGCAAACAAAAAGATTGAATTTGATCAGGCCCCCATTGGAAAGAAACATTCTTCTTTGTCACAACAGATACATCTTCTCAGAGAACATGTCAACAAAGCGTTGGTAATACTGTTTTACCCAAATTCCTCCTTACCTCCCTTACATTGGTAGGTGGTGGGAGGACCACAATTGCCTGCACCTTCTTAGGATCCATCTCTATGCCTTCTTCTGAGATAACATGTCCCAAGAGAACCACCTTCCTTCATGCCAAGCGGCATTTTCCTGGATTAAGACACCCTTTTGCATCATCAATAATGTGCAAGGCCAGCCTCAACTTTTCCAAGTGATCCATGCGGCTTGAATAAATGCAAAAATCATCCAAAAATACCCTTATAAACTTTCCCAAGTAAGGTGCAAATACCTGACTCACGAAGCGTTGAAAAGTTGCTGGTGCATTGGTCAAACCAAATGGCATCACCCTATAGGCATACACTCTCCAATGGGTGATAAATGAGGTTTTTCTTTGATCTTCTTCATAAATTCGGATTTGAAAGTATCCAGAGTATCCATCACACACTGAATACAACTCATGACCTGCAACTTGATCCAAAATCTCATCCTGAAAGGGTAGAGGATAATAATCCCTCTTTGTGCATGCATTGAGAGGACGAAAGCCCACACACACACGCCATCTTTCACCCTTTTTGGGAGTGACTACAACTAGGAAAATCCACTCTAAATTCTTTACTCGAAAAATAAATCCAGCTTCAAGCAAATTAGTTACCTCATTCTTAAGCACCTCCGCTTGCACTACTCCCAAACACCTTAGCCATTGTACCACTGGCTTACTTTGGGACTTGAGATCAATCTTGTGCTCTAGTAGGGTAACTTGGCGTACTTGTGATAAGTAGCTGTTTGCAAAAAGGTTATAAAATCCATCCAACATTTTAAAGTAATTCTCCCTTTCAGTACCTGCTTATGGACTCATCAAGAAGAAGTTCATTCTGTTGGTGAAGACTAGTGAGGTCCACATCTCCTTTCTTGAACATGGTTGAAGAAGCTTCCCCTTCCAAGGCTCCATTGTCTTCAACATCCCCTTGATCCCTTCCCAGGGAAAGACCAAATGCAACTCCCTCCACCTCCCCTTCTGAGATGGAATCCTCGGAGCTACCACTTGTCTCCTCTTCATCGGATGACTCTGACTCTGAACTTTCAGAAGTTGAAGGTTCACCTCTTACCACTTTCTTGCGCGACGACTCTTGATGTTGTAGTGGACCCTCTTATTCTCATTGCCTTGTAGAATAAGATCACCTGTCTCCCACTTTTGAATTGCCTTCACTTGGCGAAGCCATGGCCTACCCAATATCAATGGGTAAGCCCTAGCATCGGGCTTTGTAGAAATGACTTGGAAAGTTGTAGGCACAGAAATACCACATACATCCACTCCCAAATTCTTGACAATTCCTAAGGTTTTCACCCTAGTATTATCAGCAAGTTTGATGCGATAGGGAGAGTTAATAGAAGACAACTTTAAATTGACATCTTTCATTGTTTTTTTACTCATGACATTGATTGATGCACCTTCATCAATGTATGCATTAGAAATTGTTTGCCCCTCAATGATGACATCAATCACAGGCACATCATCTCTTAAATCAATATCCACCTTTTGAGCCATAGGAGTCTTATTATCCCTCTTCTTCTTTTTCTTAAATTCCCTTGTGCTAGCCAGCTTACCCCATTCCTTTCTTAGCTTTGGAGAGAGAGTGCCAAAAGCTGCCCAAATGTGATTTGTGCCATTTTCTCCCTAAGATCTGTTAAGAGGTCATAACTAAGAGATCCTTGTCTAAGAGGGAAGTCAGACTGTCCAATTTTTCTCCTAGACAACTTCTTCTTCTTCTTATTTTTCTCCTCTTCTTCTTCTTCTTCTTATTTTTCTCCTCTTCTTCAGATTTATCTTCTTGTTCTTCTTCTTCTTGGCTCCTAGTTTTACGACCCCTTTTTGCCATTAATGGCATCAATGTTTCCTCTTCTTCTTCTGATCATGTTTCCTCCAAAAGTGCTAAGCTTTTATCCTCTCTTTTCCTCAATTTAATGGCATCAATGTTTCCTCTTCTTCTTCTGATCATGTTTCCTCTAAAAGTGCTAAGCTTTTATCCTCTCTTTTTCTCAATTTTGGACACTTGTTCAGTGCGATAGTGCCCCTTCTCTTGACATTCATATATAGCATGTGGCACTACTTCTATCCCTAGGTTTATCCTCAACTCGTGGAACCCTAGGTGGCCTTGCGTTGACTAAGTGTAACTTCAAATCAGCAAATTCTGCCATAAGTTGTGCAATGTTATGATCCAAGGATGGAGCTTGTACCTAAGATGTTGAGGCTATCTCTACTCGTGGTGGGATCGGCACACTCGGAGAAGATTGGAATGTGGACTCAATATGAAGAGTGGCCTCCTTCTTCAAAGCAATACGAAGAGCCTCTTTAAAATTAGTGGGATCTTTGCTAAGAACTTTTCCATGCAAGCGAGGATCCAAAGCCATGATAAACTTGCTCATCTTTAGGTGCTCCATTGCTAAAGAACTCTTTGAATCTCCCATAGAAGGTGAAAAAGAAGAAGCAACAACATGTAAAGCAGCTTGTTGATATTTGATGAACAAGGCTTCATACCTCACTGAAAAATCAGAAACTAACTCTCCTTCCTTTTGGAAAATTTGATCCAATTGCAATAGTAAAGCATTTGGTGACTCCACTGTCCCAAATCTCTCCTTCATTGCTTTGGTCAACCTTTTCCAATCATTCTTGGACTCCTCAAGCAAAGCCTCATGCCAAGTTAAGGCCACATCCTCCAAGAAATCTGGAAGTATTTCTGCCCTCTCGTTCATAGACCAACCCATCAAGCGGTATGCTCGGTTAAACTCTCGGAGATAGCTACCCAGGTCTTCTCTTTCCGATCCTTGGAACACCCGAATGTTGAACATCTTGCACCAAAAGATGAGTAGCAACAAGGAAAATTTACTTATTTCAAAATAACTTTTCTTTAATCATGCGGGACCTTGAGGTTAAAATAGAATAATTCTAAGTAAAACCTGCCCGCCGTCTCCACCAATATGTAACACAAAGTTGGGGTTTTGACTTCGGTCACTTCTTAGAATCAAAACACACTTATATGAAACCTCACAGCCTCTAGGTTAAGATAAAGATAAACACATCAAAGGTGAGATCATAATTTATGGAAGAAGGAAATATGAAAGGCTTAGGAGAAGCAAGAATTTATGCCAGTCTTGCAGCTCCAAACAAGAGGGCAATTCTTTGTTGGAAGAAAATCTTCCGACTCAGGATTATATGAACGGAAATATACAGGGAATGTTGGTAAGGTTCATCCGGTCGAATTGGATGATTTGGACGGAACATCTTAAAGTAAAAGAATATAGAAATCACTTACAAGAGGATAAGATCCATGGGATTTGCTTTTTGATAAGAGATTAAGAGGAATTAATCATTATTAAGAAGAAATAATGGCCAAAAGTCTATAAAAACAGAGATACATAGAGAATTGCAGTTTTAAATCCATATAGACTGTATAAAAGAGGATTACATAGGTACGTAGAGCTTGAAGAGAGCTTCGCGCCTATATAAAAACTTTCGAAAACGGGCAAACCGAGCGAAAAGTTATGAGCATTTTACTACAAGACTATAAAACTGCCAAATTTGCCTAAAAGTTAGCAACTGTAGGAGAAATTCTGAATATCAATGAAGTAAAGGATTAAGAAATTAGTTACATGAGTGGAAAGAGCATATAAAGAGCTTCCTAGCCATATGAGTAATTACCGGTTGAAATTTGGGTATTAGACCACAAAAACTGCACTTCCCTCTCTTTTTGCATGAAACCTCAATTTTCACATAGCCTCTTGCCTTTCATCTCCTTCATGATTCAAGTTAGAGAGTAAGGGTTAATATTGCCCACAACGGACAATTGTAAAGATTTACCTATGGTCCCCAAAGTCTTTCCACATGCTCATTATCGCTAAAACCATTGGTACCTCCAAAGGAGGGCGGCAATAAGGCAAGGGCTACCTTGAGAAGTCACAGGCCCACCAAGATAATAACTCCTTATCCCACTTATCCATGAATCATCAAAGAGGTCCAAAATTAGGTTAAGCATGAAGAGCTAATGCTAAATGAGACATTCACATGTAAAGAGAGTGTTTGAATAAGAGTTTGAAGATAAGAGAATGGCAATGAAGATAAGAGAATGGCAATGACACAAAATGCTCAATTGAGGACGCTTCATTCATTCTTTTTTGAAAGGGAGAGGAGGGCTCCTTTTATAGGTGGAGAATCACCCTCTCTTCCATTGTTACAAATTACAACATAAAAATTTTCAACCCTTCAATGACATAAGGGTAGATGTCACCATCAATTGTCCTCTTAGGCTAAGTCTTTTATTGATTATTAAATTGAAGACTTTTTGACTTTGAAAGTGTGATGAGATAACAGCCAAGTCTAAGTGGCATGTAGGTGGAGATCCCACTTACACATGGTAGAATTCTCCTCTTCCGTAAGCATTCTAGAAGAATCTTTCCCAATTATGCACCTACACACACTCCTCCACATGCCTTCCACACTCCCCAACTTGTAGCCTTATGGTGAATACTATATTAATAATACAATTAAAATCCATGTGAGCATAAAGGCCCACTTTTATTTTCCACATCACTAGTCTATCTACCATACCAAAGAATTTATCAAGCAGCATACTTGTGGCATTTACAATGTGTGCACCCTAAATCAAGTAAAACCATTATATTTGAAGATAGAATGTTGTTATCAGGGTAGCCGCCAAGCCGTCGCATCACCATGCCGTTATTCCATTGTGGGCACTGCAATCTTCTTGGACAAGCTTCCACCTTATTGCCATTGAGAAACCATCAAAATATGTACAAAATAAAAAAATGAAAGATATCAATTTTTCATGTCACACTACCAAGGGGGTTATGACCTCAGTAGATGGTCCCCCGATGGCCCCACCACTTCGGTGCGCACATGCAAAACATAACCCTTGCGACATATATGAAAGGGATTGGCCTTAATATAGATAGTCGCGATGAGGATGCATTCATGGGAAAATTTGTATTTTCATGCGAGGATCCACCTCTACTACCAACTTGGCAAGCCAACTTATAAACTTTTAATGTAACAATGATCAAGAAGATAGTACTTTTCAAAACAATATAATAACTTTTACTTTTGTAAAAATCATTCCGACTCAGAAACCCATACTTGATTTCATTGCCAAGAATTGCCTGTTTAGGACTTCCCTAGATGTACTTCTATTTTTAAGTCCATCCCATGTTCTCATTTATTAGCAATCTAGTTTTCACGAATTCCATGTACATACTTCTATTTTCAAGTCCATCCCATGTTCTCATTTATTAGTAATCTTGTTTTCTTTGCGGATTTGTTGTTGAAGTCACCCCTTCTTTTATGAGTTTCTATGATATTGCCCATGATCAAAGATCACGGATCTAACCAATAACAAATCATGCATATAATTTTGGCCAATTGATGCTAATCCATGGACTTAGTCAACTTATTTAACTATCCTTTACCAATGCAAATTGGTCATTTTTAACTCCAAAACATTTGGATAATGGAAACTAGAAGTCAATCTAGATATCTCTTTCTAGCAGGATCTGCTGCCAAGGCTTTTTTGTATACATGAAGAGACTGCTCCATTGTGTTACATCACAGCTTCAAGCACAACTCATAAATTAGTTTGAAGAAATAAGATGATTCTTACATTTTATTCAAGCAAATCATACTCGAAAGTACCCTCTTCTTTTGGAAATTTTGGGGGATCAATTTTGAACACTAACCTTTTATATACGAGGTTTGTGGTAAGATGGTATACGTTTTCCTTCTTTATAGTCTTTAACATGACCATATAATCCTTGTAATTTAGTGTGAAAATGTCAGCCCACAAAGTGTTTTACCTTGCATAAATAGAGGGTAATTTCTTAAGATATTCCAAATTTATCTTATTCCATGTGAAGCCCAACTAGTTAAGTTCAAAAAGAAATATGCAAATGAAACCTTTGCTATGATACTAGTTGTAAGACCCCTACCCCATCATTCTGTTCTAAATAGTCAGCAAAAGTCATTTCTAAGGAGGTAGATTATCTTACTTAGGGCCTCTCCTACATCTATCTCCATGATTGGCTATCCCAGTGGTTCCTTGAGACTCAACTTTAAAAAAATCCTCTCATAGAGAAATGTAGGGGATTCCTCCAAGGGATTCTAAATCTTAATCTAGAAGTGATTCAAAAGTCATTCTGTAAGAGATGCATGGTGATTCCTCCTTTTTCGTTTTGCTAACACTTTCTAACTCAAATGTATTATCTGTGTTGTTCTTTTTCTACTCATTCCCAAATCCATTAATTGAGCCTAACCTCGTCCGATCACCCTAGGATCTAGTTGCCTGCTCAACCACAAATTCAATGTTTCAATTCAAGTTGTTGGGTTATGCCCAGATGGGACTTTACCCACAAACACGCTAGCTAGCATGAGTTATTAGAGACTTGTACATTTGTCAAATACAGGCAAAACATTTCTTTTTGAAAAAATCCTTTAAAAATAACAATTTTTTATCTTTTATGTTTCTCATTTAAGTCCCCTTATCTAGATCAACTATTTTAGACCTCAAAATCATAATCAAATGATTTTGATTAGGGGGGCTAATTTCTTTAGGCCCCCTTATCTAGATAAACTATTTTAGAATCATAATCAAATAATGCTAGCTTCGTGGGTAGATCCACCTCAAAACAATTCTTAAATCAGTATTACAATCTGTATTTTCATATTAGCTTGGTTTATTTTTAATTCATTATAATATAAATCTAACAAAGAAAAACTTCATAGAAATAAACCATTGTAGCCGAGGAATTACACTCTCATAGCATATAATTCAGTTGGTCTAAATAGCACTAGTACAACATAAAACTTGACTTATATGACTTACAACTCCATAGGAAAAGCAATTAGAATATATTTAACCTATATTTAGCATATAATTCTCTAAATAGCACTAGTACAACATAAAACTTGACTTATATGACTTACAACTCCATAGGAAAAGCAATTATATCTGTATCATTTAATGGGTTTAACAATGTATATCTGACAAAACAAAATGGTCCAACAAACAATTGAACTATGGCAGTGCTAATAGTCCACATACCAATAAATGGTCCAAGAGATAATTAAACCAATGCACTATATAGAAACTAAAAGCTAGCACCTCAGCGTGTATTGCGTGGGGGGACCTCGCCTGACCATTTCACGTGGTAAAGGTCCCGGGATAGTCCAAATCATTCATCTTATCTATTATCTAGCGGGTCAGCGAGTGAATGGGAATAGCGGCTTAAGCCATTAGGTGTAGGCGCAATGAGGTTGAATCTTCGGCAGCGGAAGCTAGACAATTGCTAGCGGCGGTCACCTCACTTCTAGAGTATCTTGCTCGAGAATTGAGTAAAATTTTACCAAATTTTTTAATTTTTATGTGTTTTTGCTCAACACCCACCATATGCTTGCACAAATCTCATCAACAAACCTCTGTCATTACATTTTTCCACTTTCTTTTTTTGTATTAATCACTAATCATAGTCTTAACCACTCACTAATATATGATTAAGAGTAATCAAGTTATTAATCATAGATTAAGCATATGGGTTGCATTTCATACACTTGCATAATCACATACTCCACATTATTTTACACTAATTTATATTAAAGGTCTCTTAATCTATGGTTACGGCCTATTTAACTCAACTAGTTAGCCATTTCTTTTAGTGTTAGCACTTCTTTTAGCCCTTTCTTGTAGTGTTCACTTATTTTAGTCCTTTATCCATATTATTGGAGCACATTAGTACCTAGCAATAATATGTCGGAGTACTTTGGCTATGAGCCCAAGTCATACACAACGATAAGGAGGCCTTGGCCCACAACGATAAGGAGGCCTTGGCCCACAAGTTTCCAAAGGGCCAAGAAAGCAAGCTCTTGATAAGTTAAGTCTACATGGAATGCATACTTATGTAAACTTGGCACTCTACATAAGCCAAGTCTGCATAGGATGTATGCTTATATAGACTTCTACATAAGATGCATGCTATGTAGACTTGGCATTCTACATAAGCCAAGTCTATATAGGATGTATGTTTATGCACTCTACATAAGCCAAGTCTACATAGGATGCATAGTTATGTAAACTAGAACTTTACATGAGCCAATACATAGGATGCATACTTATGTAGACTTGGCACTCTACATAGGATGCAGCCTTATGTAGGCTTAGAACCCTACATGAGATGTCTACATCCTATGTAGACATCTTATGTAGACTTGGCACTCTATATAGGATATATACTTATGTAGAATCGGCACTCTACATAAGCCAAGTCTACATAGGATGGATGCTTATGTAGAGTCGGCACTATATATAAGCCAAGTCTACATAGGATGCATGCATATGTAGACTCAACACTTTACACAAGCCAATTCTCATCTACATAGGATACTTATGGACTCGGCACTCTATATAAGCCAAGTCTACATAGGATACTAATGAGACTCGGCACTCTACATAAGCCAAGTCTACATAGGATACTTATAAGACTCGGCACTCTACATAAGCCAAGTCTATATAAAGGATACTTATGACACTCAACACTCTACATAAGCCAAGTCTACATAGGATGCTTATGAGACTCGGCACTCTACATAAGCCAAGTCTACAAAGGATACATTCTTATGTAGACTTAGCACTCTATAATTACTAACTCTGCATAAGCATGAGCCAAGTCTTCATAATCATGCTTATGTAGACTTGGCACTCTACATAACCCAAGCCAAGTCTACAAAGGATGCTTATGTATACTTGGCACTCTACATAAACCAATCCAAATCTACAAAGGAGGCATGCTTATGTAGAGTTGGCACTCTACAATTGCCAATTCTACATAAGCATACTCATATTGCTTATGTAGACTTACCTTATTTTAACTCAGCAGCACTCTACATAAGCATGCCTTATGTAGAATTGGCATGTACACTTACCTTATTTTGACTTAGAAACACTCTACATAAGCATGCCTATAGAGACTTGGCACTCTACATAAACTTGGCTTATATAGACTTAGCTTATGTAGACTTGGCAGTCTACCAAGTTGATATAAGTATGCTTGACTTATATAGACTTAGCTTATGTAGACTTGGCACTCTACATACACATACTTATATAGACTTGGCTGATGTAGTCTTGGTGGCACTTTGTCTACATAAGCATGCATATGTAGACTTGGCACTCTACATAAGCCAAATCTACATAAGCATACTTATGTAGACATAAGCTAAGTCTACATAAGCATGAATAAAATAAACTTGCCACTCTACACAAGCATGCTTGTGCTAAGTGAAAAGTCTACATAAGAATGCTTGGCACTTTACATAAGCATGCTTGTGCTAAGTGTCAAGCCTACATAAGCATGCTTGGCACTCTCTGGGGCACTCTACATAAGAATTCTTGTGTAAAGTGCTAGGTCTCTACACGAGCATGCTTGGCACTCTATATACGCATGTAAGTATGTTTGTGTAGAGTGTCAAGTCTACATAAGCATGCTTGTGTAGAGTGCCAAGTCTCCTACAGCTTGAACTCTACATAAGCCAAGTTTACATATGCTTGGAACTCTACATAAGACAAGCATGCTTATGCAGACTTGGCACTACTCTCTATAATCTAAGCATGCTTGCGTAGACTCACAGACTTGCCACTCTGCATAAGCTAAGCCAACATAATCATGTAGACTTAGCACTCTACATAAGCCAACCCTACATGCTTAGGTAGACTTGGTACTCTAAGTCTACATAAGCCAAGCATGATTATGTAGACTTGATACTGTATATAAGCCAACAACTTAACACTCTAAATAAGCAAAGGATGCTTAATAGACTTGGTACTCTACATAAGCCAAGCATGATTATGTAGACTTGATACTGTATATAAGCCAACAACTTAACACTCTAAATAAGCAAAGGATGCTTAATAGACTTGGTACTCTACATAATCTAAGTCTACATAAGCCAAACATGCTTCTATAGAGACTTGGCACTCTACAAAAGCCAAACATGCTTCTATAGAGACTTGGCACTCTACAAAAGCCAAACATGCTTTTGTAGACTTGGCACTCTACATAAGCCAAGTATACATGCTTTGTAGACTCTACATAAGCCAAGTCTACACTCTTAGACTTGGATTATGTAGACTTGGAACTCATACTTATATATAAGCATGCTTACATAAGCCTAGTCTACCTAGGATGCTTATATAGACTTGGCATTCTACATAAGGCAATATAAGCATGCATGCTTATGTAAATTTAACACTCTGCATGAGTTAAGTCTAAATAGAATGTATGCTTATGTTCTACATAAGCCAAGTCTAAAAGAGAATGCATGATTATATTCTACATAAGCCAATTCTGCATAAAATACATGCTTATACTCTATGTGTAAGAGTAAAGCCTACCTACTCCCTCCATATGTGGATTATTTGAGATAATGGTCCATTGTAGTTTGTAGCCTATTTGGTAGTGTGCCAAATCTACTTCAAGCCATTTCTAAACCATCTAGCCTCCTAGGCCACAACCTCATATTAACGTGCACTATAACATGTAACCTATTTGGCAATGTACCAAATCTAATCCAAGCCGTCTCTAAATCATCTTGCCTCCTAGGCCACATTTCCATGAGAATATGGGGATGCCAGTTGCTAAGGCTATTCAACCATAGCTACTCCCCATAATGGGGGCTCTGAGGGTGAAGGAGCATTGATATCCTACATAGGATGCATGCTTATGTAAACTTGGAACTCTACATAAGAAGCTAAATTTGCATAGGATGCATGCTTATGGTCTATATAAGCCAAGTCTACATAAGAAGCCAAATTTGCATAGGATGCATGCTTATGTGGGATATGTGACAACATTTATGAGCATTGGAAAATAAACTATGGAGACATTAATCTTAGGTTAAAATGTTTTAGGGTTCAGTCAATCTTAGATGCGTGGGATAAGAAGAGGTATATATGGAGGAGCCAAGGGACTATATATATTAAAGACATCCAAATAAATTATGTAGATTCAAGAAAACATTAAATTATGTGAAGGAAGCTCTCATGGCATGGAATGAAAGATTGATGGACTTTTTCAAGAAATGGACTTCAAGTAATGTGAGTTAAATTTATCATTGTATGTTAGACAAGTGGATGGATGACCTAACCCATAAAGATGAATATGATGTTTCTCCACCTCCCAGGCTATGCAAGATCATCTAAGGCCTTGTTTAGGCCCCACAAGGTCATGAGAGTGTTCAAGAGTAAAGTTTGCCTACTCCATGTGTAAGAGTAAAGTCTACCTACTCCTCCATATGTGGATTGTTTGAGATAATGGTCCATTGTAGTTTGTAGCCTATTTGGTAGTGTGCCAAATCTACTTTAAGCCATTTCTAAACCATCTAGCCTCCTAGTCCACAATCTCATATTAATGTCCACTATAACATGTAACCTATTTGGTAGTGTACCAAATCTAATCTAAGACGTCTCTAAATCATCTGGCCTCCTAGGCCATTCCCCCCCCTTGTTCCTAACATTTATCTAATGTCACTTTCTATTTTAACACTCCCCCTCAAGTGATGAACTACTACCACCATACATATCTCTACCCTTAGTCATTTGCTAGAGTGGTCTATCTCACAGGTGCCTCATAGGCTACAACGTTGGCTTAGGGTTTAAAGTTTTACAAAAAAGTAGGCATATAACAAGTGGATTAAACACAAGGTGAGAGAGGTGACCGCTTCCATCAACTAGAAGAGATGTTCTAATGATTGGCCTCCTAAGCCCTTCATTTGGCTCTTCTTTGATCATCATGTTTGCTTGAGTGTTGTTTGAAGTCTTCTTTTTTTGCTCCAACAATCTCTCTCTATGTGGCGTAGTTTTTCACAAAGTTACACTTCACTCTGGCGCTTAGTCCTTTGGTGAAGAATGCTTTCTCCTAATAGTGTGATAAAGGTCCACCTGCTTTGACTTTATGTCTTTTCTCCTCTTTGATCAAGATTGCTTCAATACAGGTAACTGCAAGGTCAGTGGATTTTTCAAGGCAGCCACCAATGGGCTGAAATCTTCCAAGGTCATGCTCTTGAGAAGGAAATTTTTAAATTTTTAGACTAATTTTAGAGTTCTTTTGTTTGCCACCAAAATACTTCTCTAGTTCATCCCATGCTCCTTTAGAATTTTCTTCCAATGTAATATGATGGATAAAACTATCCCATGTTCCTTTAGAATTTTCTTCCAATGTAAAATTATGGATAAAACTATTCCTAGTCCTAATGCAATGATGGCTAGAGATCTCTCATCTCTTCTAAGGTAAAAACTTTACTCTTCTCCTTCTAACCTGGGACACTTCTCTGGTCCAACCTATAAATAATGCATCTACTCATGCCCATCCTCCACCATTTGGTGATGGAAAGTTGGATGGGACAAATTACACTCTCTGGAAGTTCAATATTAGGTCTATTCTAGATTCATATAAGTTGTGGGAAACTATAATAGGGGTTGTATAGCTCTCTCAAGCCTGTGGGGGAGTTTATCCTAGCACTCGTCACCCAGGAACAATGCCAAATGCTTAGGGATTAGGTACCATTTATTTTATTTTTAGAAATGGTGATATTAAGAAGTTATCTAATGTTCTTTATTTGCCAGAAATAAGGAGGATTTGATGTTAGTTGCAGCCATAATTGATCATGACTTGAATGTTCTCTTTGATAAGGCTAGTGTAGTCACAGATGCCGGTGGTGATATCATAGGAGGAATCACACATAATAATTTGTAGTTGTTGGCTTTTATAACCCAAGCCAATGTCAGGACAAGTAAGCTATGGAATGAAATAATTGTGCACTTGAGTTTTATAGTCCTAAAAGATATGTAAAGATTGGGGTTGTGGCACATATACCAACACTTTCTGAGATGTTAGATATATGTAAAGCTTGTAGATGGGCAAGCAACATCGGTATATATTTTCACGAGAAAGTAAGAATTGTGAAAAGGCTCCTCTAAAGCTTGTCTATGCAGATCTTTATGGTAAACCTATAGAAAATCCCATTGTGTAGAATGATATGTTCCGCTATCTTGAAGGGAAATTTTGTTTTTTTGCTCATGTATTAAACTTGTAGAAGCCTTGAGTTAAGCTTTTTGCATCCTTTTGTCTAAAGGTCCTTCCTTGACTTCTCCTTTGTCCAAGGGTATTCCTTGTGAAGCTTCTTATCCTTTTCCCTCATGTTTACCCAACCTATATAATTTCCCTATAAAACTCATGAAAGCTCTAATATATGACTGTCAAGATCTTGGCACAAGGAGAAATCTCTCACCACTCATTTACCTTTCAAACTAGAATTGAATGACATGTGCAAATAAATCAACCTTGGAAAAAGCATATGAAAGCACATAAAAGCATGAAGAAATTAATAAAAGACAAAGCATTGGGTGTAATCTCCACTCCCCCCTTCCCGGACATGAGTGGATTCACTTCCAACACGTGGGTGTATTTTATATTTCGCCCAAGTAACCATAATTAGCTTTCCTTATAAACTAGGCTTGTCTTTTATATAAAGTCTTGCAACTAAGGTTGAAATCATAAATAATTACAAAACACTAAGGTTGCAACCATAAATAATTGCACTCATATGTGCACAAAATATAATAAGCCCCAACTATATAAAGTGGGCGATCATACATAATAACAAAATGGTGGGCACGTGTTGCTAAACATAAATAATTGCATTCATATGTGCACAAAATATAATGTGCCCCAACTATACAAAGTGGACGATCGGACATAATAACAAAATGTGACCAAATAAATAAAGTAACTCTGCATGATATTGTGAATAATAAATATGCTCTATGCACAAATGTGGACCCATACAACATCTTAGTCGGCTCTATTGTAGTGCTCATCACCTATTATAACAATGTTAATCATGTTAATTATATACAATCAATTGGACTCCTTACAATCAATCCCAACATGACATCATATGATAGGCACAAATATGAATACCAATAACACTAGCTCAATATATAACACAAAATCACCTTCAATACCAATAACACTAGCATGGCCCCAAATGTGTATACACCAATAAGAGTAACCCATTAATATTTAATATAGAATCACCCATGATACTAACTAGGCGTCCCTCTACCATAGAAGGATCTAGCTAACATTGTCTCTAAACTAAACTCTATATCAACTCTACTATGAACATTTGACTTGTGTTCTTTCACAAGAATTCTCAAGTTCATTGTCTATAATCTATGTTCTAGTACCAATTGGAGTTGCATTTATGTTTTAAACACACACACACACACACTTTTGTGTGTGTGTGTGTAAAAAGTGATATCTTCACTGCATAAGGAAAGAAATCCTTGAAGTTGAGGGAAACTTTTTCAAGATCAGAAATAGTGGAAAAACAAGTCTAATTGTAGCTAGTCCATCTCTTGTAGTCTAGGGTAATCATATACAGATTAACACAAATACTATAAAAAATATGAGTACTTGTTAGTCTATGTAGAGTGAAAATTAGATTGGCATACAAACTAGCAAAAATAGGGTGTGATTTTTTTGCGAGCTTCCTTTGAGAGCTTTTGACAAAAAACGGTGAGCTTTTAGATTTCTAAATTTTTTAATAATTTGGAGAGTTCCTGGTGATGCCACCGCGCGAGTCATTGCTGTTGCGCTTACTATTCATAAGAAAGCGGACCAAGCATCAGATTTAACTAAACACCACCACTCTATAATTTATACCGAGCAAAGTACATGAATATGGACAACAAGAGGGAGCTCTAAGAGCATAGGGGAGGACAACGAGTACCTGGGAGTCAGCTGTGCAGTAGACAAACTGGTTGAGGTTGATGGAGCCAGTACTGCAGGACGCGCCTACTCCAGCTCCCTCGTATTCATGTACATTTGCGGACTGGATTAAGAGTGACACCAAACCAATATCACTCATAGATATCACTTGCCCTCTCTCAAACCTAATCTCTCTCTCTCTCTCTCTCTCTCTCTCTCTCACACACACACACACACACACACACACACACAATACAACACACATATATACACAAGTCACCAATACATTACAAAAAATTATCTATTGCAAAATTTCATGATTCAAACTTAAAAATAGGCTTAGAAGGCAATGGTAAAAATGATTATAAACATGAGTATCAAGATCACTTAGAAGCCAGCACTAGCGGTTTCTTTTGAGGGCTTCCCATACCTTTTTTTAACACATACATGCACATAAGTCATCATTATATTACAAATAATTTTTCAAGTGTATAGTTTAAGACTTTTATCATAAATAGACTCAAAAGGCCCAAATATGGTAAAAATTATTGTAAATTTGGGTATCTTTCTGATGAGTTTTATGGATTTCTAGTATTGAAAAAAAAATATGGGAGGCCCTCAAGGCTTCCTAGACTTTTTTTATAACCATTTTTTCAAATACACAATTTCACACTTTTGACATCATAATTGGAGTCAGAAGGCCCAAATATGGTAAAAACAATTGTAAACTTAGATACCTTTCGATGAGTTTTATGAATTTCAAATATTGAAAAAAAAAGTCTAGGAAGCCCTCAGAAGCCAGCACATGAAAAAAAAGTTTGGGTAGCCCTCAGAAGCCAGCGCTTCCCATACTTTTTTTTTCATTATTTGAAATTCACAAAACTCATTAAAAGGTAGCTAAGTTTACAATCAGTTTTACCATATTTGGACGTTCTGAGTCCATTTATAATGTCAAAAGTCTGAAATTCTGCACCTGAAAAAAAGTTGGTAATATAATGATGACTTATATGTGTATGTGTGTTGTATGAGTTTTCTTTTTAAAAAAGGTCTAAGGGCTTTTCAAACCTTGTTTCTTTAATATTTGAGATCACGAAACTTATTGAAACATACTGCTAGTCTCAGCGTAGACTCAGGTGGGGATGGGACATTGTGGGCCTCACACATCTTTTTGAGGCCCCTAGGCATCTTTTTGAGCACGTTCGGTTTGGCCAAGGCTTTGTGTGGTGTGAGATTTGAATAATAAAAGACATGGAAGCCCCCACCATGCAAAGCTTTATCACATGCAATCCAACATTCACTATGGTGTGTGATTTAGAGAGAGAGAGAGAGAGAGAGAGAGAGAGAGAGAGAGAGAGAGAGAGAGAGAGGAGAGAGGAGAGAGAATAATCAATTATAAACTCCACCATAACCTAGTGACAATGTCTTGAAAAAAAAACTATAAATTTAAAAGCTCGCGAGATATTCTTGGAAGCTCGCAAAAAGAATCCCCGCGAAAATATGAGTACTTGTTAATCTATGTAGTCTAGGGCAATCATATAGAGATTGGCACAAAGACTAGTGAAAATATGAATACTTGTCAATTTGCGTAAAGTAAAAAATCAGATGTGCAGCTTATTCAAGAAAGTACGTCTTGGAAATCTAGCAGGCCAAAGAAACATATAATTTGAGCAAGGAATCTCTAGTATACAAACAAACCCATAGTAAATGACACACAGTCTCATTGCGATTTGAGCATCTAAAACAAGAGGTAGAAGCTATCCTTCTTTTGGCTAGAGTTTCACCAACAGAGCACTACAACCAAGCATTGCCAAAGGAAAACTCTCTAATGGCAATTTATTAGTCCAAATCTTTAGGAGATATTAGTCCACCATTTGGCTGTCTTATCCATATTCCAAAGCCTATTCCAATGAGCAACGATCCCACAGCTCAGGAATTATCCATCTGTATATCCAGGTAGCAGTGAGCTATGACATAGGTGCTTTGGGAGAACCAGGCTCATCTCTCTATAACATCCAATCTAACAATCTGTTCTCTTGAATGACACGCGGAATCACTTCAAACTGCTATAATAAAGCTCTAATTTTCTGCTAGACAAGCATGTAATGCCCCCCCCCCCCCCAAAAAAAAAACAATACACACAGCTTGTCTCAACCTCTTTTATTCTCAAATGGCTCTTTTCCTTCCCACTTGCCTCTTTCAAATCCATTTATTTAAATAATATTTGTAGATTTCAAAGGTAGTAAGTTTTTTTTTTTTGCACACCATGAATTTGTAAATTTAATGAACACGTCATTTATTGTGCATTTTTAAGATAATGTGGGCTTCACCTTATTTTTTTAATATGATGTTGTAACAATTCTTCAACACGAAGTCTTTTGTTCCAAAGATTATCCCTTGTAATATTTGCACTTGCCATAAGTTAAAGTCTCCTATGTAGAAGTGGATTGTCATATCTAGAGAGAGAAAAGATGAGGATGAAGAAGAGAAGGATTTTAAAGTTACATGCACAAGCCCAACACCATGAAGGAGCATGAATTTTAAGGTAATTGGAGCTTGAAACGTAAAAACTAACACCTGTGCCTTCTAGGTTGTAGGCCAACGGTAGCACCACTGCCTTTGAGTTTGTTGTCCAAAATGTAAAAACTGGCACCCCTGCCTTCTAGGCTATGTCCCAATGGTAGTGCCCTTACCTTCCTATGTGGAGGTGTGGAGGTGTGGAGGTCACTCCCAAAGTGGAAAGTGATGGAATGAATTCAAGAAAAAAAGATAGTGGCACTCTTGCACTAAAGAAGAGAGAGAGAGAGAAAAGGGGGAGGAGAGAGAAATATTTTCTTATTTTTGTGACTAGTTGTTTTGAAACAAAAGCCGCTTTACGCCAGGCAATGGTTAATTGAAAGTGTTAAGAGAAGCTCTACTTGCTCCTCGTTTCGATTCGCACCCTTGTGATTACACCATGACGGGTAAGCGCTCCCACTGTTCTTTTTTAGTTCTAGTTTTTACTGCTTGGCTTAATCTAGCAACTAATTGCATCATAAGCTTCCATTTCATGCCAGCTAAGCTAACAGGAAACCGATTAACAATCTTAAAGCTAGCACTAATTGCATTACAGGCACATCATTGCCTTAGCCTCCGCTTTATATAGTTTCCTGCTTTGATGCAAGATTTCTCCATATAGAAGGCATCGAAGTCCCTTCCTCTAGACTTGCACTTGGCCCTATCCATTTTGCACATAGTTTGGGTTTTAATTTGGAACTAGCATTGATCTTCCATTTAAGCAAGGATTCTTTCCTTCCTTGGACGGCACATAAATAGCCATAGTCTGATGCCCGGTAGAGACAGCCATGTTGCTTTTTTTTTTTCCTACCCATATGTTTTCAACCAAAGTTTATACAAAGCTGTAACTTGGTCGGGCACTCTTACAAATACCCTAAGAATGTGGGGGCAATGAGACACTTTGTATTGGTTGGTTCTTCCCAACATGCTCGTCCATGTCCAACCCTTTTGGTTGCCCAAAATTCCCCTTTTGATGGACTCTAAGTGGCATCCTTGTCAGCATGGGCAAGTAGTGCACTTTTTTTTGTGTAAAGGGTGAGTGCCCAAGATTTGACTTTGAGTCTTGGGGGCTTGAACTTGGCCCACACTGAATTACTATTAAAGTTACTTACAAATTCGTCTTTCCCAATGTTAAGACGTGTGTGTGTGTGTGTATGTATGTATGTATGGATGGATAGACATATACACATGTATATACGCATACGCATACATATTACACACAATAGGTATTTACATATAGAGACACACATACATATTCACGCACACACACATATATGTTGAAATATTCAATTTGTCGCGATCCTTTGTGACAAGTCTTCAAGTGGTTAGGGAACCCTGGAAAAGCTTTCCCTATGGTTTAAATTGAGAAAGGAAGGCCAAAATCGGGGTTTTCAACCAAAAGACTAGAAATTGCAGTACGAAATTAGATTTGAAAAGTGGGTACCACCACGTTCGGATTGTTGAAGGAGACATCTCCAAGATAGTCTTTTGTATGGAATGGGCCCACTATGAGTTTGTTGTCATGTCTTTTGGCTTGATGAATGCCCTAGCCACATTCGACCGCATGATGATGTGGATATTCAAGGACTTGATTGGTAAGTGTATGTTTATATTTTTGGATGATATACTTGTATTTTCAGCTATGGTAGAGCAACATGGCATTAATGTAGAGAGGGTTTTGAAGTTGTTGGAAAGCAACGAACTCTATGTCAATAAGAAAAAGTCAGAGTTTTATCTGTTCGAGGTTCACTACCTTGGATACATTATCAGTGCCGATGGCATTCAACTTGACCCAACCAAAGTGACCGAGATAGTCAATTGGGAGATACCACAGATAGCTTATGATATTCGGACGTTTGTGGGTATATGCCATGTATATTCCACCCACATTGACAAGTTCTCTTACTTTGGCGGATCTTATAGATTTGCTTAAGGGTGTCAAGACTCAAGACTAGAAGGTAGCAGATCCGAATGACTCCACAAGCTTTGGAGACATTCAAGAATCTCAAGGTGGCCTTGTCAAAGGCTTCTTGTCTACTAGCGCTAGCCTCGTGGGATGAGTCGTTCCAGGGCCAAGTGTACAATGCAGTGACCGTTAGTATTGTTGGAGCTAAATTTTCCAGCAATTTGGTGGCATGATCAAGTACCTTCCAAGAAAGACCAATCGAGTGGCCGATGCTTTGAGCAGGAAGGGAAGAGTGTCTATGATTCAGACCACTAGACTAGACCTTGTTGGTATGGGGCTAGAGGATATGAAGCACACATACGCGGATTCCGAGGAATTCGGTACACGGTAAGAACAGGCATTGGACGCCACAGGACCATGCTACTTTTTGATACGGGATGGTTGGCTTTTCCACAAAAGCCGTCCTTGTGTCATGAAGTCGTTCAGGGGGAGCTCTTCTCCATGATGCCCATGATGTCATCACCTGTGGTCATGGGGGTATGAACTTGACTTTGGAGAAGTTAGAGCGACAGTTTTATTGACCAAGAATGAGGCGAGACGTGTTCACTTATGTGCAACAATGTGAGATTTGTCAGAAAGTGAAAGTGTCTCATGGGAAGAAAGTAGGGTTGCTCCATTGCTTATTCCTGAGGAATCTTTCCAAGATATGTCTATGGATTTTGTCACCAAATTTTCTCCCCAGTCCGGGTAAGCATAAAATGCACTATTTGACTTTGTTGATAGACTTAGCAAATTTGTTATGCTTATTCCATGCAAGGCTAATGTGACCATTGAGGACGTTGCCCACTTGTTCATTTGGCATTGGTGCCTGATTGGTGGGATTCCTAGGACCATAGCGTCAGATCGTGATGTCATTTTGCCACATCATCTACCACGTCATATTGTTGATGCTCGGCAATATGACGTGGACGTTGGCACTTTGCGGCCACGTCACCCAAAGTTTACGAGTCATTTTTGGAGGGCATTGTTTGACAACTTTGGTACTAAATTAAACTTTTCCAGTGCGTTTCACCCACAGACGGACGACTAGACGGAGATTTACAACTAGTTGGCCTTTGACATGGTAAAATGCTATATCCACGATCAACAAGGTAAGTGGGAATCTTATTTGCCATTGTCCAAGCAGTCTTGAATGATTTGTTTTCCTTAGTTATTGGCAGGACTCCTAATGAAGCAGCGTTTGGAAGACCATTCTTGTCGCTATTGACTAGAACCTCATCTTTAGTCTGTGAAGCGAATAGATTGACGGAGTCTTACCAGGAAATCTTGGAATCAGTCAAAGACAGGCTGGTTGAAGTGCAGGAGGCCTACACTTGACAAGCCAATAAAGATAGAAGGGATGTGAAATTCTCGGAAGGAGATTTGGTATATCTTTGGATAATGAAGCAACGACTGAAACAGGTGGCCAAGCGATGCCCAGAGTTATCTTTTAGAAGCTTTTGACTATTTCTTATCTAGAGAAAGATAAACGAGGTGTCAATGAAGTTGAAGTTACCTCTGAGCTAGACCATGCATGATGTGTTTCATGTCAATTGGCTCAAACCATATGTACATCCAATCCCTTCAGAGATTAAAGATGAAGCAGAACTAGACATTATTGACGAAGCTGAAGTGATGGTTCTTGAGCCGATCCTTCTACACTGCTTTAAGCACGGTTCCAACGGAAGAAAAAGACAGTTCCTGTCAGTTGGCTCAAACTATATGTGTTTCATGTTAGTTGGCTCAAACCATATGTATATCCAATTCCTTCAGAGATTAAAGATAAAGTAGAACTAGACATTATTGACGAAGCTGAAGTGATGGTTCATGAGCAGCACGGTTCCAACGGAAGACAAAGACAGTTCCTCATGAAGTTTCAGGACCTAGGGACTCACAAAGCGGCTTGGCTTGACAAAGCATTTTTCGACGACTATCTAGCTTTATTGATGGACTATCTGGAGGCCATGTAGCTTGTGTCAATCTAAGCAGAAGGGGATGTCACGTGTATCCTGCACTTGGATGCCACGTGGACTATATGTACAACAGGTGCAGGACCTTGTGAGCCTCGATCCGGGGGACCAGTCAGCCAGGGTTCCACTCTAATCGTCCAAGGTCAAGTGTACAAGTCTTGTACATGGTCTTGGTCAGGTGTGCAAGTCCCACACATGAAGCAATGCCATTCCGTACTGTGAGTCACCCTTTGGAATGATGGCAGGTGTTCCGGGTGTTCGGCTTGCAGCCAGATACCAGGCATGTGAGTAGGAATTATGTAGTTGCATGTAGGAGAAGGGGGCAGCCATGAGGGCCACCCCAGAACAGGGTTTGATACCCTTGCCTAAGAATGGGGTAGGCCTTAGGCCACCCTGAGGGTCTAGGTGACCCATGGCCAATGCCCAACAGCCAAGACTATTGTCACGTGCACACCCTTTAGGTTGAACAGTGACAAGCTGGCATCATCATCATCATCAGAATCACCGTATCATCATCACCAGCATTATGGAGGAGCTTAAGTGCCTAGTCGGTTGCCAGCAAGGGACTTAGGCAGCCAGTCGGCCTAGCCTCAAGAGGTGGTCAGCAACATGGGCAGCAAAGCGCAGCTTTTTGGGATTTTTATTCCATAAATACATGTCAAGTGCTGGTTGACATCAATTTATGGTGGCCGACCAACATCCTCTACAAGTATATAAGCACAAGTCATCGTAATCAGCAAACCATCAAGTTCATTCACACACCATCTTTGGAAAGCATGAAACTCTGTACCTCCTGAGGCGAAGGTTGAAGCCCCTTCTTGCTGCCATACGCAAGACCCACTTATCTGCGGGACATGCGCTAACTGATGTTGATGTTGAACAGAACTTCCTACTGCCAGGTGATGCACACAACTCCACTTTCCCCTTTGATGATGGTTGTCAGACAACCAAGGATGGTCTTGTCTGCCTTGCGAATGCAAAGGATTAATGCATGACTGAATGAGATGCGGGTCTAAAATGACCTACATGCTGATGCAACCCTATATGCTATGCAAATGCAAATAAAGGGTTACTAATGCAAATATAGGGTAAAGCATGAAATGATGACCTATAAAATCTTTAATACTGGATTTATCTGAGCGGAAGCAACTATTGAATGAATGGAATACATTTGGCCAAAGCGAAAGCTAAGGTGAAAGTAGCACGGGTGAAGACAGGAGTTGACCCGAAGGTTGGGTGGGAATGGCTTACTGGAATGACCTTACCCTAGATGCTCTAATACCAATGTTACATGATGAGAGGTGATCGTAGTAATCGCAGCCTTAATTAACTTAATTACGGTAGAGATGGATTTAGATGAATGCAAATGCAACTATATTAATGATGCAAATGATTACAACTAAGACGAGATATGTGAACATATGAATTTAGATGAATGCAAATGCAACTATATTAATGATGCAAATGATTACAACTGAGATTAGATCTGTGAACAGGTCTATGATGATGATGCTGGTGTTGACTTCAAGCTGAATGGTGACTTCAACTTCTGACCCACCAACCAACATCTGAAGGTGCTATATAAGTATAAGCTAGAGAGTCATTAGATTATCTTATAATTCACAAAGGGCTGAAGTGTTCCAAAGGCCAGGACAGCCAAAGGGGATTCTAAAGCCAAGGTGAAGGTTGAAGGTCAAGAGTCAGATCAGAAGATCTATAGATTTGCGTTATTTACTCATCAAATACTCCATCTGTGGTGGGGGCCCTACAGAGGGTATTCGGGACCCATATTGTGTTCGACTCACTCGATAGCTCTCTCTCTCTCTCTCTCTCTTCTCTCTTTCTGCACATATCTCTCTATCTTGTGCGTTATCTTCGTCACGAAAGATTGCTGAATTCTGTCCATTGAAGTACCGATTCTATTCATCGAGCTTCTGCATGTTACACTAGTAGTAATTGACCATTAAGAGGATGGGCTGTTTTAGAACATCCCAAAATGTGTGAAAGAACTCCATCGTAAGCCCATCTCAACCTAGGGACTTCCATTTACCTAGATTTTTGAGAGCGTCATCCAATTCTTCCTCCGTAAAAGATGCATCCATACCAGCTGCCTCATGCGATGTGACTATAGGCTGAACATACTGCAAGAGTTCATGACGCGTGGAATACTTCCTCAGAAGGGGGCTGAGGGGTGGCAAACATGTCTGCAAAATAGTGATGACAAACATCAACGAGTTGTGCTTTGTTACATGTCCAAGTTTCATCAGATAGTTTGACTCGTGCAATAGAGTGCTTTTGTCTGGATGCGTGTAAATTTTTTAAAAAGGATTTGGAAGAACAGCCTTTGTCAATAAGTAGCTTTTGTCGAGCTCAAGTTTGCCACTTGTTCAACTTACGAGCATCATTTTGGGCAAGACAATGTTTGGCTTGTAAGCCCAGCGGGGCGTGCCGTGACGGACTCAACTACGTATCCAAAAGATAATGATAGAGAGAGAGAGAGAGGGGAAAGACAGAAGGGAATAGGGATCTTGCATAGTCCACCACACTGAGCGGGGAACAGGCCGCGCTCCCTTTCAGGACTTTATTTAGGAACAATCCACGGGCACGCAGGCCAGGATCAATACAATCAATGAATACAAATACAAACAAACATGCCGATGTAGAATCCCTAAGTCGAAGTCGGTGTCGAGGCACGAGATCTTTGATGCCAAGCACACCATGGGAATGACCCACAAGAATCTCTCACCAGGCTAGTACCAGATCCAATATCCAGATCTAGATCCAAGTCCAAGTCCAAGTCCAGATCCAAGTCAAGTCCAAGTCCAGATCCAAATCCAAATCCAAGTCAAAGTCAAAGTCAAAGTCTAAGTCCAAATCCAATTCCAAGTCCAAGTCCAAGAATCACTCGCTCATCCCATGAGTAATCTCCACAACTCATACAGCCTTGTTGATGAAGAAAACCATGGAAAAACTCTTTCTAGCCTGCTCAGGCCACAGAGACCTCGGAGTGGCAGCCTGGACAGGGGCGCCGCCGAGGGAGACAGCCACAGCAGCACGCCCAGAGACCGCTGCAGCAGTAGCCACAGTCTCAGCCTCACTGGGTCCCCGTGAGGAACAGCTTTTCTCCCCTCCAGGAGGAGACCCCCGCGGCGACGTCTCAGGACCAGGAGATGCCAGCACCCCCACCTTCACCCCCCCCACCCCCGTCCCCTCCCACCGCCTCGCTTCCACCATCGCCTCCTCCCGTCTCCGCTCCGGTTTCGGCAGCGGCTCCCTCTCCACCTCCCTCGCCTCCCCCTCCTCCCCCTCCGCCCGCCTCACCTTCCCGGGAGGCCCTGGCAGTTCCCTGGCGCTCACCTGTAGTCCGGAGAGCGCTGAGCACTGACCTCGCTCGAGCATCACAGAGGAGACCTATGCCGATTAGGGCTTCACGGATTTCATCTATCCGCAGTCGGCTGAGTCGCCTTGGCATTAGACAGCGCTCGGAGGCTTTTGATTATACCTTCACACGGCTTTTTGGAGCAGAGGGCCCCCATGAGCCAGCACCCATCCGAGTTCATGTAGTGATACCTCCGGCCCGCGGGGAGGAGGCACTAGACTCAGCGGTGGCCTTCTCGTTCCCTCTATGTGGCCCTTGCGACCGGGAGTGGACTCTAGAGCTCGCTCTCAGCACTTTGAAGACTCAGGCAGTTGAGTTTTCTCATCACATGAGCGATCTGGAGGTGACAGATGTGATAGGTCGACTTTGGGAGTTGGCTCATTTTTTCTTGGATCCCGGGAGTGTGGATACCTCAGGGATTCGGCATTTGGTCGTGCGCATAGTGGCAGACTTAGCACGCGACCCTGGATATGTGTGTATACACGAGGTTGCTCTGTCAGAGCGGGAGGCAGTCGCCATGGGCCACAGCCACTGGCGCCTGATCCGGGATTCTTGCAGTACACCGGGTGGGCAGATTCGCAGCCGTTCGGATGGGGACTACTCTCCATCCAAGCCGCTTGCGAAGGCCCGCCGTACGGCTGAGACAGCATCCACCTCAGCAGGGCATCCATGAGGATCATCTCATGGAATGTACTGGGCCTTGGCGGAGCACACTTTATACGCTATCGTGGTTGCTTGAGGCATGAGCTTCAGAGATGCCTGGTTGGTGGCAGCATTGATATTTTGATGATGCAGGAGCACCACTTGGGTGAGAGCAGGATCCGGAGATATGGTTCGGTGATGCCTGGTAGATGGGACACTTTTTGGTTTGCAGGGTTTGGTCCTTTGGGTGGACAGGGAGGAGTATGCATGGTCATTGCAGATGTATGGCGGCAGGCCATTGTGGATCGAGGGATCATTGTGCCTGGTAGAGCACAGTATGTCATTCTGAGGATGCATGATGAGCTATTGGGTGTGCTCAACATCTATGCGCCCAATCATGCTAGTGCCAGAGCAGAGTTCTGGACTCAGGTTACAGATGCATTGCCAGAGGCCGCACATTGGTGTGTTGGGGGAGACTTCAACATGCTTGAGGACCCGGCAGATAGGGTGGGAGGCAGTCATGTTACAGTGCACGGCACGGAGCTTGCAGCTTGGGACCGGTTTTGCATGTCACTGAGGATCACCGATGCATGGCAGCATGGGGCTTTCTCCCGGTCTCAGGACAGTCTTAGTTTCTCTCGGTCAGATCGCCGGCAGGGAGGGACTAATCTATCACGGATTGATCGCTTTTATGTGGGCGACTGGTTAGGGGAGCGAGGGGGCTCCGTCGGCATTCTCGTTGGCACCTCATTTTCAGATCATGCGCCAGTTATATTGACATTGGAGGAGGGGACACGGGAGCCCAGCTTGCAGTTGAGGATCCCAGAGAGGGTACTTACAGATCCCAGTCTCGCTGAGGACATTGAGAGGATCTGGCATGATAGTCAGTGCTCTGACCAGGATGCAGCGGGCCAGTGTGCCCAGGGACTCATTGATCTTAGCTCTTTTCTACACGCTGCAGCTTTGCCACGACTGGGAGAGATTCGCGAGCGGGAGCAACGGCTGAGACGCAGCCTTGCTTCGCTACAGCGCCTTCAGGAGCAGCAGCCTGCATGTGAGTGGGTGGCGTCCCAGCTGAGCCAGGCACGCCAGGAGGTTAGAGAGGTAGAGGAGCAGAGACATGAGTTTTACTATCGTCGTCAGGCCTCTCAGTGGACGCAGCTTGGTGATAGAGTGACTGGAGAGTTTTTTGAGATCACTGGACCCCGTCGTGCGCGAGCAGGAGTCCGCCAGCTTGGTAGACCGGATGGATCGGTAGCTACTGAGCTCGGGGAGATCAGAGCCATTGCCACTGCATTTTATAGTGACTTGCTTTCAGCGGAGCCAGCCACTGAGGATCGAGATGTTTGCAGACAGACTGTGTGGGCCCATGTGCAGAGGAGGGTCACAGACCATATGCGTACAGTTCGAGGTGCGCCTTTGTCAGAGATTGAGCTTGCCGAGGCCTTGAGGGTCTTGCCGCGACATAGTTGCCTAGGGGAGGACGGACTGATGCCGGCCTTTTTTATGCGCTATTGGGACCTTTTGGGGCCAGGCCTCCGCAGGGGCTTTCAGCATGTTTTGGACACTGGGGTGATGCCGCAGAGCTTTTCAGAGGGCTTGATCTATCTTATCCCCAAGGGGGAGGGAGTATCAGATGACATTCGGCATTGGAGGCCTATTACGATCCTCAATACTGTCTACAAGGTCTTAGCAAAGGCCTTGAGTTTGAGGATCCAGCCCTTCCTGGGGGAGTTGATTCATGCTCCTCAGACAGGATTTGTCAAGGAGCGCAGTATCCTTGACAACATCTTTACTTTCTGGGAGGCGACGGCCCGAGCTAGATTTCTTGGCGAGGACTTGGTCGTGATGCTTCTCGATTTTGAGAAGGCATACGATAGAGTTGATTGGGGTTTCTTAGAGGGCACTATGCTTCGCCTGGGCTTTGAGCCAGGATGGATCAGAGGGGTGGCAGCTCTGTATTCCACAGCTCGCAGCCAGGTGCTGATTGCAGGAGGACGGGGGCCGAGTTTTGAGCTGACCAGATCAGTCCGTCAGGGGTGTCCTCTCGCCCCTTTCCTTTTTCTCTTCTTTGCGGAGGCTATGAGTATGTATTTGACGGCAGAAGAGGTTGGTTTGAGAGGACTGCAGCTCCCAGTCCGGGGGGAGGACCTGCTTGATGCTGAGTTTGCAGACGACACGGGCTTATTTTTGCATGGCCATGAGGCCAATCTTATTCGGGTTGAGCAGTCGCTCCAGGTTTTTAGTGCAGCTTCGGGAGCATTGATCAATTGGCGCAAGACAGTGGCCTTTTGGATCAGTTTTGCTCCCACTCCGGCCTGGACCCCGGTTTTAGATGGATTCCTCCAGGCACAGCAGTGCGGTATTTGGGATGCCAGATTGGCCTAGATTTGTCACCTGAGCAGCAGATTGCCCCGCTTCTTCTGAGCATTCGGAAGAAGCTATTGTATTGGAGTACAGCTCGACTATCCTTGGCTGGGAGGGTGGTGGTGGCAAATCTGGTGCTGTTAGCGACCATGTGGTACATTACGTCTTGCTGGATTTTCTCGAGCTCTTGCATCAGCCAGGTACAGAGGCTGATCAGGAACTTTCTGTGGTCTGGGCGGGACGGTCAGCCAGCTCGGGCAAAGGTTGCATGGGCAGTTATTACACTTCCGCTGGCTCAGGGCGGTTTGGGCATTATAGATCCAGTCGATCAGAGTAGAGCCTTATTGGGGAAGCTTATTGTTCGAGGGTTGCTTCCAGGCGCTGAGCCTTGGAAAGAGCTCCTCTTGCAGCGGCTGCAGGCTCGGGCGCCCCCAGCAGGGGGTACTTGGGCACCAGAGATTCGCTGGATCTTCATAGAGATGAGGAGGACAGGCCTCAGAGGATGGGAGGACAGATTTGCTTTGAGTATCCTGAGAGCTTGGGAGCTGCTGAGACCGGGGCTCTCTCAGCGACCTCCTTCTTGTGTTGAGGAGCGGGCCAGACAGCCGCTCATCTGGAGCCCAGCGGTTCGCACGGAGCAGGGTCATATGCTGGGTTCTCGGCCTCGTCTAGCCTGGGGACCTTTAGCGGCAGGCCCAGCTCGTAGTTTTGGAGACTGGTAGGCTTTCTGCAGTCTACCAGAGGAGATCCCGGTGGAGAGGCTGAGTCACTTCAGAGGGGGGTTGATTATGAGGGATGATATTCAGGAGGCACTCACAGAGGAGTGGTTCACGCCTCTCGAGCCAGTGGCCCCACGGTGGATGGGAGCCTTTACACAGTTGGAGATCCTGATTGCTGTCAGAGCTTGCACTGAGGATGGCAGATGCCTCTACTATGAGATTCAGGATGAGGGCAGACTCCAGAGAGTGGAGGTGGAGTCGCCTTTAGTTGCAGAGTGCACCTTTCAGAGGATTCGGGTTGTGGCCGCCGCTTCTCGGAAGTGACATATTGACCCCGACCCTGCTGATGTGCTCTCGGATTGGCGTATATGGGCATATGCAGCGCGCCCCTTGGCCCGGCTACAGTGGGACCCCGGGGAGTACGAGTGGCATGATCCTTATGCATCCCTTGAGGCCACAGAGACCACCTTTTTCCAGTATACTGTTCGGCTGGGGCGGCATATTTTGACGGCGAGGAGGACGGTTTCTCCAGCGGCAGCGGGGCATTGGCGACTTCAGGGACTCTCACAGGAGTTCCTGGAGGATTTCTGGGCTCGGCTTTGGGCTAGTCGACAGGCCCGCAGGATCTCGACTTTTTAGTGGCTGGTCGCCCACAGGGGCTCAGCAGTTGGCACTTGGCTTGTTTACAGCGGTCTTCCGGCGGCTTGCGTCCGATGCGGCCACCCTATGGAGACACAGAGACATTGCCTTTGGGATTGCCCTCAGGCACAGCAGATTTGGCTGCGGATGCTGCGTATTCTGGCCCCCCTCTCTCCAGAGGGTATGTTTACGTGGGGTGCCGCTGCTTGGTCGACTTCGTCAGGGCCTGCTATGGGTTATGAGATGGAGCAGGGCAGTCAGGCCATCAGATTTATTAGGGGCCAGCCTCGCCTGGTTCCGGCACCGGATTTCTCGTCCGCCAGCTGGACACAGGAGAGGGATTTACGATGGGAGCTCCTCAGCAGCCTCACCATCTGGTTCACCTGGAGGGCCCGGTGCTTTACGGCCTTTGAGGGGAGATTAGAGCCACCAGCAGAGACTGTACGGGGGATTTGGCAGGAGTTGATCCACACCCTGCGAGGACAGTACGATCGCATCCGGGGAGACTCGGATGAGGCGATCTTACGGCGCCAGGCCTTTCACACCACTTGGCGCTGTGGCCCTTTCTACACCTTACACACGGGATCCCCCCGTTGGCACTACAGGCCGGCACTACAGGCCACCTGTTTGGCTCTTCCCCCCCCCTATTGTATGATTTAGCCGCTCAGTTCTTTGTACTGATGCTTGTATTTTGCAGCACCTAGGGAGAGTCTCCCGGGCTGCCATGCTGTATTCGCTGCTCTGTCTCTCTTAGGAGCAGGAGAGATCTTTTGTAGCCCTATGGGCGTTTTTATATAACTAATGAAAGGATCTTTTCTCGGAAAAAAAAAAGATATAAGAAGTGAGAGAACCAGTTTGGTCCAAGTGGCGTAAACCAGCTCAGGCTTGAAAATTTGCATTGGCAAGGATAAACTGCTTACCAACGACTCGCTTAAATTTTTCCCACGTCGTAACCGTTTTTCCAACATGTTGCCTTTGCCACTAAAGTAAGGTAGTATCCTTAAGTAAGGACACAGCAAATGTAATTTTCTTGGCATCGGTAAGGACCATCGAGTCAAAATACTGGCAAAGTTTGTAAAGCCATTGTTCAAGTGTATGCTTATTGCATTGTTGTCCATAGGACTTGGAGGTTTAATTTCCAATTTCTTTGTTTTACTAGCTTGCAAAAGACGACAAAGAATCTTAAGATCATCACCTTCCACCTCAAGAGAAATGTTGTCTTCATTGTTTGGTACTGATACTGTAGTGTCGATTGCTGGTACAGAATTAGTACGAGAATGGCGATACTATTGGATTTGAGAAGCCAATGTGGCCATGCACTCTTGAAGTTGCTGCGTCTGTTGCAAAGCTTCCTGCCAATCCTTTGGAGCTGGATTGCCAAGCTGGTGGGTTTGGTCCTCCATAGTAGTAGGTTGAGATGAAGATGCTTGAGCTGGATTGCCAGGCTAGTGGGTTTGGTTCTCCATAGTAGTAGGTTGAGATGAAGACTTTGCAAGTTGAGGCTCCGGGGGTTGTGTGTGCTGACGCCTTTGAGCCCTAGTGAGAACTATCAGCGAGTGGGTAGGAGAGGCATACTGTGAACTGGAAAGGGTAGGTTGCAAGTTGGGGAGATGAGTTGGAACTGAGAGCATTGGGATTGGTTGTGAGGGAGCAGAGGGGGTTTTCATTTTTTTAAAACCATAAATCCCGATTTGCACACCTGAAGTATGTGGTACCCGTATGATGATGAATTTTGTGTTTCTTGAACATTGAATGCCCACATTGTGTTGTGTACTTTGATGTTATGGTGTTGTGTGGAGATGTTACAGGCACAAAATGCTGAAAAGAACACACCTGATAAATATATGCTTCACGATATCTTGTAGAAAGATTTGAACCGTCACGAGGAGTCGAGGACTTGTAGACAAGTGGCGGGCTGCTCCACGAGTGTCTCTTCAACACGCGCGTAAGCCGAACGGGGGATGCCGTGACAGACTCAACCATGTGCCCAAGAGATAGAGATATAGAGAGAGGGGGGAGAGGGAGAAGGGAATAGGGATCTTGCAGAGTACACCACACTGAGCGGGGAACAAGCCCCGCCTCCTTTCAGGAATTTATTCAGGAACAATCCACGAGCACGGTGGCCAGGATCAATACAATCAATGAATACAAAACAAAATGATATGCCGATGTATGATATCTAAGTCGATGTCGATGTCGAAGCACGAGATCTCTGATGCCGAGTACACCACGGGGATGACCCACAAGTATCTCTCACCGGGCTAGTACCAGATCCAATATTCAAATCCAATGAATCCAAGTCTAGATCCAAATCCAAATCCAAGTCCAAGTTCTAGTCCAAGTTCAAATCCAAGTTCAAGTTCCAAGTTCCAGGACCCAAGTCCAAGTCCAAGTTCGAGTCCAAGTCCAAGTTCCAATCCAAGTTCTAGTCCAAGTCCAAGTCCAGATCCAAATCCAAATCCAAATCCAAATCCAAATCCAAGTCCAAGTCCAAGTCCAAGTCCAAGTCCAAGTCCCAATCCAAGTCCAAGTCCAAGTCCCAATCCAAGTTCTAGTCCAAGTCCAGATCCAAATCTAAGTCCAAGTCCAAATCCAAGTCCAAGTTCCAAGTTCTAGATCCAAGTCCAAGTATCACTCGCTCATCCCATGAATAATCTCCACAACTCCTACAGCCTTGTCAATGAAGGAAACCATGGAAAAGCTCTTTTTGGCAAGAAAACTGATATAAAACCTGTTTGAATGGTTTTTCGTGCGATAAAAACCTCCAAAAAGCAGTTTTTAGGGTTTTTGGAGCTGTTTTAGGGCTTCTGAAATTTTCAGTCTGTACAGCTCCACACATGTCCGCACAGTTCTGCACATGCCTGTACAGTTCCGTACGGCTGTACAAATCCGTACAGTTGTACGGACAAATGATGATGTGGCACTATAGTTGATGGAGGTACTCTGAATCAGCGGGCAGCAATGAAAAACTCCATGATTTGGTTCATGATCAAGTAGATGATGATGGAGAAGATGATCTCCACGCTTCAACGAAGATGGCAACATGATGAAGAGGTTCTTCTTCAACTTGATGTTCAAGAGAGGCTCATGTTTCTTGTATACTTGGGAAAGCCTTGCTTTTTGCCAAAAAGTGATGCTTTTGCTTTGCTTTTGCCTTTTACTTTGCTTTTGGTCTTTTTAATAGTAAAATATTACTCAACTTTAGTCAAAAGTTCTTGTTTTGCTTTTCTAGCTTCAAGGCCTTGCTTTTTGGCCCTGGAGCTGCTTTTTGAAAAAGTGGCTTTTAGCTTTTTGTCCGGCTCAGTCTCCTCTTTCCAATGGTGCCCTTGGCTTGTGGTCAACCCCGTTTGACTTTTTACTTTTTCTTGCTTTTTGACCAAGAATGGTGCTTTTTCTTAATCAAACCTTATGGACCCTATCCCCATGTCTTCTTCCACTTGTTTGGTGTCCGAGCAAGGGTTCTATCATGTGAAATAGAGCTAGGAGGGCCAAATAGTTACAACGCGTGGATCTCCCATTTTTTTAAAATATTGCATGCGTTGGTTTTGCTCTCGCAGAGTTGTTGACGAGCTGTAGCAGGCTGTTTTTTTTTGTTTTTTTTGTTTTTAAATGACGAAAATAGCAAGGTGTATGGCTAATCACACTTGAGATGTGTGTGTGTTTGAAAAGCCCGGCTGAATGCAAGTACCGTAGGAGTTAGGCACTAAGCAAAAACTGCAAATAATGAAGACCTGGGGAGACTTGTGCTGGGTATGTGACAAGCCAAGGGCACACTATTTTTTTTTGAAGTTTGGTCGGCTATATGCGAGAGCCCCAAAACACGTGCAAGTGGGTTTTATTTAATTTAATTTTTTTTCTCTCTCTCTCTCGGCTGGCCGTGTTTGCAATAGGGGAGCGAAGGCCTCCCCTCTCTCTCTCTCTCTCTCTCTCTCTCTCTCTCTCTCTCTCTCCCCCCCCCTCCTCTTCCTTCTTTCGCTATTTGTTGGCGGTTTGCAACTGCTCTAGGTGGTGGCTAGTCTTGGGTTGCGGGGCAAGTTGCACTTTTTTTTTTTTTTTTTTGGTTAGGTCGCCCCTTTCATAAGGTGTAAAGGCCCGGTTTTTTTTTAAAATGTTATAAGGCTTTAAGTCTTAATGTGTTATAACATTGGCTGAAAATTGTTTTTTAAAATAAATGTGGCAAACTCATGGCTATTCGAATTGAAGGATGGTGGCTCTTCACACACGACGATTTAGACTGGAATGGACGACTGTAGCATGCAAGGCATGGAAGAGGGAGAGAGAGGGCCTTTCAACACTGTAGACAAGTTAAATGTTCTTGGGTATCATGAGAGCCTTCCATGGTTGTTTTGTTTTTTTTTGGTGATAGGACTTACTGCATATTGGGGGAAAATCATAAATTAGGAAAAATTGGGCAAACAATTAAAAATTGGCAAGGGTATTCCCTCGTGTTCTTCCATACAACCCTTGCTAGGGCTGATTTTAGGGTTAGGGTTGGCTGATTTTTAGGGTTAGGATTGGCTGATTTTTAGGGTTAGGGTTTACTGTGGTCATCCTACTTGTTGGAGTTTGTTTGCTTTGATACCAGTGGTAAGCTTTTAGCTTAATTAAACATGATTAAAAGATCTTAATGCTTAAATACTTGAGTAAACATGAGGCAAAGAGTGAAAAGCTGTGTTGTGTTGCGTTGAGACACAAGGCCTTGTTAAATAGGGAAATGAAGAGGCACATCCCTAATGAAAGGGTGTGACTCTTTAATGAATAGTTATGTCCTTTAGATGTAGAGATGCATCATTTGATTTGGAATAGACGTGTCCTTTGGTGACGACCCATGTGATAGAGTTTGACCCTTCAGTGGTGTCCTTTCAATGATTGAAGGCTAATCAAGAGTAGTTAGAGAGATTAAGTCACAATCGTGACATACAACACATCAGGCTTCATTCTATTTACATAGTGCCAAAAGTGCCTCCATTTCTTTGGATCACAGAGGCCCTGAACATTGTAAGTCACACACTTTACTGGAGTCATTGACATCTCCATGAGAAAAAGTAAAAGAAAGCTAATTCACATCCATGCTCTAGTCACCAGCATCGTGTAATACATGCCACATAACATCGTTTTTATCTACAATTTGTGCACCTTCTTTATAGACTTCCGCCCAGTTTCTAGACACCACATTTGCAAAAGGATTTTCATTTTGACCTTGTATAGTTTGTGGCTCAGTCCAGTTCCGGATATGATACATAGATTGAGGCGGCTGCTTAGCTGTTTTCTTTCGAGTCACAAATCCATCTTACACACACACACACACACTGCGCCCCCCCCCCCCCCCCCCCACACACACACACCACACACATACACACTTCTTTTTTTAGTGAAACCATTGTCTCATTAAGAAAAAAGAACTACTCAGTTCAGAAACAGTGGGAAAACAGTTCTAATTGTTGGAAGGAAAGTCCCGTGATTTCATGAGAATCTCGGAGGGATTGGAAAAGGGCTCTTCGGAAATAAACAAACAACCGGATAGAATCTCCGGAGAAGAGCAACTGATTCCGAGCATGGTAGATAGTCCACAATGCCTAGAATCTAGTCGAGTCAAGGAAGTCTGTATAGTCTAGTAGGGCAAGAGAAAGGCAACCAAAAAGCCAGAACATTCGACTGAAATACCTCCCCGGAAAACGAGCTCGAAGATGTCTGCACAAATGATTAAGAAAATCCTGAGAGTGCAAACAATACCACAGAAGGTGAGGCACTGTCTCTGTAGGATGAGAGCACGACCTACAAGAAGCAGTGGCAATGCGCCTTTGTACCAAAAGAGATCCCACTGGGAATACCCCAACCACCAGACATCTCCACAAAAACAATTGTTGCGTAAGGGGTAATCCACTCTTCCAAATTCTTTTCAACGTAGCTTTCCACCAAGCAAGAGATTTTGACATATGCCAGAGACGATTTGCATGATCCTCAATCCATGGAGGTGGTAAGAGTAACCTATAAGCCTTGGCCACAAACAAATTGGCAAAAGGTAGAGGAGTATATCCTGGAAGCAAAACACCAACGTTGAAGTCTCTGTGTTTCCTCAAGCATTGGGACTGGTTGAAAGGGCTGCATCATTTCTGAAATCTCACACAGCGAAGAGGGCGAACCCTCTCTCTCTCACACCCCCCGCCACCCACACCCCCTCCCCCCCCCACACACACGCGTGCGCGTGCCCACTCCCACACACTTTTTTTTAGTAATGATATATTACTAGTGGGAAACCTCAGTGCGAGGTGAAAACCCATGAAGAAATATGCACTGTACAATGGTGAGTCCGAAAAGGACCCGTACCAGAGTTCCTCAGAAACAGTTAAAGAAAAGTGAGAAAGTCTGTAAATCAACATCCTGGCTCGCATAACGACAATGCAGTGTCTGTCGCAAGTGTTGGAGATGCAATCCACACTTCTAAAGAGAACCAGCTCACGTGGTGAGATTGGGTTTGAATCTTGACAAGTTGAGGTTTCTACAAATTGGATAATCGGAGGTCACCTAACACCTTAAGGTTTTGGAGTCTGGATGGCTAGACCAATTTGTAAAACACCTCAGTTAAGCGTGCTTGCGCAGGAACACAACTGGGATGGGTGACCTCTCGAGAAGTGGGAGGATCATGTTTCCAACATGGTATTAGAGCCCAAGTTGTGATATTGGAAGCCAAGACCTCAACCAAAGTGTGGCTCGAGGGGGGTTGTTGGAGATGCAATCCACACTTCTAGAGAGAACCAGCTCACGTGGTGAGATTGGGTTTGAATCTTGGCAAGTTGAGGTTTCTACATAGTACAAATTGGATAATTGGAGGTCACCTAACACCTTAAGATTTTGGGGTTTGGATGGCTAGACCAATTTGTAGAACACCCCAGTTAAGCGCGCTTGCGCAAGAACACAACTGGGATGGGTGACCTCTTGGGAAGTGGGAGGATCCATGTTTCCAACAGCAAGGAGAGCCTGAAGAAGGTGTCTGACATATGCTGTCCGAACATGAATCGGTTCCGGCTGGTCCAAATTGTCCACAGAGCCCACAATTGTACCCAAGAGAAGAACGTAGCATAAGGCCGGAGCGCAAATGTCAGCACTCCAAATATCCAGAACTGTTTCCCAAAAAAGTGTGTAGGAAATCTAATGCACAAGCAAGCTGAAACCCTGTCCAGGAGCAGTCTGGAATGTGGACAAGACCAAAGAAGGTGCAACACCATCTCAATCCGTGCACCACAGTGGCAGCATGACGAGGCACAGATATGCCGTGAGTGTAGAAGCACACCCACTGGGAGAACTCCAAGCATGCATCTCCAGAGGAACATGCGTTCTTTCAATGGCAAACCGCTCCTCGAGATCCCTCTTCTCGAGATCCCTCTTAAACATTTCCTCCACCATAGTAATGGTTTTTGTAAGTGCCATAGATCATTACATGCAGGCGTAATCCATGGCGGTGGCTATAGCCTCACATATAATTTCTTAGCCGATATAATATCCAAAGGCACCCCCAAAACTTTCAAGTCAGCCAGGCAGTCATGCATACGAAGCGGTGGTATTGGTGCAAAGGGGGACGTCAACTCATATATCTCACGCCATAAAGGTCTATAATGCATACCCAATCCAAAACTATGTCGAGCCATAGGGCACGCGCGTGCGCACGCGCACAATGCACTACAGGTGTAGGTTGGGAAGGGTCTTGAACTCAGGTCATGCCACATTGCCATGGCATGGTAGCATGATTGAAGTCTTTCTCATCTTTCATTACACCTGCAATGTGATACTTATTTGCGGAGTTCCTTGTCTCCCCTTTTTGACAACCATGACTTTTATAAATGTACTTTTTGCTTGTGGGATGCTTAGTTTGACTTGCTAGATTGCAAATGCCATGTTTAATGGAGTTTTTTAGAGTGTGCAGACTACAAGCAAGAACAAGAGATGGAGATTGAAGCCCTACAAGCTATCCTTATGGATGACATAACAGAGTTGGATTCAGCAGAGTGTGGGCTTAAAACAAGTTTTCCTTGCTTTCAGATAACGATATCTCCAAAGGTGGGTGCGTGTGCGCGCGCACGCACGTGAACACACGTTTGTGCAATCTATATGGCTAAATTTACAAAGTATGCTAATACAATGAATGTTTTTGTTGACCAAATTCACTTGATTGATTTCTAGGAGGATGATGAAGAGGAGCCAACAGATGTTCCTGGTAATTTAGTCTTAAGCTTCTACACTTGACTTTTAGATTTATACATGGTAACAATTTTGCCAGCAAGTGCTGATCTCTGTAAATAAAGCAGCAATGGTGTCTGTGTTTTGTGTACTGGGTGGTGCATGTGGTTCTGGTAGTGGCATATCGGCTCAGTGAGGCAGCAACAGTTGTCCTCTTCTAGGTGAAAAATGTTGCCTGTAGTCTAAGCTGATTGATGCTCATGCGTGTTGTGTGTTGTGAAGCATAGTACTTGAGCTCCTGAGTGATGACAACAGGGTAATTTAGAAGGTCAAACAATTGAGAGGCTGTGAAGCCTATTTGGCTGTGATAGTGCTGCTGGCAACTAGGAATGAGAACTAGAAGTAGAGAATACATGCTTAATTATTACTACTTGATGACGAGCACATGACTTTTGTTGAAGACTCTCATTCTTAGTAACAGGGACCTTCCGTTTCCTAGCCAAAAGTTGTGGAAACTCCATGAGGAGCCGTTTCCAATTCTGTTTCCCCGTTTCCTAATCTCACTTGAGGATTTTCCCAGGATGTTTCCCTAGTTAAGTTTTGATATTCTCCAATTTTCCTTGTTATCTCTATTAGATTACGATCCCAAGTTTCTCCTCTCTGTCTCAAAGTTTTAAGCCATTTCTATTGTGGAGACATCATCCGTTGCCATTGCCATTTATGTTTCATGCAAGCATGCTCTCGTTGAGAACATGAAAAACACGTTCTCTTACTAGTGTAAGAAAATGTTACAAGCTCAACATTTCCCTTTAAATAGGACACGGAAAGGGAACTTGACCTCAGAGGAAAGGGGAGACCAAGAGCCACTTTCCCTCTTGCCTCTAGCACACAGTAGTTGAGCTCTTGAATGATGATAACAGGGTAATTTAGAAGCTCAAACAATTGAGAGGCTGTGAAGCCTATCCTATTTGGCTGTGATAGTGCTGCTGGCAACTAGGAATGAGAACTAGAAGTGATGACGAGCACATGAATTTTGTTGAAGACTCTCATTCATAGTGAGTATTGTCATGAATGCTAATATACTGACTGATTTGCGACGGCATTAATGGAGTATTGCTACTCTCCAAGGGTGGCGGGGTGTCATTTCGTCTAAGCCTGAACCTGGGCCTGAACTCGGGCTTTCGCACCCACGTCGGCTCCCTCTCCCATGTGGGCTCTCATCCGTGTCTTCACACCCGTGAATTCGCTTTGAGAGAAAAAAGCCACATCAGCGTCTCACACTTAGGTCCTGCAAGCATCTCTCTCTATAAAGCAGGAAACTTCCATTTCTTAGCCAAAAGTTGTCGAAAATCCTTTTCTTGGGAGGAGCTGTTTCCAAGTCCGTTTCCCCGTTTCCTAATCTCACTTGAGAATTTTCCCACGATATTTCCCTAAATTTTCCTTGTTATGTCTATTAGATATGATCCCAAGTTTCTCCTCCTCTCTCTCTCTCTCTCTCTCTCTCTCTCTCTCTCTCTCTATAAAGTAGTAAAAAAGCAGGACACACTAGTCAATAAAGTAGAGGTGATGAATGCTACATTGGAAGAGGAAGCCAAGAGACGGGCACGTGCCTTACATGTACGCGTAGTTGGGTGGGAAGATAAGGGAAATCCCCAAGAGGATGCAAAAGCTCTTGCAACAAAAATTGGAGCCACTGATGTACCCATTACTGGAGCATGGCGAGTAGGCAGAGATGAAACCATGGCGAAGATATTGATCATCAGGTTTGGTGACTTGGAGAAGAAGAAGGCCTTCCTCTCCAAAAGGATGGCCCTTAAGGGGGAAAAGATATATTTGGATGAGGACCTTACACCGGCACAGATAGCACACCGGAAGGAACACATGCTGTGTGTGCTTGAGGCAAGGAAAGAGGGGAAATGGGTGGTATACAGAGATGGCTGAGTCATTATGGAGAGGAGGCCCGCATTCACGGTGTGGAATTGCAATGGAGCCCTTAGAACAGATGTAGGATACTTTGAGGATACTTTTAGACATAGTGATATTGCTATGTATATGGAGACCCATCAGTGCACAAACAAGAGGCTTCCTGACGTGCGGGGTTATAGATGGGAATCAGTGTTTCGCCCTCAGCCACACACAATGGGAGGTACCAGAGGATCTGGAGGAGTGGCATTACTTTTCAGGGGGAGCTTCGTGACAAAATACATGTGGTACATAGAGATGCAGATGCGAGGTACATGTGGGTCCGAATATGCAAAGAGCGGCTCCGCAAGCTATATGTGGCGGTATGCTACTTTCCCCTAGCCCACTCCAAGTTTGCACCATCAGGAGAGTCGCCCTATACGCCACTATATGATGATATCATGAAGTTTGCCAGCATGGGAGACATATTACTATTGGGAGACTTTAATGCGTGTACAGGCACAGAGCAGACAGAGCTGTATGATACTCAAGAGGCTATGTACCGGGAGATCACGGCAGAGGATGTAGGGTTGCAGAGATCAGCACAGGATGAGGGGGAGATTACAGATTATGGCAGGCATTTTCTCACACTTGGGAGTGCACATGGGTTGGTCATATACATTGGCCTATCGAGATGGCAAGGATCAGATGCTCTCACACACTGGAACTCTAAAGGGGGAGCGAGCACAGTGGACTACTTGATGGGATCTCCTTCATTGATACCTGATGTGCGGGGTTTCACGATTTCCAGTAGGCCCATTGGCATAGCAGATCATGCATACCTGAGTTTCACACTAGTAGGTAGATCCTCGAGAGATGGGCCAACCACTCATCTACCTAGGTACCCGAGATGTCTGTTTACACGTGAGACAGCTGGGGTTTACCGAGATGTAGTATCTCATGGCTTGTTTGCTTTAGACCTGCAGAGCCCTTCTGGACAAGATCACCAGAGGATTAGCAGGTGTACTACATGCATCCGCCTATATGTGTTTCCCTGCACTATGATCCCTTCCCACCCCCGGTAGCACTGCCCCACAGAACAATTGGTATGATGATGAGTGTCGTGAGACCACGAGCACAGTTATAGCGTGAGATTGCCATTGGGACTCACATGCATAGACAGGCCAGGATGATCTTTCGACGCCTTGTGCAGAGGAAGAAACGAGCCTACCTGGCTAAGCTAGAGGAGGAGATCTACCAACTCTTCCTTGGGAAGGAGAACAAGAGGGCATGGAAGATGCTTCAGGAGAGGATTTACTACCTTGGATCACATACTGACACTTTGGGCACTTATTGAAGAGGGCAGGGCACAGAAGAGAAGGATATACTGCTGCTTTGTGGACTTCCTCAAAGCCTTCGATACCGTACCACGTGCCAGGCTTATGCACATATTTCATGACATTGAGGTACCTGAGGATATGTAGTGGGGGATATATGCTTTGTATGAGTCTGTGAGACAGGCAGAGTCCGAGCTCCAGGCGGACTATCCGATATGGTGACTAGCACGATAGGGGTGAAGCAGGGATGCCCGCTATCGCCCACCCTCTTTGGACTGTACATTGATGTGGTCTCCGATTATGTAGACAGATTGGGAGGCCCAGGGGCATGCCTGGTAGGGGTGCTGATACCCATCTTGTTATATGCTGATGATATTGTTCTAATCTGAGACTCTTCGGAGGGATTACAAAGACGCTTGGATGCATTACAGGCTTTCTGTGCGGATAGAGATTTGACAGTGAACCTTGGAAAAACCAAGGTTATGGTGTTTAACACCACACAGGCATGGGTGACGAGATCAGAGCCTCAGTTTACTTTCTGAGGGGAGCTGGTTGAGTATGTCAGATCATATGTCTACTTGGGAGTTACTTTCACAGGACCGCGTTTCTCCCTGAAGGAGGATTAGCTCGAGGGCATGCAGCCTTGGGAGCACTTGAGAGGTAGTGTGCACACATACAGTTTTAGGAGCCGCACACTAAATTGTGGCTATTTGATACGCTTGTCACACCGACCCTCTTGTACGGAGCTCCAATTTGGGGGCCCAGCATACATCACAGATCTCAGAGAGGGACGGATGAGGGATGGAGGCAAATGGAAGGACCACTGATCATGATGATTGCCCGCATGATTCGGAGCAAATCATCAGTACCACATGAGATTGTTCGGGCTGAGTTGGGTGCCGCACCTGTAGTGACCGAGGCCCTATTCCAGGCAGTTACCTTTTTACAGCGGCTATGGGAGCTCCCTCAGCAGAGGTAATCCCGATTGGCATTGACCTCATCCATACAGTTGGCAGAGAATGGAGATACTCATTGCTGGTACGCTCAAATGAGATCATGGTTTGACCTACATGATTTGCGGATAGAGGCACTACCACCCTTTCAGTACAGTCTGGATTGTCCATTTTCGGATCTCACCCGCTTAGAGCAAAACCGCGTGATCAGGACGGATATCATCAGAGTGGAGACAGAGAGGACATGGACTAGTCCCCTTGAGCCCTTAGGCACAAAAACGGCTCATTACAAGAGCCATTTTCCACACCTCTCACCAGATGATTTTATCACCCGCCCGACGTACATGGATGTACACCTATCACATGGGATACATTGTGGCATTGGACAGATCCGGACCTCATCACACCGGCTGCGGATGGAGACAGGGCGATATGTGCATTAGATCTTGGATGACCTCATTTGTCAGCTATGCTACCAGGAGGCAGAGACAGAGGAGCACTACATTTGCTGATGTACAGTCTATTATGAGATCCGAGGGAGATATCACTGCCTCTTCTGAGAGGGTTTTGGGCTGTTACGCAGGGTCATGGAGTTTGAGGATCAGAGATGCCTGGGATTGTTCCTACTTGAGCTCAGGAGACACAGAGAGACCCTCTTGGCAGACAGGAGACCGAGCCATGAGACCAAGCCATGATGTACCTAGACAGAGGATCCTGACAGATTTCTTCGGCACGAGCACTAGCAACCCAGCCCACACACCTCCTGATACCTCCTCCATTGGACCATCAGGGCACCAACCATGCTCCCAGGGAGTCACCATTGATAGAGTAGTCATCTTATGGCATGCTCGTCGGCCATGCCCACCAGGATCCCGACCATGGCATCCTCACCATCGATCAGAGCCATTATTGGTCGGCATCGGAGGTGCCTACCTCGCTTCTACGACCTCTCCATTCTAGACAGCCCCATGGCGGAGATATTTGATCTAAGGAGAGGGCAACACTTCAACTGATCAGCATACATGGATCTACCTGATATACATTTTCCAGTATTTTCTACTCAGTATCATCTGGGAGTCTTACAATTCTGTTCTTATAACTGTAGGACAATCAGTTTATTGTACTTTTTAGTCTCATTTAGTTAGTTGTTCTCTTTGATGAGACACCAACTTCAGATGTACTCTCAGTCTTGGTCTCATAGGCCATTATGGCCTCTTAGAGACGTTAACATATCATTTCATTTCATTTCATTTCATCTCTCTCTCTCTCTCTCTCTCTCTCTCTCTCTCTCTCTCTCTCAATTTTAAGCCATTTCTATTGTGGAGGCATCATCCGTTGCCGTTGCCGTTGCATGCAACTATGCTCTCATTGAGAACATGAAAAACACATTCTCTCACTAGCGTAAGAGAATGTTACAAGCTCAACATTTCCCTTTAAATAGGACATGAAATGGGAACTTGACCTCGGAGGAAAGGGGAGGCCAAGAGCCACTTTCCCTCTTGCCTCTAGCACACTACTTTTTCCCTTTGACCACATGACCTTGCTTTTATCATTGCTTATACATGAGCAATGACTAGCATGCATACATGAATCTCGACCATGATGAACCTCTTCTCGAGCACACTGTGTTAACGCATATGACTAGGGCTTAGAGAATGAACCCTCCATGTGTCCAAGAAACATATTGACATTTCTTATATGCCCTGGTTGACTATGTGGTTGCTGTCTCCTCTAGACTCTTTATGACCTCCTATGGTTTATGAATCCTGGGTCTGCAGGATGCTACAAGTCTCCGAGATATCCCAATTGTGCCTCAATTGCGAGCTGTTAAATTGAAGTACATGGAGGAGCAATGGTGCTACCAGCCCTTCAGTGCATATCTTCTCTAAGTGTGATATGTTTGCTGTCCGCTGTGGAATATGTGAGTGCTGTTCTACAACTTGGGGAAATTCCTCTTAGGACCTGTGGGACCTGAGCAACTTCTTCAACTTCAATATGCCCATACATTGCTCGGCCCTTCTTGGTAGTTTTTGGAATAATTGGAATTGAAGGCTCTGAAGAGAACTTCCACTTTGCTGCAGTTTAGGAGTGGATCTACACTTTATGGTGAGCGCGCTGCTAAAGGCTTTGCCTCTGCGCTGGAGGCTGAAATGGGGACTGAGCAAGAATTTGGGGTTGAGGGATTATTTATAGCACTTCGTCCCCCTTTAGTTGCTTGTTGGCTTGTGTTGGAACTTGGTGTAACTTCCGGAAGGCCTAGGGGTTTCACAAAACACTTGACCATTAATGCAATTAAACAATGAAATTGGCCACATCCTTAAACATATGCCACTTAATTCAAAGAACTATGTGTACAACTGACACCGTATAGAGGCTGGAATGGGCTGACCTCCCCCTTGGAGTATTTTATTACCAAAGGAGGAAATATCATGTACAAGCTTTGAGGGCCTTACTCTCCCCACAAGAGACGCCGGATTATTCATATACAAATACCATAACACAGCCCAACACGAGGCAACCATAAAATTCAGCTAGTATAGAGGCTCTAGAAATGCCGAACCAACAATATAACCCATATACCTCTGTGTGGGTATTGATTCTTTCCCAATAACCATAGGTCTTCATGCAATAGAGTTGGTACAACAGGTACAAGGAGTACATGGGTTGGTACAATAGGTACAATGGTTGGTACAATAGGTACAACAAGTACAACAAGTACATGGGTTGGTACAATAGGTACAATGGCTGGTACAACTCTCCATTTAGCCGGTACAACAAGTACATGGGTTGGTACAATAGGTACAATGGCTGGTACAACAGGTACAAGGAGTATTTCTTCATGATGGAAGCCTTCAAAATAGTCCCCAACAGTCGGTATACTTCATAGGCATCCTTTAAGAGAGAGAGAGAGAGAGAGGGAGAGTAGCCAGCATTAGGGCAGCTTGTAACGGTGGCAGAGAGCCATAACCTTGGAGTAGAGAACCACCAACAATAGAGAGGAGTTGCCAACATGGTAGAGGCTAGTTTGTAGCAATAAAGCCTCCTCCAAATAAAGAGAGAGGGCCCCAATTTATAGATTTGGGCCTCCCATGAGCTGAAATTGCAAGAGAACGCTATAATGACAAGTGGAGAGGCACACAATAGCTAAAGTGACAAGTGTAAGGCCACTTGTCTCAATTTGATCCATTTTCTAACAACTGTGAGGCCACTTGTTTCACTTTGATCCACTTTCTTGCCACATGTCTCAATCTAAGAGATGGGTCCTTTCATAAACTTTATCTCTAAAAATATCCCAACTGGTAGCCCATTTGTCATAGGTACTTCGGCAATTCTTGGTATTTGCTCAATTCCAGACGTAATGATGCGAGCAGAATTTTCATTGGAGTTGGGCCAAAAATAGGAACTCTACTAAATTTGAGGAGTGTGATCCTTATAATCCCCCATTCCCAAAGCTTGTACTTTTCAAATACTTAAGACATCTTGGATTCCACTGGACCCCTTTCATACTGGGAAATGTCTAGGCTCGTGACACTTGGCCAGCTGCTGGGGTCCAAAATGTGTGAACGCCCCTAGATAGGATTTTCACATGGTCAGGTTGGGCTTTGGGCGCTTCCTAAGGCTCCAAATGAGGCCCACTCTTTACTTGTGCAATCTCTAAGCTCACCAACTTTCAATGATCATCTTTGTAGGTCAGAGTAGTCGTCTCTCACCTAATCTATACCCTGTACTTGGCTTCAGTAGCCATGGCAATAAACCTCAATCCAGGTGGGTAGTCTCCATCAGGAATGGGCTGCCTCGGGCAGCCATGTGGGAGCAGGTGGCCCAGTAGTGATGCAGCTGGGTGGATAGTTCAGATGGTTGAGTATCACCTATGAGCAGTGCACAGGCCCACACAAGCAGCAGATGGAAGAGATCACAGTCTGGCAATTATGGGAGGTGTAGGCAGGGCAAGATACAGTACTCACTGGCAGGTTGGCCAGGCAGCACTTGTGAAATAGGCAGGCAAAGTTTTAACGCTCAACCTTAGCATTTAAAGATATTTATAATTACGGAGTAAAGCATGTTATGAGCAGCCTGATCAGCTTTCTAGAAGTTGACTTGCAAGGGCGGGCCTAAACGAAGCCTTCCACAACCTCTCTTCTCCTCATTCTTACTGCTAGAGCCTTAGCACCCAAAGGTCCCTTCTCTCCTTTCGATCATGGGCCACAGGTGTCTAAACACAGCGAATGTCAGCAGCAAGATTTTCTCTCCCTTTTGCAGAAAGAGGCTCTAGTGCAACTTGGCTTAATTGGGAAGACCTTGTTTGGTAGAGATTAGGGTTTTCTCTCAATTTTAGCCTTGAGCCTATCTGGTAGGTGTTATAAATAGAGCTTTTGCTTAGCAATATAATAGAGCAACTTGAGTCCTTCTTAAAGATGCGTTCATGAAATTTAAAGTAAAAAACTTGAGTCTTTTATGTGATATATCCTTATACAAAGCCTCCATTGGACCATTACAATATGTAATTTAAGTTTTTGCATTGTACCCTTAAAAACAAGAAATAGCCATTTCTTTAAAAACACTTTTTTTCAGGAGTCGTGCTTTCCGTTTTCATAATCTAAAATTTTCCACTAAGTTTTGATTTCTCCTAAATTTACTCTCTGATTTCCTTCAAAATTACGATCTACCTCAAGTTTCTCCCATGTTTTCTCACTAAATTTTCCCACTAAATTTTGATTTTTCTTAAATTTCCTCTCTAATATCCTTCAAAATTATGATCTACCTCAAGTTTCTCCCGTATTTCTTTCAATTTTGTTCCTCGTTTCTTTCTCTTATATGTTCAATCTGATAGGTGGTTTTCATTTTTGAGCTATGTAGCTTCATTTGCTCAAACAATCCAGCTATGTGTTCTTAGAAAAGTTGGTTGAGTTGTGTTTTGCAGTTAGGCTTGCTGTTATCTTTGCACACACGGACAACTACCCTGATGAACCGCCTCTATTGGAAGTGAGAAGGTGAGCTGGTGTTCCTCACATTGGCCTTCTACATTTCCTTCCTCTTGAAAGAATTCAAGAATAACAACTCTAATTTTTCAATATGGATCTCTTTTTTGTGATCAACCCTAAGATTTTAAGGTGTTTTTTTTTGGTGATTGTAGTTTGCGTGGTGTAAAAGCTCATGATTTGGAAGACTTGAAAAAGAAACTCGAGCAAGAGGCAAGGTCTTTATCTTGTTATTCTTTATTTTTTAACAAAGAATTTTGTAAGAGTTGAATAATCGAAAAGAAGTGTTAAACCATAGTATAACACACAATTTTTTTTACTTTGTAAAAAGCAGTGTTATATTACTTCACTGGACAAGGAAAGAAACCCTCAAAAGTGAGGGAAACTTCTTCACGATCAAAAGGAGTGAAAAAACAAGTCTAACTAGAGCTCGTCCATTTCTTGTAGTCTATGACAACCATATAGAGATTGGCGCAAAGACTGTCGAAAATATAAGTACTTGTCAATTTGTGTAGAGTGAAAAATCAGGTGATTGTGGGCAATCCATAGTGTCCAAAGAGCCCAAAAGCATGTCCAAGCAAGGAAACTTGCACAATCAGCTAGTCTTTGAAGTTTGGTGATATCTCCCAAAGATCTAGAAATGCTTGGAAAAGCAACATCTTGGAAATTTGGTAGCCAAAGAAACAAATAATCTGAGCAAGAAATCTCGCGTATCCAAACAAGCCCATAGTAAATGCAACACAATCTCGTTGCAGTTTGAGCATCTAAAACAAGAGGGAGCCTTCTTTTGGCTAGAGTTTCAGCAATTGGTGACACTCCAACCAAGCATCGCGAAAGGAAAACTCGCTTCTGTAAAGGCAAATTAATTACTCCAAATCTTTTGGAGACTTTGCTTCCACCACTTAGCTATCTTATCCATATTCTAAAGCCTGTTCGAATGAGCAGCAATCCATGGCGTAGGAATTATCATTCTGTATATCCGGGCAGCAGTGAACTCTGACAAAGGCACTTTGGGAAAACCGGCTCATCTCTCTGCAACATCCAATCTAACAATCTGTTCTCTTGATTGACAAGTGAAATCACTTCAAATTGCTGCAACAGAGCTCTAATCTTCTGCCAAATAGGCCTGTAGCGCATGCCCAAATTCCATATCCTATGCCATCGGGAATGTAAGTATTCTGGCATCCGGAGAGACAACATCCTATATTGGACGCATATTTTAAGTGGAAAGAAAATAGGCCTTCCTTGGCTCATGAATTGCCAGAGGCTCTAGAAAAACTTTGCTTCAGTGAATGCTCTCCAATCTCAGTGAGTTACCTATATCTGAGGATCTTCTAGATGAATGCAAGTACTAGAGGTCTTTTTTCCAATCAACAATTGGTCTAGTAGTAAAAGGACACCCCGGTATCTTCCCTTGCAATGTTCCAAGGAGCAATTCCCAATTTGTACATTGCCATCATAGTTACCAGGAGTTTCAGAAACGCGTGATTTGAAATGCGTTTCAAAAAGGTTTTAGAAGTTTCATATTTTTTGAAACGTCCAAAAAAAGTTCCATACAAAAAATGCAAAAATATATATATTTTTGAATATAGAATATACATGAAAATATGTATTTAGGCCATGACCAAGGCTCAAGCATCCTTGTTGAGATAGTCAACTAGTCACTACCAAGCAAAAAAGGAATGTCGAAAAAAAGTTTCATACAAAAAATGCAAAAAATTGTAAGTTTAGAATATACATGAAAATATGTATTTAGGCCATGGCCAAGGCTGAAGTGTTCTTCTCAAGACGGTCGACTAGTCATCGGTAGGCAAGAAAGGACGTGCACGTGCAAGTCGAGTAGCAAGCAACAAGAAAAAATGCGCTTCGGAAATGCGTATGTATGAAACTGGCATGTTAGGTTTTTGGGCCTTAAAAATTTTAGGTGAATAAAAAACGAATTTCATATTCTAAAACGTTTCGTAAAAGTTTCGGTCGGTTTCATATGATTTGAAACGGGTTTCGTTGCTACTATGATTGCCATCTACCAAAAGAGTTTGTTTTAAGTGTAGTACACATAGCAATCATCATTGTCCAAGGTGGTTCATGAGCAAAAAAGGTGGACAACACAATTGCTTTTCTTGCCAAAACATGATAATGAATATTCAACCCTCCATGCATCTTTGGCAAACAAATCCATTCACATCTCAAGAGCCTGAGAGCTTTCTTTTGATATCTGGTTTTCCATAAAACTTCCATGGTCTAAGACATGAAAGCAATTTTGTCCATACCAATAGAGGCAAGAAAAACTCTACATAAGCCATGAAGATGGATTGAACCATCCTCAATGGCACATGTAAAGGCCAAGTAGGTAATTTCCAGTATTCCAATTTTGCTTTCATCTTCTGAAAGACCCAGTCAGTGGCATGAGTAACAAATACATTCCACCCCAACGGGTAACCCAAATGTCAACAATATTTGTCGGTGGAAAAGTCTGTCTAGGTTATCATAAACTACGCCAATCCGATGTTGTGTAAGGGGTAGTAGTTTGGATTTGTGGAAATTAATGAACAATCCTGTAGCTTTCCCAAACAATTGGAGAGCCCTCATAAGGGCTATCAAATCTTACAGAGTATTTTTGGGGAAGAAAAAGGAATCATCAGCATAAGTTTGCGCTACTAAATTACGACCATTTGGCAATTGCAAGCCATGAAAAATTCTTGGTTTGAGTTTGTCCATATATAGAAGCAAAGGGTGAGTGGCAATTGCATATAGTATTGCACTCAAAGAGAAACCCTGCTTGATTGATTTACTCAATATCCAAGGACTTATTGCATTTTCGGCCAAAAACCAAGTTTTGTCATCACTGCAGCTATGAAATCCCTTTGAACAGTATCAAAAGCCTTTGCATCATCTATCTGCAGCAATAGTACATCTTGTTGCGAGTATTTGGCATACTTAATGCCCACATAAGCATTATAGATATTATCTGTAATTTGTCTTCGAGGTGCAAAACCATATTGGGCTTGATGTTATCCTCTGTGCAATATCTTTTTGACTGTTCGAGTTATCATCTTAGTGATGATCTTATAAATAACAGGCATATGAGTGATCGGACGCCAGTCTGAAAGATTCTTACAGAGTTGCTTCTTGGCTTCTAATTTGACTAGTCCTTCTTTCCAGGATGTTGGGATCACACCTTGTTGCCATGATTGATTGATCATAAATAATAATGGATTCTCAAGCAGGTCTCATAATTGCAAAAAGAATTCCACAGTCAAACCATCCAATCTAGGAGATTTCCATTTGCCTAAAGTCTTGACTACATTGTGCATCTCCATAGATGTAAATAGGCTTTCTAGCTCAAAGGCTTCCTGCACATCCATTATTTCTTTGACATTCTGAAGCAATTTCGTACGTACTTGTGTCATGTTTCAGCAGGAGACGATGCGAAAACTTGCATGAAGTGAGTCACACATTCCTGCTCTAACTGCAGTACATTTTTGTTCATCCTTTTGCACTCGTGAGATGCATTGTTTTTGTGTGGTTACATGTAAACTTTTAAAGAAAGCTTTAGACGAGCAACCCTTGTCCAAGATAGGCTTCTGTCTAGACCTGACTTGCTACTTTTGCAACTTTCTATGATTATTCAATTCAAGCTGATGCCTAGCATAACATATGTGATCCTCTTTCGTGAAGAGACAAGGAACGAACATGAAGAAAATAGCACAACACACACACACACACACACACACACACACACACACACACACGCACACGAGAGACAGAGAGAAAGAAAGAAAGAAAGAAAGCTGTATTAACGTCTACTAGAGGCCGAACTCGACCTATGAGACAAATCAATGTACAACTGTCAATGTTTTCTAGATGTCCAAAAAAAAAAGGACAAAATGAACATGAAGTAAACTATGAAAGTACTGAGCTAGTGGGGGGGTGTGATGGATGGAGCACTACTGCTAGAGGCTCAATATGCAACCTATATGTGGAGGGTATACAAGAATGCAATGCAGATCTATCTAGCTCCAACCAGTACCATAATGGGGGTGTAATATGTGATACATAGGCGATGGCGAGGCAAAAATACCTCGGAGCATGATCTCCGGGTGTGAGTGTAAGTGAGCTAGCCGCTCCTGGATATGGTGCTGATGTCGAGCCCGTATCTCTGTGATCTCCCTCTGATGTAGTCTGGGAGTCTGGTAGAGAGAGAGAGAGTTGTATTAACATCTTCAAAAGGCCAAAATGACCTATGAGACGAAAAGGTTACATCATATCCATGAGGTACATAATCCTGGGTACAAAATAGTAATAAAGAAAGATAACAAAAATCTAGAACTTTAAAATCTGATCTAGGTACATGAGCAGAGAGCTCATATCACCCTAATACATCCCTCATGGGCCGTTGTGACATGGTGCTCAAGGTGGTAAAACTGAGCTGGTGCGAGAAGGTCCTGCGATGAGGGGAGATGATGGCCCAGATCTTCCTGTGGTGGTGTGGCCGTGGGTGAGGGCCATGGGGTCTAGGGTGTTGAGCTCTGCATAACTCAGTGGCTCTGTCGAGAAAGAGAGAGAGAGAGAGAGAGAGAGAGATGAAATGATATATTAACGTCCTCAAAAGGCCAAAATGACCTATGAGACCAAAAAGGTTACAACAATTGGTGGATCTGATACAATGTCTGTGTAAGAAAAGCTAAAACAACTAAACAACTAAGTGAAACTGAAACAACAACTATGAGGAAAAGTAAGGTACTAGGAGCTCCTAATGGATAACATCTGGGAAGGAAAACTCCAGCAACAAAGGTAAGCATCATATACATCACTATCCAAAGATGTCTCTCATCGGTCGATGGCGGATATCCTCAATGTCCTCCATGGTGAGTACTTTGTCTGGACGTCTCCCATGGCGTGCTAGTATGGTCCTGATCCTCTGTTGTAGTCTCTGCCGGTGTTGGGATGGGCCTCTCATCTTGGGGCGCCTCGACCGCCCCAGCTCTATAGCCCGATCAATTAGTGTACCTCTGGTGCGGCTATACTCTGGGGCTAGCTGCAATGCCTGTTGGCCTGACTGCTCAATCTCTGGTCGAAAGAAGTATGTAATCTGCCTCTGTAGGTGTCTCTCCCTCTCTGATCCCCTCCCTCTCGAGAGAGAGAGAGAGCTGTATTAACGTCTACTAGAGGCCGAACTCGACCTATGAGACAAATCAATGTACAACTGTCAATGTCCTCTGGATGTCCAGAAAAAAAAAGGACAAAATGAACATGAAATAAACTATGAAAGTACTGAGCTAGTGGGGGGGTGTGATGGATGGAGCACTACTGCTACAGGCTCAGTATGCAACCTATATGCGCAGGGTATACAAGAATGCAATGCAGATCTGTCTAGCTCCAACCAGTACCATAATGGGGGTGTAATATGTGATACATAGGCGATGGCGAGGCAAAAATACCTCAGAGCATGATCTCCGGGTGTGAGTGTAAGTGAGCTAGCCGCTCCTGGATATGGTGCTGATGTCGAGCCCATATCTCTGTGATCTCCCTTTGATGTAGTCTGGGAGTCTGGTAGCGTGGTGCTCTCGGTCTCCGTCTGGCTCGGAGGTCCGCAGCGCGCTGAAGTGTAACCCCTTCCTGTGTCAGAATAGGCACTGGGATAGATCTCTGGAAGAAATCAGTGAGCTGGAGTTGTCGCCCACCTCTCCCTGTGGTATGAGTCCGTAGCAGTGTCTCTCTGTGGCGCTGTGTCTCTAGTAAGAACTGGCCAAATCTGCGCTCGTCTGTGGACTCCATGATCTGGCGGAGTGAGGGATGTCCACTGAAGATGGTGGTGTATCTCTCTCTAATGACACTATATGCTCTGCATCTGCATACATAATGTTCCTCACTCTCAACCTCCTCCTGGCATAGTCTACATATCCTCTCTGCTCTGGGGATCCGTGCTGCCCTACCTGCCTCAATCTCAAGCTAGTGCACTCTGAGCTGGCCAATCACCACTCGGGCACTGTGAGGCATGTACACATCCATGTATCTAGGTCTCTGTATGAATCCATCCGCTGAGATACGCATAAAGTGATCTCTGTAGTATAGCATCTTTGGTGGTAGAGGCTGACTGGGTGTAATCCAAGTCTCTTGAGTGTATCGCTACCATAAATCCTGCCGAAGGACTCTGTTCCTCTCACTGTGAGAGAGCTGGATGTGTGGTGCATGTATACCATACTGGAAAAGTGGCAGGTGATCTATGTCAAGACTATGCTGAGTGAGCCACTGTATCATTTGTGAATACCATGATCTCCTATCTCCACTCTCTGCGAGTTGCTTGGACGCCTCAAAAGCTCTATGTGAGAGTCGATCTGATGGCATGTCTCTGATCCTCTGTATGAAGCAGATCGTCTGGAAGAGGGCCTCTACTAGCATGGGAGGTGCAGCAAACTCTGTCCGGACAATGTCATGTGGGACGGAGTGTTTGCTGTGGATCATCCGTGAGAGCATGAGAATCTGAGGCCTCTCTATCTGAGACCATGTGGAGGTGGCGAGCCTAGGTGCCCATACTGCTGCAGCATACATCAAAGGAGGGGTGACTAGTGTGTCAAACAACCACCCCTTTGTGCGGGGCTCCTGGAAGTGTGCCTGGTGACACTGTCTCTCTAGCATGGCCAGAGCTGCATGCCCTCGTGTGAGTCTATCCTTGGCTGCCTGTGCCATAGTAAATCTCCCTGGCTGCCTGAGAGAGAGAGAGAGAGAGAGAGAGAGAGAGAGAGAGAGAGTTACATTTACGTCTTACAAAAGGCCCGATGAGACAAAAGATGATTACAAGTATCCATGGAATATCATCATCATGGAAAACTGAAACAAAATTGAAACTGAAAGTAGAAACCTAGTAACGAAGCTGAGTCCTAGGTAAATGCACAGAACAAATAGGGGAGCATGCTATCAAGTATACAAGATACAAGAATGATCATAATGCACTCTATCCCAAATCTATGGAGGGGAGGGGTCCGTCATCGGGCAGGAGAGGGTGGCTCAAGATCTGAAATAGTGAAGAGAGGCTGAGAAGAAGAGCCTCCATCGTGCGTCGATGACGTGTAAGGATCACATCAATGTGGGCCTAATGGGCTGGTGGTGGTCGTGGTCCAAGGGGCCAAGTTCATATCGCAGCTCGGAGTATTGTGGCTCGTGGTAGAGTGACCCCGTGCGATCTTTGAGGTCCATCCTCCGTGGTCCACTCGGAGGGATACTCCGTAACACCCGACTCCCGAATGGTATCCAACAACCACTTTGGTACCCGAACAGAACGCGGAGTCTCCTGTTGCTACTCTGGCACATCTCCAACCTCGGGCTCAACCTCTACAACTGACAGAGGCTGGCTAGCTGGAACAATAGCCTGGGAATCATCCTCATATTGTCATGGATCTAATTTTCTAGGAAAATAGAGTTTTAAAGAAACTTTGCAAGAATTGATTTAATTCAAATAACTCATCAAATACCACATGCTCAACACTTTCAATAATTGAATACCAATTGAATAAAAGTAAATATGGAATAAATTTTGTAACAAGAGATAAAGATAGAATGTATCACACAAGACAAGATTGGGTGCAATCTGCATTCTCAAGTGTGTAGTTCCACTTCCATGACTTGAGTATTTAGAGAATTGTATTCATAAAAATAGCCCAAGGAGCTAATAATAGATTTGCGTACAATTTGGGCTTGCTTTTCTCTGTTTTGGATATTACTATACATATTATTAACCATATGAAAGTTCCTAAGGTTTATACATATCAAAACCTTTGCCCAAATATGAATGCTAATGAGCCTTTACACATGAAATAACCTTGTGCACATTCACACATATAATAACCTTGTGCACATTCACATATTTAATAATCTTGTGTACATTCGCACATTTCATTAAACCGATTTCTACACACATTAAATCAAGCATATTTTTCTACAATTATTAAGCATAAAAATTATGATAAAATATATACTTATAACAGTCCTCCTGTTTGAGGAAGCAACTGTCCTCAATTGTGTACAACACCACCACCACGCTCGTAGCTATTGATGTCATAACCTGCAAGGTAAATTCAGAGGTCGGAGCATGGCTTAGAGGTTCTTATGGACGTGGAATACCACAAACAAACTCAGAGGTTCATTGACCAAGCATGGCTCATGGTCTCGGGTGAACATGGACTGCAACAATAAAAGTCGTGCGACACCTAAATTGGTGATCCTCGCACTCATCATCAAATCACGAATCATATACACAAAATGCCATAAAATTCTAATACATGATTTACAAAATGATCTTGATCTTCACACCACTGCTCAATCCACCATCCATATGACACCTCAATCTGTACCCTCGTATAGTGCAACACGTCATTCAGTATCCTCACACATCTCATGCCTTACGACATCTCAATTGGTACCCTCATATGGTGTAGATAGCTATACTCATAGACGTAATCCATGTTAGTTAAACAATTAATTGAACACATTAATTAATTCCAACGCCGTCATGAGATATAGGCAACCATAAAATCAAAATACACATATCAACATGCACACACGGCCAACAAGCACGGCACACACGGGTGTCCCCGATAATATAATTCCCAATACACGAGTTAATTCTCATATCATTCCCTCTTGCTCGGGTTGCAACTGTCCTTAGTTACGTAAATCCATGAGAGGATGGCTTCATGGTTGGTGTGGAAGACTAGATCAACATATAATGCATATGCTATGAATCAATTAAATGAATGTATGTGAGATGGGTCTAAGTGTTTCTGAAACCGGCCTCTGGTAGAAACCAAAGTGCGGTAGCCTAGCAGTCACCCTTCCACTTGTAGTCTAGATATGAAAACAAATTTGATTGGAGCTAGAGTGCCCCAAATTTGAAATAAAACTGACACCTGTTGGCCCCAAAGCTTGGTGCCCCTTGCGGTATTTCTTTATTCAATTTCAAAAATATGTAAGGCTGAGTACAACAAAACCAGCCAAGAGAATACACCTGTATGTCCAATCTGGCAGCCCACAATACCTCTTAGCACAGAGGATTCACACACAGAGATCTGTGTCTCAAAGCAACACTCTGTGCTTCCCTCTGATCAGCCACGACCATTCAGCAGGACAGCCTTGAGCATACATCTGGCATATCTCATGCACATGATTCCACAACTCAGCACAAACATACATTCACTGTCCAATCTCTGTTTCCACCCTTTTCAATCTGCCATACCCCTCCTCTCACAAGGGGCCAGATAGCACAAATCTGCAGGCAGCAGACATAAGCCAATGGAAAGAAAGAAAGATGAACAAGTTCAGAGCTTACCAAATCAGCACGTGGTTCTGCACCCGTGGAACAGTTCGTACTAGTCTGCACTTGACGACTGTCTGTACTGTTTTCCCCTGCAACCACTTGACTATCGCACCAACCAAGCTCTGGAAAAGCTCTGTTTGCAACTGTAGGTGCTGTACCTGCCTGTACAGACCAGTAATTCAGTACAGTTCGTGTCCGTACAGCCTGTACTAGCAGTCCACGTGGCAGCTGCACTTGCCTGCGCGGCTTGAAATCGACCTCTGTACCCAACTGTACCAGCTGGTACAGCTCTGTACCTGCAGCCAATCGGTTGTCAGCAGTCGTACAGCTGCTTGTACCTGCTGTCCGTACGACTGTGCCTGCAGTATAGCCTCTGTCAGTACCCAAAGCACTGCCTGTACCTGCTCAGCCTGTCAGCGCCGCCTGTACCAGTAGATGAACCTGCAGCTGAGAAAACAGCCGCCTGACCTGTAGCAGCCGTACACGGTACCTGCTGTCCGTACAGAGCTGTACGGCTGGACTGTACGGCCTGTTTTGCACAGAAAACTCCAACAAAAACACAGCAGCCAGCAGTCCACGTTGCTTCTCCTCTTCTCCACGCTTGAGCTTGCACGATTTCCAAAAGCAAGAGAGAGAGAGAGAGGTGAGAGAGGCATGCAACTCCAAAAGTGGAGTGGCCTCTCCCCAAAAATGTCCTAGGGCCCCAACTTTAATAAACATTAAAGTTCCCTAGGGGCCACTAAGGCCTAGGGGCAACCATCAATAAAACATTAAAAACATTAATGTCTTGGTCCCCCCTTTCACATCTGAAGTGTCCACACATCCTTTTATTTGTCCGGGCACCCCAAATGTGAATCTTTTAATATTTTTGCTCAGCAACCACCATGCCCACACTTGTGCTGTTCCATTTTCACAGGGCCATGACAGTTTCATACCACATAGGCGCGTTGCACATACAGACATAGGATGGTAAAAGATAGAAGACATAAATGTGTCTGGAGTAAGTATATGAAACCAATCTGATGTCCCATACCACCAGATTAATTCCATATAGCACTTCCTTCAGAATAGAAGTTTGAGACGGAGTGGCCAATTTCCTCTGAAACTTATATTCCGACACAAATTTTGTTTATCTTAGTAAATTTGAAGTAATCTTAATGTTGAATCTATTAGCTTGTTACGTGTTTAAAGTAATATAGGATAAATTTGAATAGTGTACAAGTAAAAGTAAATGTATACATACCTTTGTCGTTTGTTATATTCCTGATGGTGATACTCTCTTGCTTGAGATGTTCGTGAGTTATGGAGGAGCATAGAAGCTTGTTCTTGTTTTTCGTTGGATAGTCTTTAGCATAATGTCCTTCTTGACGACATCTTTAACATTTAACGATAGACTTCTTGCACTTTTGTTAATGAAGTTATGGATGTCTATTGTCCTATTTTTGTTATCTTTTGTTATTTCTCTTTTAGCGCTCATGCTTTGCAGGACGTTGTGGTAGATTTGCCATAGTTGAAACTAAAGAAATATTTATGAGAAAAATCAATAAAGAATACATATCTTATTTTGTAATGTCGTTGAAATTGTCTGGCAAATTTAACACTCCAAAAACATGTGAGTTTTATGCCTTTATATGCATAAGGAGTATAAACTTAAGATAAATTATTGGAGTAAATGTAGCACTAATAATTAAAAACAACAATTGAAGTAACACTAGTCATCATAAGAATAAAAGACAAATTGATTATGGTTTTAAAGATAAGAGGATACCAACCCTGAATGAAATTTGAGATGGATAACAAGAAAATGAATATAAAAAAGTTGAACAACAATTTTACAACCCTCTAATGATGCGGGTGTGGTCGGGTATAATTATTTTCTCGAGGGGGGTAATTTGGTTCTCAGGTAATGGAGTCGAACAATAAACTCTTTCATTAGATATTGATGAATCATCATCTATACTATATTCACGAATGATGTTGATTTGTTCTAGGAGGTGACAAAAACGTACGTTTGGAGTAAAAACTGTAGTGTTGCCAATGGGTATGAAAACAAAACACTCTTCATGATCATGTGTCCAAACCTTTGACCATTCGTCCTGTTGTCGGTTGTTGAAGATCCGTAGTAAATGTTGAAATACAGCATGATTTCGTTCGGACAAATACGCTAGACGGCTATATTCTGCCATGAGTCGCAAGAGCTCCAAAGGTGGATAAGGATCGTGAGGTGATGGTCGGTCTTAATGCTATAAACACAAAAATTTTGACATGAGAACTTCGTGAGTCTAGATGGTGTGGTGTCTTACAACTAATTTTGGTCTTATTTTCATAGTTTTTTTAAAAAGAGAATTCAGTCCTTCCATACTTCCAAAATTTAAGCACAATTATAAACATGATTATAATGAAAAACTAGTATCAACTTTAACAATTTGGATTGATGAAGAAATGAAAAGATATATTTTAGAATTTGTAATTCAAAATAAGTTAGATAAATTAAACTTGTTTACATCTTTCACCTAGAGCCAAGGGTGCCAAGAGCCCTGCTCATACAATCTAAAAAGATGATGGAAAAAGTGTTCACAAGGCTAGTAATAGCTATTATTGGAAATGCTGTCAAATAGCTAGAGATGTGGATGCGAATTTCAGATATCATGTCAAAGAAAAATAGAATGTGCAATTTAGATATAAGCATCTGGAAAGACATTATGGGTCACAGCCGTGATGTCAAAATCCACAACTTTCGTAGTCTAATCCTAAACGATTCCACGTGTCCATAGGGTAATAGATGTCCATCTCTCAAGAAAGGACCAAGGAGGAGGCTTGTGTGGTTGATGAGTTTCTCCACTAAGGTAAATGTGCGGTCCAAAAGTTTTTTTGAGGGCTGAGAGGAGTGGTCGGATCAAAGGTTGATTGGCTATTTGTCAAGATTGATTTCCAGCCAAGATAGTAGAAACTGTCTCGAATTTCTGACAAATAACCTTGTGAACAAAAGTATCTTATCGAAAATTCTAGGTAGAGTTCTTTTAAATGTTTTTATAACACACAAAGAGATTGAACAAGAAATATAGATTTAAATCAAACTTTATTTTATGCTATGCTTTAATCTCTAAGTAATTTTGGGTCAAAATTAAATATAGTAAAAAAATAGTGAAAGATGATAAAACAAGAAGGTGGTCAATTCAATAAAACTAAGGAAAAGGTGTTTAAGGGGTCTTGAGCTAAAAGCTATAAGGTTTTAAAACTTATGTATAAATATAAATACCTTTGAAAGTTGTAAACTTTTATAAGCTTATAAATATAATAAGCTTATAAAATTTAGATTTTAAGGTTTTATAAAAAGCTTTATAAAAATGAAAAGTTTTTTTAAAAGAAATAAATAAATTTATAACTCTAGAAGAATAGATTTAATAGCTAGAGATACCCGTATTATTAGCTCTTAGCTAATATAGCGTGCTTTGGTCAAAATGAGAACAAGAGTAGACAAAAATAAAGAAGGGATAAAACTCAGAGGTGATTAGTTTTAAAGCTTTAATCAAACCTTGATCTAAAGCTTTTAAAAGCTTTATAACTTAGCTAAAGAGGGTTTATAAGCTTTTCAATATAAGGCTTTTATAACAAGCTTATAAAGGTCTTAAAGCTAAAGTGTGCAGGCTTTTGAAACAAGGACCCCTTTAAAAAAAAAAGAAAAAAGAAAAATCTTTAATCAAAGCTTTATTACAAAGCTTGATTTCAAGTCTCTCCAAGCTGAGCTGGAATCTGCAGCCTTCGCTCATAAAGGGGGTTTCGTTTTTGTTTTGTGTTGTCTCTTAAAAAAAATAAAAAAATAGAGAAGCAAAGCTTTTTAAAGCTTTATAACAAAGTTATTTAAAGAAGCTTCTCAATGAATGGATAATAACCGGAACAATGCGTAAGAGGGAGGTTTTTTATTTTTTATTTTTATAAAGATAAGCTTTATAAGTTTGTTGTAGCTTTTATAAGCTTATGTAATCTTCAAGTTTTGATAAAGCTTATAATCTTATAAACTTATAAGCTTTGATAAACTTATAATTTTTAAGCTTTTAAATAAAGCTTCAATAAAACGGCGCATGTCTTCTGCTAGGGAACCGCCGACTGCGCGATTGCGATGGAGAAGAGAAACCAGGTTGCCGTCGTCATGGGGAAAAGAGAGAGAGAGGAATTTTTTTAAAAAAATTGCACTACTGTTGCTGCCATGTAGCTTCACGGTCGCTGCCCGTAATTGGGAGAGGAGTTAATTTAATTTAAATTTTATAAAAAATAATATTTTATTCAAAGCTTATCTAAGCTTATAAAAAGCTTTTACAGCCATACTCGCGGCTGTCCAGGCGACGCCTCCCCAGCGCGCAGCGCAGTTGTGGAAAGAGAAAAATTCGGCCGATTCTTCACAGTGCTGTAGTCGTGAGGGAGAAGAAGAGTAAAGCTTAAGTGATTAAGCTTTTATTTCAAAAAGAAAAATCAGTATCACAAAATAAAGCGATTAAAGCTTCTTCAAGAGAAATTGATTTGAAGATAAACAGAGGTCCTCCATTATGGATTTTTCTCTGTAGCTGTGATTTAGCAATTGGATTATGGGAATTCCTCCTTCAGAAGCTCATTCAATCCATATGGTTGGATTAATGTGAGGCTATGAATTTGGGAAAACCATTTTTGAAGAAGAAGGTGGTTTCATGGTTTTTTGCAGAGTGGTTTGCTACCCCCCCTATCCTTTGGTCTTTGTCTCTTGGATGATAGATACAACTCTTCGAAAACCTTTGAATTAAGCTTTTAAGCTTTCAATTCTTGTCGCCATCTTCCTAGATCTAGCTCTGATACCACTGTCACAAATTTTCTAGGAAAATAGAGTTTTAAAGAAACTTTGCAAGAATTGATTTAATTCAAATAACTCATCAAATACCACATGCTCAACACTTTCAATAATTGAATATCAATTGATTTACATATTATTAACCATATGAAAGTTCCTAAGGTTTATACATATCAAAACCTTTGCCCAAATATGAATGCTAATGGGCCTTTACACATGAAATAACTTTGTGCACACTTGCACATATAATAATCTTGTGCACATTCGCACATATAATAACCTTGTGCACATTCGTATATTTAATAACCTTGTGTATCTTCGCACATTCCATTAAACCGATTTCTGTACACATTAAATCAAGTATATTTTTCTACGATTATTAAGCATAAAAAATATGCTAAAATATATACCTGTTAACACATACTCATTTGGTTCTCCAAGAATTAGTGGCTCCTCAACAGTGGAAGTTGGAATATGCTCATTAAAGACAACATCTTTGCTGACAACAACCTCATTCCGCTCTGGGTCATATAACGTGTAGCCTTTGGAAAGAGAGTTATATTACAAAAACAAGCTTCTAGGACTTGAGTCAAGCTTCCTCCTCTGTTTCTTTGGTATGTGAACATAGGCATCACTCTCAAAAACACGAAAATGGGAGACATCTGGTTTCCTGTCAAAATAAGCCTCAAATGGAATTATCTTAAGCACTGAAGTCGTCGGAGATCGGTTGAGGATATGGACAGTTGTAGCCACAGCCTCTTCCCAAAGTGGATAAGGAAGATCACGATGCTCCAACATCGTTCTCGCCATCTCTACCACAGTCTTGTTCTTACGCTTAACCACTCCATATTCTGAAGGCGATCGTGTATTGGTCATCTCCCGCTTGATGCCATGCATTGCATAAAACCGTAGAAAAGCATTAGAAGAAAACTTCCCTCCTTTGTCAACCCGAATAGTCTTCACCTGCAATCCAAACTCCTTTTCCACCATAACATACCAATTCTTCAACTGAGCAAAGCCTTGGTCATTCTATGAAAGAAAATACACCCATGTGAATCTGCTAGAATCATCCATAAGTATAGATTTGGGCCTCCTATGAGCTAAAATAGCAAGAGAAGGCTATAATGACAAGTGGAGAGCCACACAATAGCTGAAGTGACAAGTGTGAGGCCACTTGTCTCACTTTGATCCAGTTTCTTGCCACGTGTCCCAATTTAAGAGATGGGTTCTCCCATAATCTTACCTCTAAAAATATCCCAACTAGTAGCCCATTTGTCATAGGTACTTTGGCAACTCTTGGTATCTGCTCTATTCCATATGTAATGACGCGAATAGAATTTCCATCGCCAAAAATAGCAACTCTCCTAAATTTTAGGAGTGTGATCGTTTGTATTCCGGGATAATCCCCCATTCCCAAAGCTTGTACTTTCCAAATATTTAGAAGTCTTGGAGTCCATCAGAACCCTTTCATATTGGGAAATGTCTAGGCTAGTGACATTCTTCCCAACTTCTTAAAAGTTGTCTGCAACTTTAAGCTTCAAGCCATATATTCAAGATATAATCATGTCCCATCAACTGGGCGAGATGAGACAGTCTCAAAAATCCAATATAACTGAAGAATCCATGCCCCAAATAAATGGGCAAGACTAAATAAGTCTCCATAATACCAATATCAAAATCATGTCCCAATATAAATGGGCGAGACAAAACAGTCCCATAAGTCCAAATATCATAATCATGTCCCAAAATAAATGGGCAAGAATTCCATGGAAGATATGCTAGACACAGGCACAAGAGCCAATTGTGTCTCAATTACCAATATCAATGAGATAATCATATGCCAATGAAAATCACCAAGCGGGTGCTAAGACACTTAAATAAGTGCCATGCATAAGAAACTAGTGCCTCGCACAGAAACATGTTCTATGCACACAAACTGGCGCCATTCTAGATACAATGGTGATAGAAAAGCTGGTTCTCCATAGTTAATATCATAGGTATACCTTGTTTCTCCTAGTTTATAGGCATTTCGGCTAATTGAGAAACCATAGATATAGTCCATAAGATCCATGTCACTGTAAAATCCAATAACAAACAAGCTCAAGGCACACAAACATATGCCAATCCACATGACCCTTGGCGTACACAGAAGTCCCCTGCCAACCAGGTATCATGTCCACTTTACCACTTGCACTCCGTGTTGGTACTCTGACCACACACCTTGGATGAGAGGCGGGCTTAAGTCGCAGGCATAGATAGCCAGGTGTTCCGTAAGCATTTGTGCTACACATAGTTTATAGGCATTTCGGCCACCAATAGTTTGTAGGCATTTCGGCCACCAACTCACACTACCCTCTCAAGTGTCCATGTTCCCTTCTATCTGCTCTCTATTGTTCCACCGATATATGGTAGAAACAATCTTCAAGAGAGCACGTAGGACAAGAGAACACTACACAGAGTATGTTGTGCTCGACGCTACCCTTTGAAGTGCCCATGTTCCCTTTCATCTGCTCTCTATTGTTCCACCCACACATGGTAGAAATAATCTTCAAGAGAGCACGTAGGAGAAGAGAACACTACACAGGGTATGTGAACCATGAGTTCCATAAGTCCAATGCATCCCAAGTAAAGGGAGCCATAAACAATGTTTCCCTGAAACCATCTCAAGGCAAACAACAACAACTTCTCCTTGCATGGCTATACAAGGGTTAGTGAACATCAAAAACACTTCATAGTAAATAGCAAAAGCACCAATTTTGCAAACTCAAAGTATACTTAGCTTTTCTTTGCGAGGTTGGTCGTGGAGCCAAAAGAAATATCTCCTCACCATATCCTTAAGATATCCCGAGATATATCTCCATATAGCTTGCCTGTAAGCTTGATAATATAATCCACAATATCCGTATGGAAAGAGTGCTAAACGTGTGCACATAAAGCCAACTCCATACTTCCAAGATACATTTTGTGAATTCATAAATCCTTAGACCAAGCTGTCTATTGCTCATGCTCTTGCTTCATAGGCTATGAAGTGGTTGGCCATGCTTAATAGCAATGATGGTAAATGTGGTCCCTACTTGAGATCTTTTCTCTTCCTCATTGCTAGAAGGAAGCCTCTGCTTCCAAGGAAGCCTATGCTTTGATACCAATGAAACTCGCGGTGCGCGGGAGACTAGGGCCTTTGACACACTTGTTGATACCATCAATGCATATCAAAACATTTAAACATGGCCACAGCCTTAACACATATCCATCATCACTTTGCATTAAACATAAAAGCTGGACAAAACATCCATAAATGCTGAAAATGGAGCTTGCACATGTGACACCACATAGAGGCCGGAATGGGCCGACCCCCCCCCCCCCCCCCTCTGAGTATTTTATTACCCAAGGAGAAAATATTATGTACAAGCTTTGAGGGCCTTACTCTCCCCACGGGAGATGCCGGGTTATCTATATACAAATGCCATAACACAACCCAACATGAGGCAACCAAGCCGGAACACAGGCTGTAGAAATACCAAGCCAACAATATAAACCATATATCTCCGTGTGGGTACTGATTCTTCCCCAAAAACCACGGCTCTTCATGCAATAGAGCTGGTACACCAAGTACAACTCTCTATTCAGCCGGTACAACAAGTACAATGGTTGGTACAGTAGGTACATCTAGTACAAGGGTTGGTACAGCCAGTACAATGGTTGGTATAGCTGGTACAATGGCTGGTATGGTAGGTACAAGGGCTGGTACAATTGGTACAACAAGTACAAGGGTTGGTACAACAAGTACAATGGCTAGAAATCATAATAAAATGATTAAATACCCTTGCCTTTAGTATTTCTTCGCGATGGAAGCCTCCAAAACAGTCCCCAACAGCCGGTATACTTCATGGGCAGCCTTCAAGAGAGAGAGAGAAAGAGAGTAGCCATCATTAGGGTAGCTTGTAACGGTGGTAGAGGCTGGTGTGCAGCAAGAGAGCCTCCTCCAAATGAAGAGAGAGGACTCCAATTTATAGATTTGGGCCTGCCATGAGCTAAAATGGCAAGAGAAGGCTATAATGACAAGTGGAGAGCCACACAATAGCTGAAGTGACAAGTGTGAGGCCACTTGTCTCACTTTGATCCACTTTCTTGCCACATGTCCCAATCTAAGAGATGGGTTCTCCCATAATCTTTACCTCAAAAAATATCCCAACTAGTAGCCCATTTGTCATAGGTACTTTGGCAACTCTTGGTATGTGCTCAATTCCAGATGTAATGACGCGAACAGAATTTCCATCGGAGTCGGGCCAAAAATAGCAACTCTCCTTAATTTTAGGAGTGTGATCCTTTGTATTCTAGGATAATCCCCCATTCCCAAAGCTTGTACTTTCCAAATATTTAGAAGTCCTGGAGTCCACTAGACGCCTTTCATATTGGGAAATGTCCAAGTTGCTGACAGTTGAAGACTTTGCAGGATTCATCACTTGTATCTGCACTTCCAAGGAAATTCTCTTCATGGGTGATACCCTATTTGTACAAAGAAGCCAAGGGCTGCCAAATCCCTCGAGCCAGCGTCATGTGTTTGATGTGGTTGATCACTTGGGGTGTTCAATTGAGGAAGATGAAAGAACGCACATGGGCATTGACACGATCCCATAACTGTGCCTGGGCCTCCCGTTCTTTCTTAGTGGATAGTGAAAGCTACTTCTTCTCCAACTCTGGCCTTGGAACTCCAACCACAATGAAATCAGCCAAATCATAAGACTCCAAGACAGACTCCATCATTACCTTCCAGATGCCATAGTTGTTCCCGTCCAATTGTCGGTCTGCCCAAATTGACCATAAGGTCTCTCTCCTTGCAAAATTTGTCCAATGCATTTAATGTCTTCAAAAGGCCAAAGTGACCTATGAGATCAAAATAATTACATCAAGTCCATGTGATACGATGTCCGAGTTACATAAAAAATTGGAAATGCTAGGAACTAAAAATGAAAAGCTAAAGCTAGTACTAGAACTAAGAGTGTATAGCTCTCTACCCTCATCCTAATATATCCCTCATCGGGAGCTGCTGCATGGTGCTCAGGGGGAGAGAGAGAGAGAGAGAGAGCTAGGTTACATTCAGAAAAACCTTTCATGGCAGTGCAGGCAATGGAGAATGTGGGCATGGCTATGATGTATACACTTGTGACTTCAGCAAAAGAATGGTTACGTGAAAGGTACAATCAAGACCTTGATTCAGACTCAGGTGTAGAGAGCGGGGAGGAAGCAAAAGATGAGGTGAGCTTTTGGCCTGATTATTAAGTAGTCTTTTTTTTTGGGAGTGAAATGCTTTCTTTGTGCCTAAAGCTAACTTGTTTGTTTGTTTTGCTTGCTACATAAGAAAAGGTTATTGAACCTCATGGAGAAGCAGTGACTGTGGAGACTTTTCTTGCTTGGCGAGAAAGATTCGAGGCTGAACGAGCCCTTGAAAGAGCTAGGTAAAACCTTTTTTTCCTTTTGTGTCATGTGTTTGATTATCCCTTTAATTTCTTTGTAACTTCTTTGTTTCATGGACTTTTTTTATCTGGATACCGAGAGATGAAAGCCTATTCTTGCACAGATTGCCATGTGCACCAACTGGGTGCCACATGGACATAATCCTACGGTTCTGGGGCAGGCGGGACAGCCCAACAGGTGTCCATACCAACCCAGCCCCATCCAGGTCTGAGGCCAATTTATAATATATTTTTGGGTTTTTTGTTTGCCGACCAGCCTAGGTTCAGCCTGTTGGGAGCCTATAAATAGCAGGGCAAGGGTAGGTTCTTGGAAAAGTAAGCCCAAGCCTAGCTCAGTAGTTGGAATCCCCAGCACAACAGGTTTCAGTCTTGTACATCTTTGGAGCAGCAAAGTAGAGTCAGTAGCATGATCAGTAGCTTAACACACAGCATTTAGGAGTCTATATCTAGTCCCAATGTGGGCAATCATTTATTCAATCGATACACACAATAGATTAGGTGATCTCTTCCCTCCTCTTTGTGCATGTTTGATGAGTGTGTTAATTAGTGTTAGTTGCAGTGCATAATCAGCACGCTTCCGTATTGGTATGTTACATTGGTAGCATAGTATTAGGTTTTCCTGAGGTAGCTCGTAGGCTCAAAGTAAGGCCAATGTTGGCATGCATTCAGCATGCTACATTGATATCGGAGCATAGGTCAGGTTGCTCGATTGGTGCTGCCGGTCTCTATGAGAAATTTTGGATGAGGCGTTGGACCTGACCGATGCACGATCTTGAGAATGCCCAACACGATGTAATGTACCACCATGTGGTGGCCAAGAGAACTCGGTTGGCCACTACCACAGGACTTGCCAAAGGCAATCTCGCCAAGCTCCACTAAAGAAGCTTCCTTCTAATGCTAAGGAGGGGGGCAATCTGCAGCTCCGTGGTCATGTTCCAAGAAATCAAACCATGGTGCCTCTTGGGATCCATTGGAAGGAATCAACTCGTTGCCAAGTTGGTGTGGGAAGGTCCAACCCAAAAACCAGACGGCTTGTGTAGTTGATGTGGGTGGCAGAGGCGAGGAAAAACACCTCGATAGCCACGGTGAAGCGCTGAAGATTCTCCTCCGAACCAGAAAGGTAGGCTGTGATGTCATTGGCAAACTCCATATCCAAAAGCTCCTCCAGGTTGCGGATTAGGAGACTCAGTCCGTGGAGACCTGTGTCCTGCCCGTGCATAAAACTTGCTCGTGTGGTCTTCACAACGAAGAGGAAGAGGAAAGGGGCAGAGAGTAACTCTGGAGCAGCATGGAGCGGGATATAGGAAAGTGCTCCCCTCGCGCCCCCCCCGAATGAGGGCTTGTCTATGGCCTGACTTACCAAAAATCCAATTGGCAGCATGGTGCTCTCAAACTAGGCCCAGTGAACTCTAATATATGCCTTCTTGAAGTCAAGGAGAAGAACTGCAAGATTCTCTTGCCAAATCTGCACCGAGGCTGTCGCCTCTCAGAAGGTGAATATTATCCAAGATGTTTCGATCCTGGATAGGTCATGCGTGCGAGCTGTGAATGAGGTGGGGAAGATAGGGCTGAAGCCGACAACTGATCGACTTGGCGAGGGTTTTATAAGTGATACCAAGGAGGGTGATGGTACGCTGCCCTGTGGGACTTGGAGCCAGTCACCCCCGTCTTTGGAGATCAAATGAATAAGGCCCTTGGCAAGACTCTCTTGAAGTACCCCTGTTCGCATGACCTCATTCATTGAAGGCAGCCGTAGGCCAACCTTCATGAGACCTGAGTGCCACTGGAAGAGGGGGAACGGTAGCCCATCCTCACCCAGGAACCTTCCATGAGGGAGAGCTCGGAGAGCCCTCTTGATCTCATCCCTAGAGAACGGCGAGTCGAAGAATCTCTGGAGGTTTGGCTACTGCTGCGGCATGGTGCCAAAGTGGTGAGGGTGGTCAGCCAATAAAACCTAGCAATAGAAGTCAGTGTGATGGCACAGAACCTTGGGGGGGGGGGTGCTTTGCCTTTGTTTTTCTTCCATAGACGCTGAAGAGAGGCCAGCAGCCAAACTCCGGCAAGTGCCAGGCATCCTAGTCCCAGATAGCAAAAATAAGCTCCTCCCACGGAGCACACGGTGCCACTTTGCTACCACTATGGTCCTATGGAGCCTCTATCATGTTAAAGTCACCCCAGATGCACCAGAAATCTGCAGGAGGAAGTCTGCTACCTAGGGTAGAAGCCGGCTGCCAATGTAAATGTACACCTCTCTCTGATTGTCCAGGGGGCGAAATGTGGGGGACAAGATAGTGTAGCTGTGTCTCGGGAGAAACTTCCGGCAAAGCTTGACCGTCCTTGCTGTTAGGTGGTGCTCCTGTTCCATGAGCACATCAAGGTCGAGGCTGCGGTGCAAGCTCATTCAATGTTCTTGAAAAGTCTGGAGTCCATCCTGGGTTGTTGGCTGTAGGAAAGAACTGATCTACTGGATTGTGCCATCCAAAGCTGCAGTGGCTGCTCAAGGGCAAAATGAGGTTGTCACTCCGATCTCCTCGAACCTCCAAAGTCTCTAGTGGGATCCTGGCAGTGTGCCAACAGGCCTGTCGCCAAGGATCACCAAGATGGAGCAAAAGTGGAGAGTGGTGCGAGAAGGTGGTGCTGGCAGCGAGGATGCTTTGCGTGCCGACCCTGTCACATGCCCACTCATCTACATCAAAACGGTCAAGGCGGGCTAGGTTCGGGGCTTGAACACGGCAATCCGATCTTGAGAACTGTTAATTGAGAGGAGCCCCCTATGAGAGCTTGTTGAAGTGCCTTCTGCACAATCATCTTGCGCCTTGTGCTGAAGGTGCTACTTCGACCGTAGACGATCCAGGACAATCGGCATGGCTAGACGAAATGTTATGGAGCCTCGAGGATTTCTCGTCCACTCTTTGCTCACAAGTTTATTTATAGCATTATGGATTTATGACACATATGGCCTTGATTTTTTAAAGGTTTCTCATATGGCCAAAATGTGTCACGTAGCCATTCCACAGCTGGATGGTGCCCAAACCTGTCCTTGTTGGCACGAGGGCGAGGGAGAGCACCCTGGAGGCAAGGGCTCTGGAAGTGTGCCCACCTGCGGCCCCAGAGACAGTCGTTTCCTACCAGCAGCAGAAACCCCCAAGCCTCACCTTCGGACATGCTTCCCGCGATCAAGGACTCTCAACAAGACCACTGCTGTGACACCCCTCATCTCCAGGTGTTTAGGACACACACGACAGCAGATGTACAACAGTCGGGCAGTGCCCAGGAGCAGGTCGGGCAGCGCAAGGATCCGCGCAGGTGACACATGGCCTCCCCTCACGAGCCATAGGCCCCACACCTAACCTCCCAACACTACCTCATGAGATCTCCACAGGTATTGGGTCCCACGTTAAACTTCTGTAAATTCACCAAGACAATGGTCCAAGAGAAAATCTCAAGTGGCAAATCCCAAGAGCCAAAACAACACAGTTTACACCCGTGAAGAATCGTAGTTTTGAGGCATTCCGGTCACGGATAGTTGTAGGCATTTCAGCTAGTGTAGCCATTTAGGCCAATGGGTAACTGGCAATAAGGACACACAGGGTCAAGAGCCCTGCTGCTCTACGGCCTGCTGCCGCTAGGCGGGGGGGGGGGGTGTTGTGTGGGGAGTGGGGCCATAGTAACAAAAAAACCTGTTTTGCCCTCTCGAAACGGCACAAAACGTTTCTGGCATGAAATGTTTCGAAACAAAACGAAACCTGCCCATTGAAACTGTGTTTCGCCCAAATGTAAAGTGAGGTTAAAAAAAATGGGTGGAAGGTTTTTTTTTTTTTTTTTTTTTGCAAATGCAATTTTTGTCGTCTTTTCCGTCCCTGTTTGCTGCCCATTTACCACTTCACGCATCCGACGCTTCTTCTCCTCGTCCACTCCTCCTTTTTGCTCCTTCACTTCTTCTCCTCCACGCCTCCTCTTCCTCTTCCCTTTTCCTCTCTCTCTTCTCCTCCACGGTCCACCCCTCCTCTTCCATCCTTCTCTTTCCTCCTCCTCTTTCTCAGATCGTGGATGACCGCATTTGTCAGCTATGCTACCAGGAGGTAGAGATAGAGGAACACTACATTTGCCGATGTACAATCTATTATGAGATCCGAGGGAGATATCACTACCTCTTCCGAGAGGGTTTTGGGCCCTTACGCAGGGTCATGGAGTTTGAGGATCAGAGATGCCTCGGATTGTTTCTACTTGAGCTCGAGAGACACAGAGAGACCCTCTTGGCAGACAGGAGGCCGAGCCATGATGTACCTAGACAGAGGACCCTGGCAGATTTCTTCGGCACCAGCACCAGCAACCCAGCCCACGCACTTCCTGATACCTCCTCCATTGGGCCATTAGGGCACGGACCACGCTCCCAGGGAGTCACCACTGATAGAGCAGTTATCTTATGTCATGCTCGTCGGCCACGCCCACCACGATCCCGACCACGGCATCCTCACCATCGCCAGATCAGAGCCATTATTGCTCGGCATCAGAGGCACCTACCTCGCTTCTATGACCTCTCCATTCTAGACAGCCCCATGGCGGAGATACTTGATCTAAGGAGAGGGCAACAATTCAACTGATCAGCATACATGGATCTACCTGATATACATTTTCCAGTATTTTCCAGTATTTTCTACTCAGTATCATCTCGGAGTCTTGCAGTTTTGTTCTTATAACTGTAGGACAATCAGTTTATTGTACTTTTTAGTCTTGTTCTCTTTGATGAGACACCAACTTCAGATGTACTCTCAGTTTTGGTCTCATAGGCCACTATGGCCTCTTAGAGACGTTAATATATCATTTCATTTCTCTCTCTCTCTCTCTCTCTCTCTCTCTCTCTCTCTCTCTCTCTCCTTTTCTTGCCCAAATTTTGAAAATACCAAAAAACCTACTCCCAAAATCATGAATTTCGTACCCACTAGTCCCAAAAAATGCATCTTCATCTTTCTGTTGGCTATGTTATAAATTTGGTATGTGTATATAAGAAGTGTCATTTTGAAACCTTTGTGTTTCGTCCAAAACAGACGAAACGAAACCTTCAAAATGACGAAACGGACAAAACGTTTCATGTTACTATGGGTGGGGCGCTCAAGGCTCAAGAACCTGGCCCAAAGAGCGCACATTCGCTGGGAGAAGAGCATGATGCTCCTTTAGGAGGTCAGGGAAGTAAACTGAGTTTGGGAAACTCATAGCTTCTGCTAATCGGTCTGAGTTGGGAGAGAACCTTTGTGCCACTTTGGGGAGGGAGCCCAGTACTGCAAACAGGTTCTATGAGAAGGTTTTTGCTGCAAGGGAGGCCGAGTCAAACTATGTCCATTACCAAGAAACTGAACGTCTACGAGGTGCCCCTGCTCACCAACTAGGCTGCTTGCAGGAGGTCTTGTATCTGTCTTTGGGCCATGCTGATGCTGACGAACTTGCAAATAAGAGTTCTGGCTTCAAGGGCAGCCACAAAAGTGGTGAGGAGCTGGAGGTCCATGTCGGAAAGTTTTCAGCGGATGACGGTCTTGGACAGGGTAGATGGAGTGGCTGTCATGGGGTCCTCCGAAGGGAAAAAAGGCCAAAGGGTGCCGATCAACGCCTGAAAGCACAACTAGCCAAGGAGCAGCAAAGACCAGAGGGGGAAGCAAAACAGGAAGAAAAAGCAGGGGAGTGACGCGGCTAAGGGACAAAAGTGAGAAAAGAAAAAACAGGAGTGACCAATGCCAGGGGCAGCCGAGGAGGAGAAGACATAGCGGACAGAGCAGAAAACACAAAGGGGGCAGGAGGGGTTCACAAACAGAAAGAGAGCAGGGAGAAGCAGCATGAGACAAGGGAGGGAGAGGGGGGGGGGATGCGCAGGCGGAGGAGGGATGCGACAGGCTTCGCAGGTCCAGGAGGGGAGTGGAGGGCAAGGTGAAGGAAAAGGGTGGAAGACTGCCACGCAGAGGAGAGGCGTGCAGGGGATTCAGCAAGGGGGGTTGCTAGGCAGGGCTAGGGAAGCTCGTGCGCGCCTGAAATTTTGCAGTGCGATTTTCTAGAGATCTCCAATTTACTTGATGGATGAATGAGGGTTTATGGGGTCCTTATAGGCTCTTCAGTGATGTAGTTGGTACATGGACCAGCTCCCAGAATATGAAGTTTACCGATACGACTAGATGCAACCATTAATATTCCTCATATGATGCCAACTGCAATTCCAGGCCTTCTGATGCCATCTGAAATCGTCTGGGCTCCCAAGTGAGCCCAAGAACCCTTGGGAAAGGTATCTCCCTGAGTCTTGAACATGTCCCCCTCATAAGTTCTTATTTCTTTACTCTTGTACTCATTGTCACAACAACACGCTTTGCCTATTTTTCAAATTGTACTCTTCTTTGTTCAAGCACATGAATGACATGCTTTTGTACCTTTAGCTCTACAAAATTATTTCTTTTTCTTTTGTTTTTCCACCAATTAGTTCTTCACATCTGATTGTCCTAGTGACTTGATTTGGTTACAGGCTTATTCCAGATGCAGCACTAATTGCATCAAAAGAGAAAAGGGTATCTGGCCGTGCGTGGTTTGAAAGTGGAGTAGGGGTAAGGTTTTTGAGCATATGGTGCCATCGTATGCTAAGTGATTTTTCATGTTCTTTTACAGTCTTTGATTTTTATACCATTTTGTTACTATCATTTCTGAAGTTGCACTTCAAGAAAACCTTTTGAAGATGGAGTCAATTCAAATGTCTCATCTTGTAGGCTTTGTTTTTGGGAGGATTTTAGGTAGGTCAAGCTCTGCTTAGCCAGTTCCCTCCACCACTGGCTGTGGCTGGGGCCCTCCTTTTTCATATTCTTTTACATTTTTTTGGGAAAAAATATTATTATAAGCACCAAATATGCTATATTATCATATTACAGAGTCTTTGTTTTTTATACCATGTTGTTGCTATCATTTCCCAAGTTGCACTACAAAAATTACTTTTGAAGATGGTATCAATTCAAGCGTGTCATCTTGTAAGAAAGATCCAAGGTGGTGCAAGTGTTGAAAAGGTAAGCTGCTTGAGCTGGAGCTCCCGCTTTCGACCATCGTGCCTGGCTCCTTGGCTGCGCCTAACTTGCGCCCCCTGCCTTTCATCCTGCCCACGCCCCCCTTGTGCGCTGCCCCTCTGTTTTTTATACCATGTTGCTACTATCATTTCTCAAGTTGCACTACAAAAATTACTTTTGAAGATGGTTTCAATTGTGTCATCTTGTAAGAAAGATCTAAGGTGGTGCAAGTGTTGGAAAGCGAATCTGCTTGAGCTGGAGCTTCCATCGTTGTGCCCCCTTGTTGCCTGCGTCTAACTTGCGTCCCCTGCCTTTCGTCCAGCCCATGCCCCCACCTCCTGCCCGTGCCCCCCTCACGTGCTGCCCCTCTTCCCTCTCGGCCCCCTTTGCCCCCACCCACCTTCCCTACCGCTCCCGCCCCCACCCGCGCACAGCTCCCTAAGTGCCACTACCCGACCCTCACTACCCCCCTTTTTTGTGCCATTGCTGGCCCCCCCACCCCCCCTTGCCCCCCCTTGCCTTTTAACCTTGCCGTCCCTTTTTCCCCGCTTTGCCTCAGGCACCTCCTGTGCTTAGCCAGAGAAACTCTCTTCCTCCCTGCCTGCTCGCTTCTCCTCGTTCTGACCTGGTCATTGGTCCTGTACTCTCTTCACTGTTGGAGCCTGGTTTTTCCCCTTTGGAGGACTCTCTTTTCCCCATCCAAGGCCATCTGCAGCTCTTAGCATCTTAAGTTCAATCGTTGGAAGCTACCACGCTTGTCTGCAAACTTGTCGGCTGCTGGCCAGTGCAGGGAGCCCTCATTGAGGGTCAAGGACGGATAATCAACATCCATTTCTTGGCCAATAGCTACAACAGGATTGAGTTCGACTCGGCTGCCCTGGTAGACAATACCATGTCGTGGAGCCCAACCATGATTCGGGAGAGGCACGTGCTTTCTTTGCCAAATGGGACCACTATTTCTCTTTAGATGTAGACCCTTTGGCCACAGTCACCGGCTTCCGAGTCACTGCTCCGCAGCGCTCCTTTCAACGATTGGGTTGTCGGGGGTTTGTCGTGACTAAACGCTCTCCAAGATCCCCTAAACACATAATAACACATGATAAATATCGGCAGGCTTAGGCTCATCACCCAACCATATATCCGAGAACCGGATCACCCCGAGCATAGGGGTCGAGGCTCCCCATCGATACAGACCCAACCGATGGGCCCTGGTGTCCTATAGCACCATGGCCTGTTCCGTGAGGGACTAATGGTAGAGTGTTTGAATCTCTATGGACTGGAAGGAGTGGGTTAGCACTCTCATGGCCCAGGTATTGACCATCATAGCGAATGGCTCAACAATACAATAACCCACTCCGCTCATAACCCTCACTTATATGGCTTTTCCCAATAAAAGCTATACTTATGGGATTATTCACTTATAACTTGCGTATGACTTATTATAAGCCTTGGTCCTTACAATCAACCTTCTTTCCTAATCCAAGGTCCCCTAGCCCTCATATTAGGTGAGGTAACCCTATGGTTAGCAAAAGGTACGTTACATACTTCCCCTCCTCATACATTTATGTCCTTGGAAATGAAGTCGGAAAATCTGTCACAAATCCCTAATTTCTTGGGCTTAAGATTTAACCCTATGGATGTACATGGCCATGGATGGTCACCATTTGACATGTGCGCATGGTATGCCAGGTGTTCTGTTGACATGTACTATGGATGGATCCTGCGGAGCCCATTGACATGGCAGGACGTATTTCTAGGCATCATTAGTAGATGGGGCTTCTTTCCTTGATGAGCTCAAATTGAAAGCATAAGTGCATGTGAACTTGATTTTGATTTGTATGTCTTGTTTTGAATGCCTAGGCAATGCTTGGTTTAAAAGCATGTGATATCTAGACGATAGGGACATCGTGATGGACAAGTATGTTGTTGCATCACTTGTTTGCCTAACGGGACATTTGGTGGGTTTTGCAGGTGGCTAGTATTTAGTTTAAAACCTTAATTCATATTGAATGGTTTCCGGTTCGCACACTACTAAAGTTTTGGGCACAAAGTTTTGTCCGAGCGGACACCAAATGTCCACCCTCCTAGGTGGACAAAACTCAAAAGCCCCAAAATTTTGGCTTTGGGAGTAGGAAACCATCTTATGACTTGGGGGCACAACTCAAGGGACACATGGCAATGCTTCCCACACCAAATTACCCCATGCTGCCACCACTAAATATTCTCTCTCCTCTCTCTAGAAAAAATCGCGTTTCTCCTTTTCTTGGCTAAGAAAACTGATTTTGAGTTTTTTTTATGAAGGAAAAACCTGTTTGAAGTGTTGAAAAACCCTGGAGCTATAGCTTTCTCTCCTCTACAAGCTACTACAATCAATTATCTTCATCTTACTCTCAATGAGGGGCAATTTTTGTATCTCCATAGCTGCTAGAAAACTGTTTTACAGCCCATTACTGGCTGTTTTCAGCTGTTGTTTGACATCTTTTTCACTGTGTGTTGCCCTCATAGAAAGGAACACTATCATGTGCTGCTGTACAAGAATTGGGGTTTGCAAACCCTAATTTCAGACCGAAAAAATCTGCAACAGCTCTTAAATCTTGAGGATTCACTGTTGAAACTTTGGTAAGAATCAAAACTTTCACCTTGCCATTCAATTTCATGTGTTTTAGGTACACAAAGAAGGCAAAACAATGATTCTACTCTCAGCTGTGAGAGTTCTTTGGGCAAATGAGATGTATGTTGATATGCCTAAGTGCAAGAGGCCATTGACAAGAATATTCACAGGTGTGAAGCTTACTTGAGCCTTTGCCAGGGGCAAGGCAGTGAATGAATTTAAATCTAGTTGAGCATCTCCGTTTGACGGATTCACGCATGATCACATGGGGATGGGATTCCATGGTGCTCTCATGGTGATGAAGGGCTGAGGGATGCCCCTCATTTGGAAGATATTGTTTGCTATTGTCTTCATTGCATTGTAGAAAGAAGTGGTAGTTTGACAATGTTGGTCCTCGGGCTGCCCACTGATGATGCTTGATGTATTTTAATGGTAATGAAAATGCTAGTTTAAGGGGGGGGGGGACCAGCCCATCTTCTAGTCCCTAATGTTGTGCAAATGTTTAATGATGGAAAGAAGCAAATCTTCTTATGTATATTTGTGAAATGATGTTTCGATGCTTATGCTGAATTCAATGATTAATTACCGTGTTTAAGTGCAAATACTCTTGGTTTACGCTTCCGGTTTGCTATAGTGGTATCAGAGCCATGTTTCCTTACTCTTTCAAAGAGAAGGACGACTCCCGAACACCAAGAAGCTTGCACTGTATTTGTTGGTCAGCGTGATAGAAAGGATTAGACTCGCATGTCACGTTCGTGGAAAAGGCATAGCTGATGTTCATGCCTCTGGAAATGCTCTTCCGGATGTGCATGGAAACACAATGGAAGATCCTTAGAGTAGTTAGTTGCTCAGAACATGGGGAAAGATTAATGATCATGATGCACTGTTCCTTTTTGATGATGCATCTAGAGATAATTTCATATCTGTTGATATATTGGATGCATTGGAAATAGAGTATAACTCTATTGGTACAAGCATGCAAGTTGAACTTGCTTTCCAAGGACTTAAAACCCATGTGTCTTCTATCATTGGAAAGCTCCGCATCTAGATTGGGGATTATGTTGATCACGAGGATTTCTTAGTGGGCATGATCTCGCTTGCCGATGTGATTCTTGGCATGCCCTGGAGATATTGCCATAACCCTCAGATTGACATTGCAAACTCAGCTTTGTATATAAGGGTGGTGCTACTATACCCCTTGTAAATTATATTGCTGTTCGCAAAGAAATAAAGAGATCCATTGCTTGTTACTTGCTTTTTGTTAGAAATCGTGAAGAAAATGCAAGGGAAAATGTATGAGTTTCTCATCATGCCATTTGGTCTCACAAATGCACCTGCCACATTTAATAGGATAATGGACTGTATATTCAGGTCTCACTGAAAGTTCACTGGTGTGTTCTTTGATGACATTCTAGTATTTTCAAAGATGGAGGAAGAACACAAGGAACATCTAGCCATCGTCTTTGAGGAGCTTCGTAGACACCCGCCATTCATTAATGTGAAAAAGAGCGAGTTTTTCCTCGCTCAAAAGACACCTTGTTTCAAAAGATGGCGTGTGAACGGATCCTGCAAAAATCCAAGCCATTTTAGACCGGCCAAATTCGACTTGTGTGCATGAAGTTAGGAGTTCTTCTTGGGTTACGCTCTTATTATAGATGATTTATCAGACACTTTGCCTTGTTGGTAGAACCTTTGCATGATCTTGTGAAGAAGAGTAAAATTTACATGGGCTGAACCTCAGATTGCAGCTTTCCAAAAGTTGAAAAATGGAGTTAGCCAAGGGCCTATGCTTATTGTGCGTAATCTCTCCAAACCTTTTGTGGTAGAATGTAATGCATGTGGAGATTGTATTGGAGCATTCTTGAATCAAGAGGGACATGCCGTTGTTTTTGAGAGTAGAAGGTTGCAAAATGTCGAACTCACATATGTTGTTTATGAGAAAGAGATGCTTGCAGTGATCTATGCCCTTCAAATCTGGAAGCACTACTTATTAGGTGCCGATTTTATTGTTAAAATGGATCAGCAGAGTCTAAGGAATTTCCTCTCACACCAAAGATTTCAAAAAAGCATATGAGATGGGCAAATTTTCTTTCCATGTTTCATTTTCAGATTTTGCATACACTTGGAAAGAAGAATGTAGTGGCTGATGTTTTGTCTAGAAGGCCACAAATGAATGCTATTACTACAGTTCATCTTCATGACTTATCAGCTATGCCTCGAATGTACGAAAAGGATGATGATTTTAAAAGTATATGGGCTGATTCACACGCTGGTCACACAGCCCCACATCATACTCTTTGAAGGATGATTATGTGTATATGCAGAACTGCATTTGCGTGGTTAACAATTTGAGGCAAAAGGTCATGGAAGAGTCTTGTGCTCCTCCCTATGCAAGACACGGAGGGATTCTGCCTACTTCACAGGCATTGGAAAGATATTTCTTTTGGCTTACTTTGCAAAAGGACGTAGAGCTGGATGTATGTGAATGCTTAGTATGCCAGAAGGTTAAATTTGATAGGCATAAAACACTTGGTCTCTTGCATTTGATAGGCATAAAACACTTGGTCTCTTGCAACCGTTGCCTATACACCATGAGCCATGGGAAAGCATTGTCATGGATTTTATTATAGATCTGCCCAAATCTACTTATGCCAATGATGCCATCTTGACTATTGTTGATAGCACGCAAGCTCACTTTATAAGTGTGAGAAATAATATCAAGCCAGATCACACGGTGAGATTATTTCTTTCCCATATTTTCAAACACCATGGGATACCTAAATTAATTGTTGGGACAGAGATCCTAGGACTACAAGCTTATTTTGGCGAGAACTATTTGATAACATGGGCACCAAGCTGAATTTTTCATTTGCATACTACCCACAAACTAATGGACAGAGTGAAATTGTAAACTCAGTAGTGCTTGATCTTTTGAAATGCTGTGTGGCTGTACTTGCCATTAGTTGAATTTGCTTACAATAACATGGTGTATTCATCCACTGGAAAGGCACCTTTTGAGATCATCTATGGCAAGGTAGTGCTGCCACACATCCTATGTACTAAGGATGAGATTTTTGCAGCTGATGAATATGTAAGAGATCTGGAAACGGCCCTTTCGCAAGTCCGAACAACTGTAGAGAGTTCTCAAAAAAAGCATAAAAACGTTATAGATAAACATAGAAGAGATGTACAGATAAAAGAAGGTGATTGGGTATTGCTGAAATTTGAAAAAGCACGCCTTAGAAAGAGACCTGGACAAGAAGGGAGAAACCCGAAGTCGTCAAACTTAAAACAGAGAAATGATGTTGCATTTAGGCTTACTCTCCGTGATCACGGGAAGATACATAATGCTTTCCATACAAGCTTGTTGAAGCCATATGAAGGACCTTCTCCAACAAAGCCCATCTTGGAATATCCCCCCTGAAGTGGATGAGCATGAGGAGGAGGTGTTGCAACTTGAACAAATAGTATTTCACAAGGAGCGAAAAAGTCGTCTAGGCATGGTCACTTGCCAATAAGTTGTCAAATTCAAGAATTATTCCCCTTTGGATTCGAAAGCAATATGTATGGAAGAATATTCAAATCTTTTGAAGCATTCTCTAGAAGCTTTCATGTCACAAATCCCTAATTTCCCGGGCTTAAGATTAAATCCTATGCATGTACATGGCCATGGATGAGTCACCATTTGACATGTGCTCGTGGTATCCCAAGTGTTCTGTTGACATGTACCATGGATGGGTTCTGGGGATCCCATATGACTGTTGACATGGCAGGACGTATTTTGAGGTATCATTAGTAGATGGGGCTTCTTTCCTTGATAAGCTCAAATTGAAAGCATAAATGCTTGTGAATTGATTTTGGTTTGTATGTCTGGTTTTGAATGCCTGGTTCAAAAGTACGTGATGCTCAGACGATGGGGATGTCTTGATGAACAAGTGTGTTGCATCACTTGTTTGCCTAACGGAACATTTGATGGGTTTTGCAAGTGGCAAGAATTTAGTTTAAAATCTCAATTCATATTGAATGGTTGCCGGTTTGCACACCAGTAAATTTTTGGGTAGACAAAGTTTTGTCCAAGTGAACACCAAAGGAATATCTTTTGAAGCTTTTCAGTTACGGACAATTGAAAAGAAGCCGGGGGGAATGTGCAGATCCATAATTTCCCGGGCTTAAGATTAAACCATGTGCATGTACATGACCATGGATGGGTCACCATTTGACATGTGCGCGTGGCATCCCAGGTGTTCTGTTGACATGTACTATGGATGGATCCCGTGGAGCCCATTGACATGGCATGACGTATTTCCAAGCATCATTAGTAGATGGGGCTTCTTTCATTGATGAGCTCAAATTGAAAGCATAATTGCTTGTGAATTTCATTTTGATTTGTATGTCTGGTTTTGAATGCTTGGTTCAAAAGCATGTGATGTCCAAACAATGGGAACGCCCTGAATGATGGAAGTATGTTGCATCACTTGTTGCCTAACGGGACATTTGATGGGTTGTGTAGGTGGTAAGTATTTAGTTTAAAACCTTAATTCATATTGAATGGTTGCCGGTACGTACACCACTAAATTTTTGAGTGGACAAAGTTTTGTCCAGGCGGCGAACACCAAACTCCCAGGCAGACAAAACTTGAAAGCCCCAAAATTTAGGCTTTGGGCATAGAAAACCACCTTATGACTCAGGGGGGCAATGTAGGGGACACATAGCACTGCTTCCCACACCACCAGATCACCCCATGTTGGCACCACTTCATTTTTATTTTTATTTTTTTTCAGGAAAGAGACTTCTATTAAGTATAAAAAAAGCATACAACAATCACGGCTATAAGCCAGAATAGAATAGAATCACCCCGATATGTAAGGTGATTTCAACCACTGAGGAGCATCATGATGCCATGTGAGAGACCTGAGAGACTAGAGGAAAAGAAAATGCCATGGTTCCACTCTTGCATAAATACAACGCGCTTTGCCTGCGTAGAACGAGAGGATCCTTGAATACGAGCCCAAGTAGCCATGAGAGTATGGATGAGCAGAGTCTATATCACTACCCTCGTAGAAAAGCTGCAGACCAAACTAGGAAAGCCAAGCAACTTCCCCAAAGTCACATGCATGGCACGGCCACTCAATTTGTCCATAAGTTGGGCTATAGAACCCCAAATATGGTGTGCAGTGCTGCATCCCCATAAACAATGCTGTACAGTCTCAGAATTTGCTGCACATCTCGAGCAAGTAGTTGCTACAACGAAAACCGATCTCCACTGATTGGTGTGGGGAGACCACCATGTAAAAATAACCAAAAGAAATGAGAGATTTGGCTCCTTCTGTATGAATGCCAAAACCTATGCCAATATTTGTGCTGTATCATTGAAAAGATATCATAACTCTCCCAATGAGGCCTCAGAGTAGGGATCCTATGCATCTATCGAGTGATAAGAAGCCTGGCATTCCGGACTGTGAAACTGAAAAAGGGAAGGCTTTTCAATGGATCGAAGGCATCAATCCACTCCCACTCTCTTGGTCCCACTGAAGATATCTGATAGGACTGCCACCATATAGCCACAAACACCAAGAGCCACAAGTCACTATTTGAGGCGAAGGATCAATGAACCAGTGCTTCCCCAAATGACCAACAATCCTCACTGGACTAAGCCTAGTATCTGGGATGATTCCCTCCATGCTACATCTCCTCAATCTCCCTCCATGCATGATAGAATAGATGATGCAATCTGTAGCGTCCTGGCCAGAGAGAGCAATGATCTACAAAGGTATGCCTATCCTCGAAACAGGGTTGTTTCTTGTACCGATACGAACCTATTCGTACCGTACGGTTCATACCGTACCGTACGATATTGTACGGTTTCATACGGTATGAGTCCCCCCCTACCTTGACAAAAAAAATCCAAATGCTCAAAAAAAAAAGAAATCCTGCTCAACGAAGATCCCAAATGCCTGCAATACTTCGTAACTTTCGTATCAACTCAGTATTCCATATGGGGTTTCTGAGAGACCTAAAAAATCTGGCAAGGTAGACTGGTAGTGTACACTTGAATGGTAGGATGAGAGAATCTTGCTACATCACTTGGAGATCCTTGGTATAAGTAGGCTAGACAGTCAGATCCTTAAGTTATGTATGAGGGAGAAGATTTGGACAGTTCCATTTTGATCTACAGAGGAGTCCCTAAACCTATCACCCTAGATGCACTGCCCGTGTTTGTGCAAGGACAATCATTTAGTCATAAACGCTACACTGGGAGACCTTTGGTATCGCATTACCCATGTAGGCTCTTTTTTGGAGACAATTGGGAGATCCAACTCGGAGAGACACATCTCCATGTTCTGATTCCTCAAGCACTGTAGACTCCTCCTCCACACCCCCCCCCCCCCCCCCCCCAAACCTTCCCTCACATTCAAGCTTGAAGCGCCATAGTTTGTAAGTGTTTTAAAAAAAACCATATTCTTTTTTTTTTTTCCCGAGAAAAGATCCTTTCATTAGTTATATAAAAACGCCCGTAGGGCTACAAAAGATCTCTCCTGCTCCTAAGAGAGAGAAGAGCAGCGAATACATCATGGCAACCCGGGAGACTCTCCCTAGGTGCTGCAAAATACAAGTATCAGTACAAAGAACTGAGCGGCTAAATCATACAATAGGGGGGGGGAAGAGCCAAACAGGTGGCCTGTAGTGCCAATGGGGGGATCCCGTGTGTAAGGTGTAGAAAGGGCCACAGCGCCAAGTGGTGTGAAAGGCATGGCGCCATAAGATCGCCTCATCCGAGTCTCCCCGGATGCGGTCGTACTGTCCTCGCAGGGTGTGGATCAACTCCTGCCAAATCCCCCGTACAGTCTCTGCTGGTGGCTCCAATCTCCCCTCAAAGGCTGTAAAGCACCGGGCCCTCCAGGTGAACCAGATGGTGAGGCTGCTGAGGAGCTCCCATCGTAAATCCCTCTCCTGTGTCCAGCTGGCAGACGAGAAATCCGGTGCCGGAACCAGGCGAGGCTGGCCCCTAATAAATCTGATGGCCTGACTGCCCTGCTCCATCTCATAGCCCATAGCAGGCCCTGACGAAGTCGACCAAGCAGCGGCACCCCACGTAAACATACCCTCTGGAGAGAGGGGGGCCAGAATACGCAGCATCGCAGCCAAATCTGCTGTGCCTGAGGGCAGTCCCAAAGGCAATGTCTCTGTGTCTCCATAGGGTGGCCGCATCGGACGCAGGCCGCCGGAAGACCGCTGTAAACAAGCCAAGTGCCAACTGCTGAGCCCTTGTGGGCGACCAGCCACTGAAAAGCCGAGATCCTGCGGGCCTGCCGACTAGCCCAGAGCCGAGCCCAGAAATCCTCCAGGAACTCCTGTGAGAGTCCCTGCAATCGCCAATGCCCCGCTGCCGCTGGAGAAACCGTCCTCCTCGCCGTCAAAATATGCCGTCCCAGCCGAACAGTATACTGGAAAAAGGTGATCTCTGTGGCCTCAAGGGATGCATAAGGATCATGCCACTCGTACTCCCCGGGGTCCCACTGTAGCCGGGCCAAGGGGCGCGCTGCATATGCCCATATACGCCAATCCGGGAGCACATCAGCAGGGTCGGGGTCAATATGCCACTTCCGAGAAGCGGCAGCCACTACCCGAATCCTCTGAAAGGTGCACTCTGCAACCAAAGGCGACTCCACCTCCACTCTCTGGAGTCTACCCTCATCCTGAATCTCATAGTAGAGGCATCTGCCATCCTCAGTGCTAGCTCTGACAGCAATCAGGATCTCCAACTGTGTAAAGGCTCCCATCCACCGTGGGGCCACTGGCTCGAGAGGCGTGAACCACTCCTCTTTGAGTGCCTCCTGAATATCATCCCTCATAATCAACCCCCCTCTGAAGTGACTCAGCCTCTCCACCTGGATCTCCTCTGGTAGACTGCAGAAAGCCTGCCAGTCTCCAAAACTACGAGCTGGGCCTGCCGCTAAAGGTCCCCAGGCTAGACGAGGCCGAGAACCCAGCATATGACCCTGCTCCGTGCGAACCGCTGGGCTCCAGATGAGCGGCTGCCTGGCCCGCTCCTCAACACAAGGAGGAGGCCGCTGAGAGAGCCCCGGTCTCAGCAGCTCCCAAGCTCTCAGGATACTCAAAGCAAATCTGTCCTCCCATCCTCTACTGAGGCCTGTCCTCCTCATCTCTATGAAGATCCAGCGAATCTCTGGTGCCCAAGTACCCCCTGCAGGGGGCGCCCGAGCCTGCAGTCGCTGCAAGAGGAGCTCTTTCCACGGCTCAGCGCCTGGAAGCAACCCCCGAACAATAAGCTTCCCCAATAAGGCTCTGCTCTGATCGACTGGATCTATAATGCCCAAACCGCCCTGAGCCAGCGGAAGTGTAATAACTGCCCATGCAACCTTTGCCCAAGCTGGCTGACCGTCCCGCCCAGACCACAGAAAGTTCCTGATCAGCCTCTGTACCTGGCTGATGCAAGAGCTCGAGAAAATCCAGCAAGACGTAATGTACCACATGGTCGCTAACAGCACCTGATTTGCCACCACCACCCTCCCAGCCAAGGATAGTCGAGCTGTACTCCAATACAATAGCTTCTTCCGAATGCTCAGAAGAAGCGGGGCAATCTGCTGCTCAGGTGACGAATCGAGGCCAATCTGGCATCCCAAATACCGCACTGCTGTGCCTGGAGGAATCCATCTAAAACCGGGGTCCGGGCTCCATGCCGGAGTGGGAGCACTACTGATCCAAAAGGCCACTGTCTTGCGCCAATTGATCAATGCTCCCGAAGCTGCACTAAAAACCTGGAGCGACTACTCAGCCCGAATAAGATTGGCCTCTTGGCCATGCAAAAATAAGCCCGTGTCGTCTGCAAACTCAGCATCAAGCAAATCCTCCCCCGGACTGGGAGCTGAAGTCCTCTCAAACCAACCTCCTCTGCCGTCAAATACATACTCATAGCCTCCGCAAAGAAGAGAAAAAGGAAAGGGGCGAGAGGACACCCCTGACGGACTGATCTGGTCAGCTCAAAACTCGGCCCCCGTCCTCCTGCAATCAGCACCTGGCTGCGAGCTGTGGAATACAGAGCTGCCACCCCTCTGATCCATCCTGGCTCAAAGCCCAGGCGAAGCATAGTGCCCTCTAAGAATCCCCAATCAACTCTATCGTATGCCTTCTCAAAATCGAGAAGCATCACGACCAAGTCCTCGCCAAGAAATCTAGCTCGGGCCGTCGCCTCCCAGAAAGTAAAGATGTTGTCAAGGATACTGCGCTCCTTGACAAATCCTGTCTGAGTAGCATGAATCAACTCCCCCAGGAAGGGCTGGATCCTCAAACTCAAGGCCTTTGCTAAGACCTTGTAGACAGTATTGAGGATCGTAATAGGCCTCCAATGCCGAATGTCATCTGATACTCCCTCCCCCTTGGGGATAAGATAGATCAAGCCCTCTGAAAAGCTCTGCGGCATCACCCCAGTGTCCAAAACATGCTGAAAGCCCCTGCGGAGGCCTGGCCCCAAAAGGTCCCAATAGCGCATAAAAAAGGCCGGCGTCAGTCCGTCCTCCCCTGGGCAACTATGTCGCGGCAGGACCCTCAAGGCCTCGGCAAGCTCAATCTCTGACAGAGGCGCACCTAGAATTGTACGCATATGGTCTGTGACCCTCCTCTGCACATGGGCCCACACAGTCTGTCTGCAAACATCTCGATCCTCAGTGGCTGGCTCCGCTGAAAGCAGGTCACTATAAAATGCAGTGGCAATGGCTCTGATCTCCCCGAGCTCAGTAGCTACCGATCCATCCGGTCTACTAAGCTGGCGGACTCCTGCTCGCGCATGACGGGGTCCAGTGATCTCAAAAAACTCCCCAGTCACTCTATCACCAAGCTGCGTCCACTGAGAGGCCTGACGACGATAGTAAAACTCATGTCTCTGCTCCTCTACCTCTCTAACCTCCTGACGTGCCTGGCTCAGCTGGGACGCCACCCACTCACATGCAGGTTGCTGCTCCTAAAGGCGCTGTAGCGAAGCAAGGCTGCGTCTCAGCCGTTGCTCCCGCTCGCGAATCTCTCCCAGTCGTGTCAAAGCTGCAGCATGTAGAAAAGAGCTAAGATCAATGAGTCCCTGGGCACACTGGCCCGCTGCATCCTGGTCAGAGCACTGACTATCATGCCAGATCCTCTCAATGTCCTCAGCGAGACTGGGATCTGCAAGTACCCTCTCTGGGATCCTCAACTGCAAGCTGGGCTCCCGTGTCCCCTCCTCCAATGTCAATATAACTGGCGCATGATCTGAAAATGAGGTGCCAGCGAGAATGCCGACGGAGCCCCCTCGCTCCCCTAACCAGTCGCCCACATAAAAGCGATCAATTCGTGATAGATTAGTCCCTCCCTGCCGGCGATCCGACCGAGAGAAACTAAGACTGTCCTGAGACCGAGAGAAAGCCCCATGCTGCCATGCATCAGAGATCCTCAGTGACATGCAAAACCGGTCCCAAGCTGCAAGCTCCGTGCCGTGCACTGTAACATGACTGCCTCCCACCCTATCTGCCGGGTCCTCAAGCATGTTGAAGTCTCCCCCAACACACCAATGTGCGGCCTCTGGCAATGCATCTGTAACCTGAGTCCGGAACTCTGCTCTGGCACTAGCATGATTGGGCGCATAGATGTTGAGCACACCCAATAGCTCATCATGCATCCTCAGAATGACATACTGTGCTCTACCAGGCACAATGATCCCTCGATCCACAATGGCCTGCCGCCATACATCTGCAATAACCATGCATACTCCTCCCTGTCCACCCAAAGGACCAAACCCTGCAGACCAAAAAGTGTCCCATCTACCAGGCATCACCGAACCATATCTCCTGATCCTGCTCTCACCCAAGTGGTGCTCCTGCATCATCAAAATGTCAATGCTGCCACCAACCAGGCATCTCTGAAGCTCCTGCCTCAAGCAACCTCGATAGCGTATAAAGTGTGCTCCGCCAAGGCCCTGTACATTCCATGAGATGATCCTCATGGATGCCCTGCTGAGGTGGATGCTGTCTCAGCCGTACGGCGGGCCTTCGCAAGCGGCTTGGATGGAGAGTAGTCCCCATCCGAACGGCTGCGAATCTGCCCACCCGGTGTACTGCAAGAATCCCAGATCAGGCGCCAGTGGCTGTGGCCCATGGCGACTGCCTCCTGCTCTGACAGAGAAACCTCGTGTATACTCACATATCCAGGGTCACGTGCCAAGTCTGCCACTATGCGCACGACCAAATGCCGAATCCCTGAGGTATCCACACTCCCGGGATCCAAGAAAAAATGAGCCAACTCCCAAAGTCGGCCTATCACATCTGTCACCTCCAGATCGCTCATGTGGTGAGAAAACTCAACTGCCTGAGTCTTCAAAGTGCTGAGAGCGAGCTCTAGAGTCCACTCCCGGTCACAAGGTCCACATAGAGGGAACGAGAAGGCCACCGCTGAGTCTAGTGCCTCCTCCCCGCGGGCCGGAGGTATCACTACATGAACTCGAATGGGTGCTGGCTCATGGGGGCCCTCTGCTCCAAAAAGCCGTGTGAAGGTATAATCAAAGGCCTCTGAGCGCTGTCTAATGCCAAGGCGACTCAGCCGACTGCGGATAGATGAAATTCGTGAGGCCCTAATCGGCATAGGTCTCCTCTGTGATGCTCGAGCGAGGTCAGTGCTCAGCGCTCTCTGGACTGCAGGTGAGCGCCAGGGAACTGCCAGGGCCTCCCGGGAAGGTGAGGCGGGCGGAGGGGGAGGAGGGGGAGGCGAGGGAGGTGGAGAGGGAGCCGCTGCCGAAACCGGAGCGGGGGCGGGAGGAGGCGATGGTGGAAGCGAGGCGGTGGGAGGGGACGGGGGTGGGGGGGGTGAAGGAGGGGGAGCTGGCATCTCCTGGTCCTCGGTCGCTGCAAGGGTCTCCTCCTGAAGGGGAGCAAAGCTGTTCCTCACGGGAACCCAGTGAGGCTGAGACTGTGGCTGCTGCTGCAGCGGTCTCTGGGCGTGCTGCTGTGGCTGTCTCCCTCGGCGGCGCCCCTGTCCAGGCTGCCACTCCGAGGTCTCTGTGGCCTGAGCAGGTGTCCCGGAGGCAGCCTGCGGAGCCGAATCTGTGGGTGGGCCATCAGTAGCCTGCTGCTGTGGTGAGGGTCGAGGTCTCCTGCGAGGGCAGGCCTTGGCCAGATGACCGACCTGCCTGCAAATGAAGCACTGGTTCGGGAGCCCCGAGAACTCCACTCTCTGATCTATCCACCCCCCCCCTATCCTAGGTAACTGAATGACCTTAGGAAGGGAGGAGATGTCAGACACCAACACTCTGACCGAAGGTAGCCCAGCTGCTCTGGCCACCACTGAAGCTGCTGAGGGGCCCGTCTCTAGTACTGAGCCCACCAATGCTCCAAGCCTGGAGAGGAGCGGAAGATACTCCCGGCGGAGACCAGGGAAACAAACTGTAACATGGAAGAGGCGCTCTCCCTGCTCCGCCGCTGCTGGGTCAAATCCATGCTGCCAAGGTCTGAAGAAAGCCCGAGCACCCCTGATGTCAAGGGGACTCATGGCAAGGACCTTGGCAACGCTTTGGGCGGCCTCGAACTCGATCTGATAATGTCCCCGGCCCAGAAGCTGTACATCCAGGATCTTGCCCACATCTGCAAGAAGGCGGGCTTGAAGAAGATCCCTGATCTCCCCTCTGCTGGGGCGAGTGCCGACTATACGGCAGATGGTGGAATGAGCCTGGAGGCGTTCCACCTCTGCGGTGAGGCTCGCTTCCTCTTCCGGCGAAAGAGAAAGCCTGATGGGGGTGACCTCAGGGGCGGGCGAGGGGGCTGCGGATGAGTCCCTCTGAGGCGGGGCGGAAGGAGCCTCCATCAGAGTCTGAAGCTGCGGAGAAGGCGAGGCGAAGGCGGGAACCTGCTGGAAACGAGTTGCACACAGAGATGCGGAATACGGAGCGAAAAATGAAATCAAAACCCCCAGGGGGCGGAAGCAAGAAAAGGAGGGGGGCGGGGGGGGGGGGGGGGGGGGGAAGGCGAAAGAGATAAAACCTAAAAAAAGGGGGGGGGGAGGGCAGGGGCTGCGCGCAAGGGGGATGGGAGGAAAGAAACGAACTGGCGGAGGGGGGGAATAAGTCGCTGCAGAGAGGAGGAGGGCGCGAAGACAAGGGGGGGGAGGCGTAAGGGAGAGGAAGGCGGCGAGCAGAGCTATGGGCAGCAGCGAAGGCAGGCGGAAGGGGGGGGGGCAGCAGCGGAAGCAGACGGGGGGGCTAAACGAAAGGCGGCGGGGGTCAATGAAGGTGGCGGGCAATGAGGAAACGAGGGGGCGAACAGGCAGGGAAGGTGAAGGGCGCAGTGCAACAACGCGAGCAGGGAGAGGTGGGCGGGAGCTTCAGCGAGCGCAATCTAAAAAAAAAACCATATTCTATTGTGTGGTATCCCAAAATTTCATATCGTACCAAAAATTCCCGTACGGTATCGTATTTTTGTACTGTGACAACTATGTCTCGAAAACAGCCAACTTAGATGATAACCTCCATGAAAGGTCCTAGAGAGCTACTCATGCGGAATAGCTGCTGCATCAATTTGATCAATACATATGCGAGAGCCCCTAAGATGCTGAATGGATACAACTCTCCGATCCACTGGAAGACTCTTAAAGGTCTTCCGAGCATGAATTGTGTATGCACATCTCTCCCATCCTGACCACTAAATGTAACGAGATGCACCAAGTGGCTGACCGGCCTCATCCCTAATGAACTCGTTCCACTTACTAGGTTGTCGGTCGGTCTCATCCAAAAACCTAGGAAGACTTTGTCGCAAGAACGGTCTCATGCTTTTCCATGCTCTGACAATGGCTGCAATAAGAGGGGAAGATGGTGCCCTGATATCAGCCTCTATGAACAAAAACCGTGTGTTGGGCAGCCAATCTCTCCCAACACAGGGTGTACATCTGGAAATCTTAGACAAGAAAAAATCCTTCCAAGCCTTAGTGCCTGATAGAAAATCTCTGACCACAAGTTTGCAAAGCAACGCCCTGCACTGAACATCCGAATCAATAATATTCAGCCCCCCTCTCGTCTGGGCTGAATAACTGTGAGCCAAGCTACCTTGGCATGTGTCTTTGGTGCCATCCAAACCCGACCAAAGAAAATTCCAGATCAACCTCTGCAATTGACTAATGCACGTACGAGAGAAGCACCAACAAGAGGCAATAAACCAAGTCGAGGCAGGCAATATGTGATTAGCCACCAATGCTCTAGAACCGTCACTTGGGAAGCATCTTTAGTTTGAGACCTTCATTGATGATTACTCAAGATTTGCTTGGGTGTACCCTTTAAAAGAAAAATCTGAGCTGTTTATGTGTTTTCAGCATTATGTAGCAAGAGCTGAAAATGAAACGGGTTGCAGAGTGCAAACCCTTCTCTTGGATCGAGGGGGGGAATACATGTCAGATGCATTCAAAGCATATTTCGTAGAGAAAGGCATTAAACATCAATGCATGATGCGATACACACCACATCAAAATGGTGTGGCAGAAATAAAGAAGAGGTCATTAATGGATATGGCTAGATGTATGGTCAAGGGTAGGGACTTGCCTCACAAGTTTTGGATGGAGACTATTATGTATGCAACACATGTTTTGAACAGGTGCCCACAAAAGCTTTAAAGACCATTACTCCATTTGAGGCGTGGTATGATAGAAAGCCTAAGGTTAACTACCACAAGACTTTTGGTTGCCTTGCATATGCTCATGTGCCTCCACAACTAAGAGGCAAGTTGGATGACAAGGCAGTTAAATGCATGTATGTGGGGTACATCACTGGTAGCAAGGGATACCGTCTCTACAATCCATGCAGCCAAAGGATCTTTGAAAGTAGAGATGTTGTATTTGCTGAAATTTCAGCACAACCACTGCTTGAATTCAGTAGACATTTCCAAAATGGCTCACAGAATATGTTTGAGGGACAACTCCCATTTGGCTTAGATGTCAGAGTAGACTAGCCACTAGAAGTGCCTAATGGACAACATATAGGTGCTGAAAATGAGCCCATTGCAGATCATGACATAGAGGAAGCAATTCATGAAGAGTAGACAGCTTTGGAAGAGGCTAGAACAGTGCCTGGTTGGCTGGTCCGTACTTTGCAGGAGAGTAAACTCTCAACTCCTCTTCATAGCATGACACAAGCTGGTTCCAAAAATGCTAGAGAACATGCAAATATGGCCTGTATGAGTAGTCTTAATGACACTGATGAGCCAGACTCTTGTGAGAAGGCTCAAGAGATGGGCGCTGGCAAGAAGCCATGCAATTGGAAATCAATGCTATCTAGAAAAATAGCACATGAAATCTAGTGGACGTGCCTCATGGCAAGAAGCCAATTGGTACAAAGTGGGTTTATAAAGTCAAGGGAAGTCTGATGATACCATTGACAAGTACAAGGCCAAACTCGTTGCCAAGGTCTATGCCCAGTAGAAAGGCATAGATTATGATGAGACTTTTGCACCTACTTCACTGCTGTCCACTATCACATGTGTTGTTGCTTTGGTTGCCCATCATGGGTGGAAGATGCATCGTTGGACATTAAGACAACCTTTCTCAACGAGGACTTGTAGGTAGAAGTGCATGTGAGTCAATCCATTGGTTTTGTGGTGCCTGGCTAAGAAGGCAAAGTATGTAAGCTCGGGAAGGCTCTTTATGGTCTCAAACAAGCTCCCAGAGCTTGGTATGAGAAGAAACACTCTTATTTATTCTATTTTATTTTTCAAGAAAGAGACTTCTATTAAGTATGAAAAAGGCATACAACAATTACGGCTATATGCCGGAATAGAATAGAATCACCCCAATATGTAAGGTGATTTCAACCACTGAGGAGCGTCATGATGCCATGAGAGACTTGTGGAAGTAGAGGAAAAGAAAATGCCATGGTCCCACTCCCGCATAAATATAATGCGCTTTGTCTACGCGGAACGAGAGGACCCCTGAATACGAGCCCAAGTAGCCATGAGAGTATGAATGATATCACCCCATATAGTACTAATGCACTGAGGCCAAATTTGCTGTGATGTGCTGCATCCCCATAAACAATGTTGTACAGTCTCAGAATCTGCCGCACATCTCGGGCTGATAAGTGCTACACCAAAAACCTATCTCCACTAATTGGTGGAAGGATCACCATGTAAAAATAACCAAAAGAAATGAGAGATCTGACTCCTTCTGTATGAATGCCAAAGCCTATGTCAATATCTGCGCTGTATCATTGGAGAGATACGACAACTCTCCCAATGAGGCTTGAGAGTAGAGATCCTATGTATCTATCAAGTGATGAGAAGCCTGGCATTCTGAACCATGAAACTGAAAAAGGGAAGGCTTTTCAATGGATCGAAGGCATCAATCCACTCCCACTCTCTTGGATCCCACTGAAAATATCTGATAGGACTGTCACCATATAGCCACAAACACCAAGAGCCATGAGTCACTATCTGAGGAGAGGGGTCAATGAACCAATGCTTCCCCGAACGACCAACAATCCTCATTAGACTAAGCCTAGTATCTGGGATGATCCCCTCCATGCTACATCTCCTCAATCTCCCTCCAGGCATGATAGAATAAACGATGCAATCTGTAGCCTCCTGGCCCAGGAGAGCAATGATCTGCAGAGGTATGTCTATCCTCGAAAAGACTCCCAGCCAACTCGGATAATAATCTCCATGAAAGGTCCTAGAGAGCCACGCATGCGGAATAGCTGCATCAATCTGATCAATACATATGCGAGAGCCCCTAAGATGTTGAATGGATGCAGCTCTTCGATCCTCCGAAAGACTCTTAAGGGTCTTCCAAGCAAGAATTATGTATGCACATCTCTCCCATCCTGACCACTGCATGTAACGAGATGCACCAAGTGGCCAACTAGCCTCATTCCTGATAAACTCGTTCCATAAAATAGGTTGTCGGTCAGGCTCATCCAAAGACCTAGGAAGCCTTTGTCGCAAAAATGGTCTCATGCTTCTCCATGCTCTGACAATGGTTGCAATAAGAGGGGAAGATGCTGCCTGATTTCAACCTCTGTGAACAAAAACCGTGTGTTGGGCAGCCCATCTCTCCCAACACGGGGTGTACATCTGGAAATCTGAGACAAGAAAAAATCCTTCCAAGGCTCAGTGCCTACTAGGAAACCTTTGACTACGCCTTGCATTGAACATCCAGATCAATAATATTCAGCCCCCCTCTCGTCTAGGCTCAATAACTGTGAGCCAAGCTACCCTAGCACGAGTGTCTGTGGTGCCATCCAAACCCGACCAAAGAAAATTGTGGATCAATCTCTGCAAGTGACCAATTCACGCACGAGAGAAGCACCAACACGAGGCAATAAACCAAGCCAAGGCAAGAAATACTTGATTAGCCACCAAAGCTCTAGAGGTAAATCTAATCTCCTGGAGCTCCAATGAAGAAGCTTCTTGCAAATACTCATAAGTACCGGAGCAAACTACTGTGCAAGAGAAATATCAACCCCAACCTGGCATCCCAAATATCTAGCAGTGCATCCTCTACTGATCCAAGTAAAACCAAGCTCTACACCCCAAGCAACTCTCGGTGAGCCACTAATCCAAAAACCAACAGATTTGTGCCAATTAATGAGTTCCCCTGTTGCCAAACAAAACTCTTCCTGTTCTATCGGGAAGAAACATAAGCATATGTGTCAAGCCTCCAAGAACATGGCTGTGTCATCAGCTAACTCAGAGTCAACCAACTCCTCTTGATTACGAAGAGGCAACCTCAATCCAAAAATACCAGCACTGGAGCGGAGGAGGATGCTCATGGCCTCTACAACTATGATATATAATAATGGGGCTAAAGGGCAACCCTACCGTACTGAGCGAGAGATGTGAAACCGCTCTCCTCTATCACCACAAGCGAGCACACTACTGTGGGCATCACGATACATGCATGAAACTCCCGTAATCCATCTCTGAGAGAAACCCATATGGCTAAGAGTACCCTCAAGGAAGTCCAAATCCAGTCTATCATAGGTCTTCTCAAAATCCAAGAGCAGGATGGCTAAGGGCTGATTACTCGCTTTGGCCCATTCCACGGCCTCCCAAAACGAGAAAATGTTATCAAAGATGCTCCTTCCATGTAAGAATCCATTCTGAGTATCATGAATGACATCCTGCAAAATTTGCTGCAATCTAATGCTCATTACCTTAGCAAGAATCTTATATGCAATCCGAAGTAAGGTGATAGGTCTCCACTAGCCAATCAATGTCTTATCCCCACTCTTAGGTATAAGATAGTTAAGCCCCTCAGTGAGAGAAGAAGGCATAGAACCTGTGTCCCACATCTGATCTCAGTCCCAATGTCATCCCAAAAAGTAATGAAAAAAACAGGGGAGAGGCCATCCTCCCGTGGACACTTACCATGAGGTAAGGCATGAAGAGCATGACTGAACTCCTGCATAGAAATAGGGGCATCCAAAACAACACGCATCTCCTCAGTGATCAAATGTGGCAATGCATTCCAAACCTTCCTCTATGCCCTATGTCTCAAATCAGAGTGTGGCTCAGTACTAAGAAGCTGGTGATAGAAATTAGTGGCAATCTGTCTAACCATAAGAGGATCTGAGTGAAGAGTGCCATGTGAATCCTGCAACTGCCTGACACTCTCTCTGGCATGGGATGGGCCGTGAGTTGCATCTGCCACCCATCTGGGTCCAAAAGGATTCTTGGGCATGGTAACGGTACTCTGCACGCTGCTCAAGAGAGTGATGAAGTTCTGCCCTAACAGTACATAAAGAATCTACAATCCATTGATCATGAGGATGTTTCTCGTGCTCTTTCTGTAAGCCAACCAGTGTACATCTAATAGCCCTTTCTAAACCCAAGGCCTCTTACCTCTTAGAAAGGGCACATGAGTGTTGCAATGAAACGCGTTTCATTCCATCTGAATGAAACGAAACATTTCATAAACGTGAAACGCATTTCTTTCATGGTTCTTGGGAAAACCTACGTTTTTCAACGTTTTCTATCTAGAGAGCATGTTTTTCGAAAAAAACGTCTATAGGCGACTAGGAAATTGATTGAAGGAGCTCCTGCCTTGCACAAATTAGCTCCTACCAGTATGAAGTAAATCCCGGACAGTCCTTGTTCTATGGAAAAGAATCAACAGCTGTGCCTCTCGATGAGGAAAAAAGCGTTGGTCTCTATGATCCAAGTGCAAGTCTTTTCCTTGATCTGACCATGTGACTTATGGGTTCGGTCGGATCAATTTGGTTAGTGATGACCTTAACTATGTTAGAATAAAAATATCATGGAGGAATCGCCCGTGCTTTCTGGGCGAGGGAAGTTTTTCCGGGTTCGGTTTTGGAAGAACCGAGGGATTAGCCTCTTGTCTAGATATCCGCGGGCGAGGCCCCGAGTGAGAGGCTCTACCCCACGCAAGAAGTGCTACTTCCATTGCTAGCACCCCCAAATTCATTGCGCGGAGGGAGCAGGGATCTTTCAGCTGGTATCAGAGCGAATTTCCCGCACTTCCGAGGTTCCGTGCGCGCCAACTCTCAAGTTGGTTGTGCTAATTTATGCTTTTTTTCTTCGATTTTGTAAAAAACACATAGATTTTGAAATTTGGGGGTTTTCATGCCAGTGTGCCAATCCAGCTCTGCTTTTGTCAAGATGCCTTGCACTAAGGACGCCATGTGGACCCATGTCACTCCCGTATCTAAATATGGTGGTTCAGGCACACAAAAGTGGAAATGCAATTTTTGCAGGGTTTGCTCATGAGGGTCCATAATCCGTGTTAAGGCCCATTTCACAGGTTTGACCGGGGAAGGCATTGGTGCATGCCAGCTTGTGCTTGCAAACATCAAGGCCGAGCTACAAGAATAGAAAAGACAACAAGTGGCAAGACGCGGTTGTGGGCTTGTGCTTGAGGATATTGGGGCTAGTGAGGATACATTCGAGGCATCAAAGAGAACACGATTGGGTTCAGAGGAAGATGCATAGAGCCAAGTAGGATTTGGGGGTGTCGGTAGTTCCACTCCCACGGCAACACGAACCCCTTTGCCCGCAGCACCCAAAGCCTCTCTAAAGAGAGCAAGCATTCAAGCAAGCATGCAAAAGCAGGTAATTAAAGATGCAACTAGGGAACTCACTAGGCTTTTCATCCAATGTGCTTTGTCTTTTCACATTGTGCGCACACCACGATTGAAAAAGGCCATGAGGGCAATCAGCCGCATTGGATGTGAGTGGGAGGAACCCTCCTATGAGACCTTGCGCACTAAAGAGCTCAGAAGAGAGCAACAAGCAGTGGAGGTGGAGATGGAGCCATTAAAAGCCACTTGGAGCAAGTATGGTTGCACATTGCTATGTGACAGGTGGTCAGATATACGCAAGAGGAATGTGTACAATATTTTGGTGTCGTCTTGCAAGGGCACTATGTTTTTGCGTGCCATTGATGCATCTATGCCTGGGACAGTGGTGACAGGAGCATTTATATGGTCACACCTCCGCGAGGCTATCATGGAGATAGGCCCACAAAACATAGTGCAAGTGGTCACTGATAATGGTAGCAAATGTGTCTCTATGGGACGGATGCTAGAGGATGAGTTCTTGCAGATTGTATGGAATCCATGTGCATCCCATAGCCTAGACTTGCTCATTGAAGATCTTGCCAAGATTAGGTGGATTGCTAACATCTTTGACATTGCGCATAGCTTGGTGAAGTTTGTTACCAAGAGGCCCAAGGTCTTGGCAATGTTTCGTGCCAATAGTGACCTTGAGCTTTTGAAGCCCTCACAAACCAGGTTTGCATATATGTTCATTGTGGTTGAGAGGGTAGTGAGAGTCCGACAGGGACTCATGCGCACTGCGGTTAGTCAAGAGTGGATGAGCTGGGAGGACCATGAGCACCCGAAGGCGGTTGCTTTTGCATGCAGAGTGATGCAAGAAGATTGGTGGAAGGAGGCAAAGGCTTTATTGAGAGCTCTTCAACCAATCTATAGTGTTCTTCACATCACTAACATGGAGGGCAACGCTCTTGGACTCTTGTACGAGTTCATGGACCGGATTGGAGAGGCTCTTAACCGATGCACTCTCTTGACAGATGAGAGGTATTGAACTTCCAACTAGATGCCTTCTTGTTGTAACTTGTAAGTTGTATTGTACTATGATCTATCGTAGCCTATAGGAGTGAGTTAATAGCTTTGATCATTCATGGCTAATTTTCAGGGTTGAGGACATTCGACGGGTTTGGAATGACTGGTGGGATTGGTTCCATAGACCAATCCACCCGGTTGTCCACATATTGCACCCTCTCTAGCATAGTGAGGCCCAATACATTAATGAAGAGTTGGAAGGTGGATGGCAAGATTATATTCAGAAATGGACAGGAGGAGACGTGGAGCTCATGAGACGCTTGGAGGATGAGCGGCTAGTGTATCGGAATGCCAGCCACGCATTTGGTAGACAGACTGCATGCATGCGAGAGAGACAGCTTCAGCCAGTCTCATGGTGGGAGAAGTATGGGATCAGTAGCCCTCACTTGGTGAGTACAACTCTAAAAGACAAGTCTGTTATTTACATAATACATTGATCAATGATGATTATACTTAGACTTTAGTACCCTGTATTTTACAAAGTTTCTGTATTTTAATGGTGGCAAAAACGCCTCGCCATTCGAGTCCTCTCACAGGATTGCGGTTCGGGTCCTGTTGAGAGGAACTGGAGCTCATGGGCCCTCTTCCATACAAAGAAGAGGAACAAGTCGTCTACTGCTCAATTGGAACGGTTGGTGTATTGCCATTGCAATGCTTAATATTTGGAGATCTCATGATTTCTCGCAGGCCTCGCAAAGCCTAGCCTCTACTCTCTGTGATATTAGTGACTTTTATCACACATGCATAGTTGCCAGGCGTTTCATGAAATGTTTCAGAAACGTTTCATTCATTTTCTAGAAGTTTCAAAAACGTTTCATACAAAAAGGGGGAGTACAGGCCTCAAAATTTATATACAGGTTTATAATATGTTAAAAATATGTTGCCTTCCTTGCAAAACAATATTAAACATGCATCATGTACACATTAAAACATGTTTACAAGCTAAAACTAAAGAATCTGGGTGACCCAGTTACAATGGGCACCCAACTGAGTCACTAATCAATTGGCATAAATAAACTGGCAACATCAAGAATCAAGATCTCGATTTCATCACATCAACAATGGCAACTACTCAATAATGGCACTCAAAGTGATCACAAAAAGTTTGAATCTTGAGTTGATACAAAAAAAGTAAACTGAAGTCTGAAATACACAAAGTAAAGCATGCTGAAGCCTGATAGATGCAATCATGCATGAATGATGACAAATAGTAAACTAGAGGAGCTTGATAGCCCCAAAGACTAGAGTCCTCAATATGGAGTGTGGGCACTGCCAACTAGGCACTCAATCCTCAACATCCTCGATGTCCTCATCAGTAGTCTCCTCGGTAGACTCAATGTCACTCTCAGAAGAGGATGTTGCTGGCTCAGCTGCCACACTCGTCTCAGCTGCTGCACTAGTACTAGCACTCTCTAATGCATTAAACCACTAGGCAATGATCCGATTTAGAGGTGCCTGCAGCAATAAAAGTATGCCCCCCTCTGTCGAGCACCCAATCATCCATATAAAAATGTCTAACTATGCATAAATACATCCTGCATCCCTTCTCCTGTTAGACCATGAATAAAGAAGAGTGGATTGTCTCTTTGAAACGTCATCTTCATGCCAACAAACTCTGCCATGAATGGAGAGTATAAAGCCTCTTTCAAGAGGATGCACCAAGCCCTCATGTCCACCTCATTTATCCATTGGCATCTCGACCATGTTAAAATCCCCACCAATAATCCAATGGTCGGCAAGAGGCATCAACATAGTGAGAGATTTCCAAAAGACAATCCTCTCACCTCTATGGTTGTAAGCATAGAGGTTGAGAATACCAATGCGTGTAGTACTGTGCATAAGAAGGATCCACTGCGCTCTCACAGGCAAAATGACACCATGTCCAATGATGCAAGGCAAGATCAAAGCTGAAACAGAGATACAGACACCACCTTTGGTACCAATAGGCGGTTACCAAAAGATGTGTCCCGAGAGAAGCTTGCCTGATCTCCCACAGTTGCTAGCATCCAGTTTATGCTCTTGCAAGAGCAATACATCCATAGGTCCACCTGTAAACTGCACAATGAAGCTGAGTTTTTACAATTTGTTTCCGTCGACGCGGGAAAAAGTCCCCAAGACCGTGAATGTTCCATGACACAATCCTCATAAGGACTCAGGGTAGGAACGAACAGATCTCGTGGTCGACGAAGGACCCCCTTTAGAGATGGAAGTACGTCTCACATAGGTAAGGGAGGGAAAATCTGACGATGTAAACGTTACCTCTCGTTCCTACTCCGGGGAAAAGCCGAGGCTAGTCCTCAAAACTGGAGAGGTACCATGACAATGCGACTACGCAACATCATCCTCAAGGGTGCAATCATCCTGTAACAATAATGCAACACCCTCCTGAGTCCTGTGAGGGATCCAAATCCTGTGCCTGCAGAGCCTCATCCTCCAAAGAAGGATCAACATCTTGTGAGGCAAGAGCTACATAAGGGTTGGGGTGCTCCAGTAGGGGTGCGGGTGAAGGGGCAGGTACGGGGGTCCAAGAGCGCCTGCCATCTCTAACCACAACCCAGATACATTCTTAATTGGCCAACTAGGGTTTCAAAAACAGTCCAATTGAGACCACCCTCTATTTTAAAGAGGATCAAGGGGTTTTACTTATGCTCATACTTTATGTGGATGACATGCTATTGACTTGGGAACAATGAGGATACAATTTCAGCTTTCAAAGTTGAATTAAAGACCTCATTTTAAATGTCAGATCTGGGTCTCTTGCACTAAAAGCTAACAAATATGCCGATGCAGAAATCCAGGTCGAAGTCGATGTCAATGTCGAGGCACGAGATCCTAATGCCTACCACACCACGGGGATGACCCTCAAGATCTCTCACCGGGCTAGTACCAGATCCGGATCCAAATCCAAATCCAAGGAACTCCAAGCATGTACACAAGGTACACAGGAGATATGTGTAGATGACAAAGTATACGATGTTTAGCTGTAGGGTTGACACCCAATCCGAAGTAGAAACCACCCGCAAAAAGGACGCACAGGGGTGTACAATTAGGAACAAGTACACGTGGCAGTAGGGCAACTGGCGTAGACAATAGTGGACGATGGAAGGTGGCGCTGTCCAATAGTGGGTGGCACAAAGGTGGTGGCACAGTTAGGAACAAGTACACGTGGCAGTAGGGCAACTGGCGTAGACAATAGTGGACGATGGAAGGTGGCACTGTCCAATATGGGTGGCACAAAGGTGGTGGCATTGTTCAGGTGTCAGGCAACAGCCAGGTGGCATACGGTAGCCAGGCAGGTGGTGGTTGGCGGCACAGTTTAACAACAAGCGATGGTGCTGGCGAGAGGAGGCTAGGAAGGCAGAGAGCAAGCAGTTCTTGTGGCGCAACCAGGCAGGAAGAAGCACCGACAGGAGGCAACGTTGGGCCGCAAGTGGCGGCGCTGGCTGTAAGTGGTGGCACTAGCTGTGGTGTCAGTTGGCGCAGCGCTGGTAGGAGGTGCAACTAGGTGGCGTAGAGTTTCTAGACGGTTGCACAATGGCTGGGCGGCGGCGGCGTTGGTGGTGGCGACGATAGGCGGCGCCCAAATCAACCAAACGCGGCAGCGCATAGGTGATACAGGAAGCTAGATGGCTGGCGGCGGAGGCGCATCGGCGTAGATAGGTGGCAACAGAAACTCCAAGCTCCAAAATTTGGTGATAATGATGATGATTTTCACACACTTCAACAATCTCGTTCATGGAGATCAAGAGAGGCTCATGGTTATTTTATAGCTATGGGAGGGGTCCTACTTTTTTTTTTTGCCAGAAAGCTAGCCACGCTTTTGTTTTTGCTTTCTACTTTGCTTTTGCTCTTTTTTACTTTTTAATAATAAAATATTACTCAAATAAGGCCAACTTTTATCAAAGTTCTTGTGCTTTGCTTTTCTATCTTTAGGGCCTTGCTTTTTGGCCCTAGAGAAAGTGGCTTTTTGCTTTTTGGTCCGGTTTAATCTCCTCTTGCCAGTGGTGCTCCTAGCTCACAGTGAACTCAGTTTGACTTTCTTGCTTTTCTCTGCTTTTTGACCAAAACTGACGCTTTTCCATGTGCAAACTTTATGGTCCCTATTCCCATGCCGCCTTCTACTTGTCCAGTGTCCGAGCAAGGTTCCATCATGTGAATAGTGCTTGGAGAGCCAAATAGTTACATTCCCTCCCTCTTATATCGCAGTTGTCCTCAACTACGGAGTACAAGTATTCCAAGCATATCCATATGTTCGAATTACTAGCCCGTTCTAGTGAGCTTGTGCATTTGGTCATTCCCCATATGTATGGTGTTATCTGCTCATCGGGCAACATCTCAATGGCTTATCTTTGACTAATGGCTTTGTTCTTGATGGTACTTCTTCATGGCCTGTCACATGTATTAGATGAAATAAATCCATACTTACCTCCTGCAAAAACTAGACAGAATCTAGTCAACAAACAGGTATGCATCATTCGTGTCTACTGGGCATTCGAGATATTGGCCAGGTAGTCTGGATCCTAGTGGACTATCACATGCCATAAATCCAAGCATTGTCCACGCATGAAAGACAACACACAAAGTCAAAGAAATTCAAACATACATCAGTATGCAATGCACATGTAAAGATCCTCATGTTCATGGATTGTCTTGTCTGGTTTCATCAGAAACCAGTGCTGAGCTATGTGGCTCCTGAAGGAAACCGCTCAGTCAATCATCAAGGCCATCTGGTCACTAGGACCGCCCAAGTGTTTATCAATAGTCATCTAGGCCATCTGGTCGCATTGACCACCTGACTATAAAATCCAACTGCCCGACTATGAAATCCAAGGCATCTAGCATGAAGGCCATCCAATGGGTCATTTGGCATTACTGCCACCCAAATACAAATCTCGCTCCTTGGGTCATCTAGTATGCAACCAACCCAAACTAGAGCATATCCAATTAACCATTATATAAGCAGAATAATGATCAATTACATTCCAGAATATATATACAATGAAGAGGGCTAGAGGTACAATCTCTCCCTCTTGAATCTGTCTTGTCCGCAAGACGTTAATGCTTGTACTTCTAATACGTCTAGACCAACCGGTTCCTCATAAGCTCAAAGTATCTCTGGATAATCCTTGAAGTACTCCTCTGGCCTCCATTTTGCATCCAAAGGCGAATAATTCTTGAATTTCAAGAGGAATAGAATGGAATACAATCTGTTCCGGTTGCCAAATCTCTTCTTGCTCTTCCACCTTTGGTGGATCCTCCAATACAGGCTTCTCTAGGGGTAGTCCCGTATATGGTTTCAACAAACTAACATGGAAGGCATTATGTTTCCTCCAATGATTTGGAAGGTCCAACCGATAGCATACATCGTTAATCTTCATTGTAATCTGAAAAGGTCCATAATACCTAGGAGTAAGCTTTGGGTCCTTGTGCTCCTTGGCATTAGACTTCCTGAGTCTAGCTTTCTCGAATCTCAACAAGACCCAATTCCCTTATTCAAATGAGACCTTCCTTCTATGCTTATCCACAACTTTCTTTTGCTTGGCTTGAGATGTCTCAATAGCCTTTCGAACCTGTGAAAAAGTTGTATCCAAGTCTCGAACACTTTTGCTTGGCTTGAGATGTCTCAATAGCCTTTCGAACCTGTGAAAAAGCTGTATCCAAGTCTCGAACAAACTCACCGGCAGGGAAGATCTCTTCCTTGGATCTAAGCACGAGTAACAACAATGGTTTGCCATAGGTAACCTCAAAAGGAGCTTTGCGTGTCGAGGAATGAATGGTGTTGTTGTAAGTGTACTCAACCAAAGGAAAATACTTCTCCCATTGATCCTTCGCTTCAAGAGCATAACACTTTAGCATATCCAAGATAGTGAGGTTTGCAATCTCACTTTGTCCATCAGTTTGAGGATGATAAGCCAAAGAGAAATTCAGCTTTGTCCCCATATTGTCGAACAGAGCTCTCCAGAAGAAACTGGTAGTTCGAGGATCTCTATCCCCCACAATGGACTTAGGCAATCCATGGTGCTTGAAAATTTGCTGAATAAACAGTCTCGCCATATGCTCTATGCGAATGGTCTTCTTCATTGGAATGAAGTGGGCTTGATTACTGAATCTATCAATAACAGTCCATATACCATCATTCCCATTTCCTGACTTTGGTAATCCAAAGATAAAATCCATAGGAATACTCACCCATGGAACATCGGGATCGGCGATGGTTGCAATAGACGTGCGGGCTTTTGTCGATCAAACTTGACCTTTTGACAAACCAAACATTCTCGAACATATAGCTCAATGTCCTTTCTCAAAGCTTGAGTTGTAGTCAAGATGCCTCTATGCCCCATGTAGAGTGGAGCATGGCATTCTTCCATCACTTTTGGCCTCAAATCTTTTGTCACACATAAACACATTTGCATCATAAGGAAACCTTCCTTGATGACATAGGAGGTCACCAAATCTTCATTCTACAATCTATTCCTTGAAATCCTCATCGGAAGCATAAAGATCTTTCATCAAAGTAAAATCCATATGATAACCCATAGAAACTGCATGGCCCATGGGTTTCCAAGATAATGCATCCGCTATCTTGTTGTCTTTTCCATGAGTATGCATAATTTGAAAATAAAATTGGGCCAAATAACTAGTCCACCAACCCACCTTATATGCTTTTCGGATATCTTAGGTTGAGACATGAAGTACGTAAGACTTTGATAATCCGTCTTGATAACAAACTCAACACCCCTAAGATAATGCTTCCAAATCTTTGATGCATGAATGATATCCATTAATTCTTTCTCATATGTGGGTACGGTCTTTTCATCTCCTTGAAGTCTTCGACTTTCATAGGCCACAACATGGTCCTCCTGGTTCTAGACTGCTCCAATGCAATTCCTTGAAGCATCACATTCAACCGTAGAGGGCTTTGACAAATCCGGAATAATCAACGCCGATCCTTTGCTAGCATAAAATTTCAATGCTTCAAAGGATTCTTTTTCAGCTTTGGTCCACCGAAATCCCACGGCTTTCTTTGTCAAATCATGCAATGGACTAGCTACCACTGCAAACCACTTGATAAACTTTCTGTAATAAGAGCATGAGCCAAGGAAACTTCCAACTACATGCACACTAGTCAACTCTGGCCATTCCATAATAGCCTTGACCTTGTTTAGATCCATCTTGACCCCTTCCTTGGACACTATGTGGCCCAAATAGTAAATTTCTGACAAAAAGAACTCACTCTTCTTGCAATTCACATATAACTTGTGCTTCCACAGTTCCTGAAACACAATGTCCAAGTGCTTTCGATGCTCTTCTTCATTCTTAGAATTCACAATAATATCATCAAAGAAAGTAGCAACAAACTTTCTATGTGGTCGAAATATTCTCTCCATTATTCGGTTGAAGGTAGCCGGGGCATTGGTAAGACCAAAAGGCATCACCAAATACTCAGAGAGTTCAAATGTTGTCTTAAATGTAGTCTTGTGAATGTCCTCTGGAACAATTCTTACTTAATGATAACTACTCTTCAAGTCAATTCTACTAAAGATAGTGGCTCCATCCAATCTGTCTAGGATGTCATCAATCCTAGGGATAGGAAACCTGTTCTTCACAATGATCTTGTTAAGAGCCTTGTAATCAATGCGCATACCCTAAGAACCATCCTTTTTTTGAACCAGTAAAACTAGAGAACAAAAGGTTGATAAACTAGGTCTAATCAAACCCTTCTCCAATAACTCATTTACTTGCTTCATAATCTCCTCCTATTGTACCTAACTCACATGATAGGGAGGTCGGTTAGGAGGTGAACTTCCTGGCATGATGTCAATCTGATGATCTTTTGGTCTCTCCGGGGTAACTCTTCTGGAAGAGTATCTGCAAAACAATCTTCATATTTCTTCAGAAAATCTTTCCTTTCATGATCAAGAGTTGGGAGTGATTCATCACTCTTAGATTCCTTAGGATCCCTGACATAAACCAAGTACGAAGAAATAGATTGCTTTATTGCCTTAGGAACATGTACATGACTAATGAGTGGAATAGAATTCCCCTCAACTCCTACATCAAAAGTTACATTCTTGCCTTTAAAAGGAAATATTATCGTGTTTCTAATCCAATCAATGGCTGGATCAATCTTCTTATGCCAAGGCATACCCAAAATTACATCACAATGTCCACTTTTACCAACAACAAAGTTCTCATGATCCACATAATCCCCAATCTGTAAACGAAGCTTTCCCAAGATAGGGGTCACTTCCATTGACATTCCCTCGAAAGAAAATAGGATCTTCCAACCTATCTGGAGGGAGGTTCGTAGCTTGAACCACTCGGGGATGGATGTAGTGGTGGGTAGCACCACTATCAAAATGAATAAGCATGGGTGGTAATTCATTGGTTTGAGGTGGCTTGGCTTCTTGTTTTGGCTTGTTGAAACATTTTACAGCCATGTGTTCCTTGCGGCTCGGTCTTTGATTGGGAATCGGCTTTAAACCTCCTCCTTTGAGATGGATCTCGGTTGTCATTCTTTGTCTTACCCACCATCCAAGGCATGTGCAAGGCCTCGGCTTGTAAAGCTTTGTCTTGGGCTTCCTCCGAGGATTTTGGACTAGTAGATATATACTTCTTGCATAAGCTTAGGTTATAGACCATGCACAAACTTACGCATTTCCATTAGCGGTGGAATAGGAGTATATAAAGTAAACTTAACTGAAACGGCTGAAAAGTTGTTAAGATAAGTTGCCACACTCTCACCGACTTTCTGTTTTACCTCATCCCATTCTTTTTGCACATTCGCTTCAAAGTTTGCAAGTAGAAACTTTTGTTGAACATAACCTTGAAGTCGATCCATGTCTTTGGCTCGGTTCCTTAGTGTACCACCGTTAGCCACCAATTCAAGGTGGCATTCTTCAAGTGCATGTGAACCATGCGAAGCTTGGACTTTTCGGAGAAGTCCTCTCCTCCAAAAGCGGCATCAATTTGCTTGGTAAAGGATAAAGCTTGTTGAGTGTCCGGCTTACCATAAAAAGCATTGAACTTGACACACTTCTCTCCTAGCTTGAAGTCCATTTGCCAGTTGTTGAAGGCTCCTTTGCCTTCCTTTCCCTTACTTTTCCCGAAGAGGCTGCATCGGAGAGAGCAGCCCTAGGAGTAGCCTCCTTGTCTCCTCCACAAGAAGCAGATGTGGTGGCTCTAGATCCTTCTGCAATGATGACTCCTTTGGCACGAAGATAGGCTTTGGTAGCTTCAACTCTTTCGGCGTGGGTGGCCCGAGCGAGAGAGCTATGATCCAGGAGACGCCCCTGCCCATCTGGCCCTCGCCCCCCAAGTCTCCACGAAACATAGATTGATGAGATCTTGAGAAGACATAGCAGAGAGGACAGAGCCCAGATTGATCTAGCACAGATTGGGAGATATCTTGCCCCTGACCTGATGTATGACATCCTACACCCAGTCATTGGCATCGGTTGGAGCTAGATGCTTTATTGGAGGTATTTACCCCCCCTCCCTCCCACCCACCCCACAGTAGTTAACCAGAACCCTGTATGTGATTTATCTCCACATTATAGAGTACTTTGTACTTTTTTTTCTTTTGTATCCATTTGATGTCCATTGAGACATGATGATGATGTGCATAGGTTTTGTCTCATATGCCGTTTTTTGTGCTTTAGAAGACGTTAATAAAATCTTTCTTTCTTTCTTTCTTTCTATCTTTGATGAAATCTTCAAACATTTGATCCCTTCTTTGATCCTGCTCCTTGTTGGCTCTCCATGCAAGAAATTCATCTCTAAGCAAACGCTTGAATTGCTGAAAGTCATGGCCCTAGATCGGCTTCATAGTTGTTCCCTTCATTAGACCCTTGGTTTCCCTCTACTCTCGACCTAGCTTTGTCACCCCAAGAGAAATCTTGCTCTGATACCATTGTAAACCCAACGGGGCATGCTGTGACAGATTCCTCTACGTATCCAAGAGATAGAAATATAGAAAGAGAAGATAGAGAGAGGGAGAAATATAGAAAGAGAAGATAGAGAGATAGGAAACTTTGCACAAGACACATCCACTGAGCAGGGAATAGGCCCTGCCCCCTCTCATGAATTTAGTCAGGAACAATCCACGGGCTTAGCAAGCCAGGATCAATACATCAATGAATACAAAAGTAAACAAATATGTTGATGCAGAAATACAGCTCGAAGTCGATGTCGATATCGAGGCACGAGATCATGATGCCGAGCACACCACGGGAATGACCCACAATATCTCTCACCGGGCTAGTACTAGATCCAAATCCAAATCCAAATCCAAGGAACTCCAAGCATGTACACAAGGTACACAGGAGATACGTGTAGATGATGAAGTATATGATGTTCAACTGTAGGGTTGACACCCAATCTGAAGTAGAAATAGCTCTCAAAAAGGACGCACAGGGGTGTACAGTTAGGAACAAGTACACGTGGCAATAGGGCAGCTGTCATAGACAACATTGGACGGTGGAAGGCGGCGCTGTGTGACACAAAGGTGGTGGCACTGTTCAGGTTAGGCGGCGGCCAGGTGGCAAACGGCAACCAGGCAGGTGGTGGCTGGTGGCACAGTCCAACCAACAGGCGGCGGTGCTGGTGAGTGGAGGCCACGTAGGCAGAGAGGAGGCGGTTCTAGTACCGCAATCAGGCAGGAAGCAGCGCTGACAGGAGGCAGCGCTGGGCAGCAAGTGGCAGCGCTGGCTGTGGTGTCAGCTGGCGCAGGCAGTGCTAGTAGGAGGTGCAACTAGGTGGTCCAGAGTTTCCATACGGCTGCACAGTGGTTGGGTGGTGGCAGCGATGGTGGTGGCAGGAGCAAGCGCTGAGGCGATGATAGGTGGCGCCCAAATCAGCCAAACGGCGACAGTGCGCTGGTGATACAGTCAGCGAAACAGCTGGCGGCGGCAACGCACTGGCGTAGACAGGTTGCAGCAGAAACTCCACGCTCCAAAACTTGGTGATGGTGATGGTGATGATGATGATCTTCACACACTTCAAAGATCTCATTCATGAGATCAAGAGAGGCTCATGCTTATTTTATACCTATAGGCTATGGGAGGGGTCCTGCTTTTTTTTTGCCAAAAAGCTAGCCAAGCTTTTGTTTTTGCTTTCTACTTTGCTTTTGCTCTTTTTTACTTTTAATAATAAAATATTACTCCAATAAGGCCAACATTTATCAAAGTTCTTGTGCTTTGCTTTTATGGCTTTAGGCCTTTCTTTTTTGCCCTAGAGTTGCTTTTTGAAAAAAGCGGCTTTTTGCTTTCTGGTTCGGTTTAATCTCATCTTCCCAATGGTGCTCTTGGCTCGTGGTCAACTTTGACTTTTTGCTTTTCTCTATTTTTTGACCAAAATTGGCGCTTTTCCATGTGCAAACTTTATGGTCCTTGTCCCCATACCTTCTTCTACCTGTGCAGTGTCTGGGCAAGGGTTCCATCATGTGAATAATGCTAGGAGGGCCAAATAGTTACATCACTTTTGTCCTATGGGTTTTTCCCTTGGACATTTAGTGTGAAAGGACTTCTCCCTCTCTCTCTCTCTCTCTCTCTCTCTCTCTCTCTCTCTCAATCGATTTGCTTCCTAAGTGTGTGTGTGTGTGAGCTTCCATTGGACGGTTCAATTATCCTCCCTAGGTACCATGGGTGAGGATACTGAGGGATTATGGGTTATTTCAAGCTTCTACCTCTTTGGGGGAAGATGGGGCTTAGGATTGTCAAAGAGACGTTGATTTGTAAGGTGGGATAAAGCTGGGGCAAGGCATGGGAGGTGGAAGTTCTTTTCCAATGGCATGACAAAGAACTTTTGTGCGCATGGGCATTGTGTATATTGCCAATTGAATTCTTGCAAGAGCCCTTGACTTCAGCGCTCGAGTTCACTAGTAAAGGCCTCGGCCCATTTGCCAATTGGCTGATAAACAGCTTGTTGTAAGTAGCATGGCTAGAATGGTGAGTGATGCTCTATTGTGATGCCCTGTCCCTAGCCTTTTGGAGAGATAAAGCTAGGGGAAGGCATACATGGAAGTTCTCTGTCGATGGAATGACAAAGAAATTTTGTGAGCATGGGCATAATGTATCTTACGTGTTGAATTCTTGCAAGAGGCCTTGAGTTGAGCCCTCGAGCTCATTGGTAAATGCATCAGCCCAATTCGCCAGTTGGCTTATAAGTAGCTTGTTGTAAGCAGCTTGGCTAGAATGGTGAGCGATGCTCTGTTGATGCCATGTCCCTAGAATTGCGGAGTTGAAGCCTTATGTGGTGAGTGTTGTAAGTCCTAGATGGGGGTTCATACCCATACATAAGCATAAATGGAGTGTATCCGGTAGTTGTATGTGTTATAGGTAAACTCGACCATAGGGATGTCTCTCCCAGTTTAGGAGACATATGCGCAAAGGATATCCTCCAAAACTTGATTTTGCAAGAAACCAGGGAAGTGTGGTGTGTTAGCCTTTCACCTAGAGGAAGCTCATCATAGAGAGCAATACCTAGAGCACTCATGGGAGTTTGCACCATATCCATAGGAACACATGTTCCAAGGAGAATAGATGTCCAAATGTCATAAAGTGAGTAAAAGATCCTAGTACATGATAGTAATCTCCTATTTATTACCCTAGGGTCCCATGTGCCCCACATGTGTAAATGGACTCTAACCCCATGTGCCTAGGCCCATCCCCATGTGCACGTGCACCACTAGGACACTTTGTTACAAACCATCCCCTGCTCCAATGATTTCGTCCTCGAAATCAAAGGGTGGTCATGCATAAAACATATACAAGAGGCTATGTATAAAAGCCGAAAATCTGCCCATGGCCTAGATGTATACATGAACATGAACATAACCATGGCACCCTCCTGGATCATAAGGAAAGGATGAAGGAGTGTCATCAATGGTGAGGGTAAGCGAACAGTCTCTAGGATCAAAAGGGAATCCACGGAAAGCATGCATGAAATCAAAAACCATATGCCATCCGCCTGGGTCGAAAGGATGGTGTCGATGCCCCTCTCCGAAGATAGGATAGCCACCAATAATGCCCGGATCATATGGAAACCCTTGGTGACCATCATCCAACATCGAGGCTATATGACCACCTGGATAAAAAATGAACATATCCATGCAAGCCTCATCTCGATCAATGCATCCAGCTGAAGTATAATACTGAAGTATAATGCATCCAATGAACATCCGGAATGCATCCATCCATCATAGCCGTCATGTGAAATCTCCACGGCTCATAGGAAAATCCATGTGCACCCATGCCAGGAACCCATGCTAGATCATCGCAAAGGCTTATCATCACACCAAGGACCATACATCTCATATGGCATAGGTCACATCCAAAGATAAATGCCTCGGCTCCATAGAACATAGGGTCGTGTAGACATCCATAGGAGCATGCCTCATAGGTGGTATCATGCAAAATCATATGTGAATCCATGTCCTCACTGCATCCATCACCATGCATAGGTCCATAGGCATGATCCATCATCCACATCACAAATGACTACCTGAGCATAATCCATATGTACCAAGGCATAATCCTCATCACTGTCCATATAACCCTCGTAGAGGTCACAATCATAGACTCTCCACTCATCTCTCAAGAAAGGGTCATAGACTGGGTTCCCATAGGACTTCCATGAAGTATCCAATAGCTGCTCACTACTAGATGCATGAATAACCTCATCATCGATGTCATCCGTATCATCAATGCATATGTCTTCACCATATGTATAATCTTCATCCCCATGTGCATGGCATATGTCAAATGCATCCTCATAGGCATGTGCATCATCACATGAATCATCATCCCTTGTGTCAAACTCAATTGCATGCACATCCAAAATATCCTCAATGATCAAGTATGATCTTGTAGCATCAAATCATAAGCTGAAAATATATCCATCAAAGCACTTATGGAAGTAATCCAAGCATTCCCATTTTCAACTTGTGTATTCCTGTTGGCCATGAATACATTGTTAATGTCTTGTCGAGAGAGAATCGGCATCGAGATCTCCTCATGTACTTGCTGTCCAGAAATTACATCAAGCGTCTCATCCACTTCAACACCCACAATATGTGCATAAAGACCCGCATAGTCATACTCTATGCAATGACCAAAAGATTGAGTGAGCGGGTAACCTCTTTTATCAATCTTGATATCCAAATCTTTCAACATGAGCTGAAGCATTCCTTCCCCATTCAAACATGAAATGTAGCCAAGAATGGGTACCACCAATTGAATCATTTCTATCTTGCTTAGCTCAACAAACTTGCCCTTGTGATTGACCCTTTGGGCATGCATGTGGACAAGTCCCATCAACACCATGATCTCATGATTCATCTAGACCAATATCCTCATCAATTTGCAAAATACTTTGAGATACTTGCATGAAATCTTTGTCCTATCTTTGCACAAAACTCTCTATACTTTCCTTCTCTTTGATGTTGGGAATGAAGAAGGAAAGGTACCAATATTTTTCCATATAGCTAGATAGAGAGTCCTCATGTGAGAATACCATGCATCAATCTCTAAAGCAATTTTACTCATGGGTGGTCGCAAAGTATTGCACAACATCATATGCCAAATTCTGCCAATCCCAATCATAGTTGTGCATTTCCTTCAACCACCAAGCTCTAGCTCTTCCTTTGAAATAAGAAGTCACTTTCTTCACTTTGGCAAGCTCGTCACAAGGAAAGGCATGAAAATAAACATCCCAATTACGAATCCAATCCTTGAGTTCTATGCAAGTGACTCCTTCGTCATCGAATGCAAACAATATTTGTGCAAATGGCTCACCTCTTTTGATCCATAAACTACTCACTTGAGTAGATACTATATAATCAAGAAAAGCTTGCATCTTCATTGATTCCAACAACCTTGTATGCAAAAGTATATGCATCATGGCAAATCTAAGCCTTGCTTTTGCACCATAATGTTCTATAATCTTTATGTCTTCAAAAGCATATTTTCCTTTGTCTTGACTCTCAAATGATAAAGACCTTTGATAAGCATTTCCATCCATTGCCTTTGAGAATGAAGAAGCTCCAGTTGGCCTTGCTTGAGAGAAGTCATGTCCATGTACACCAAATATGCTTGAAGAAGGTTGCTTGGAAAAAGCATTTCTTCTTGCATTGGAGGTACCTCCCATGATATCTTTGCGGAGTACGGCAAATGCATCAATGAAGGCTTGTTGTTGATCCTTCATTATGGATTCCATACGGTTGTTGTACCTTCATTGCTCTTCTAGGCTTGTCGCCATGTTTGCCAACATTTTTTGCATGAACATCATCATGTCATTAGTTCCGGCTGGCCTAGCATTCCCTTCATGCATTTGCACCCTTTCATGCACATTTGCATCAACATTGTCCCCATGCTCATGAAATCTTTGCTCATCATCATTTCTTCTTGCTTGCATGTCCCCAAAATCCTCTTCGTCACTATCCTCTACAAAATCCTCATTCACCATTTTCCTATCTTCCCTTATCTCTTGAAGTTCCATCGCTTGCTTGAATGGACGCCCACTTGACATAATGGCTGGAAATGGAAAATGGCTTGTAGAAGGCTTAAATGGTGTCGGAATTTGATGATCTAGGGCTCTATTGAAAGATCTTGTGACGTAGAATGCAAATATGCAAGAACAGAAGATTTTCGAAAAGCCATAATATTCTCTGTTTTAGGGTTTTTACCGCACTGCAGAGAATGGGAAAATGGTCCTAAAACACAAAATATGGGTCCAAATCAAGTACTTCTTGGCTTGTTGGATAGCACTAGGGGTATACCAACTATACTCCAAGTGTTTTGACCAAGTCAAATTTCAGTCAAGACTAAATTGACTTTTTGTGAAAAAGTCAACTTGCTAGATTTGACCTATCAAACGGTATTAAAATACAGTGGTTATTGGCTCATTGGATAGCCCTAAGGGAGTACTATGAAGACCTAAACACTTTTTTGATAACCCTAAGGGCCTATGATTGAATTAGGGTTTTCAATATACTGCTAAACCCTAATTTGAGTGCTCCACAGGTGTCCAATTCAAAAGGTCAATAGCTCTCTTTGTAGCTTCCAAATGGCTCTTCCAAGATGCGTGATTGTCCAATAGAGACTCTTAATCACCAATAAATGATTAGTGATTTTCTTGATCAGCTGTCTGGAAAAATTTGGGCAGCAGCTCCTTTGTATCTTGGATAAAATCTCAATAAAAGTATGACCAATCTCATATCCACCATTCATATCAATCTTGTCAACAGCCCGTTAACAAATTTGCATCACTTTGCATTCAAACAAAGGCATCATTTACCCAATCATCTGCATACACCACTTTGCCAATGCATTACTCATGTCAAGGGCCCCATTGCCCACATGCAATACACAATGATATTGATGTAGAAGTGTTGATGTAGACCGTGTTGATGCTTGCCAATCTCTCGGCCAAGCCTTCCCACCCCTTTACCGAGTTCGGGCCTCAAGGCAAGGTTGGGGCCAAGTCTTCACACCAATGTACCTAATCCCCCTCCTTGTCGCTTTACCAAAAGCACTCACGACAAGGAGAGTTCATGCCATGCTCCCCCTTGGCCTCTCCACCAATGCCAAGGGTACCCTCACACACATACTAGATTCTATGAATCAAAGTGAATACAATGTGTGTGAGAGTAATGTACAATCCAAAATGTAGGGATGGAATCACTTACAATAGTTTTAGCATGAACTCATGCTCACTCAAACATCTTTTTAGCATGTACTCATGCCTCTTTATTCTTCATGTGACCCAATCACATCAAGTCATCACCAAAAGACATGTGAATCATGAAGAAAATCGATATGCACTCAAATAACATCCCATGGCATAGCATTTGTCAAGAGTGGCATCCAAAAGCATTCACTAGCATGTAATCATGCATCAAGAGTGTTCAATAGCATGGGAAAAAGCTATTAAACCCTTCAATGGCAATATGCAAGCCTTGATGCTTCAAAAACCCCAATTCTTGGCTAGATACTTGATCTAAGGAGAGGGCAACACTTCAACTGATCAGCATACATGGATCTACCTGATATACATTTTTCAGTATTTTCCAGTATTTTCTACTCAGTATCATATCGGAGTCTTACAGTTCTGTTCTTATAACTGTAGGACAATCAGTTTATTGTACTTTTTCGTCTCATTTAGTTGTTCTCTTTGATGATACACCAACTTCAGATGTACTCTCAGTTTTGGTCTCATAGGCCACTATGGCCTCTTAGAGACGTTAATATATCATTTCATTTCTCTCTCTCAACGATGGAGCTTCACCCCCCACAACCGTCTAACTCTCCACTGTGCTAACTCTAGGTAATACCAAGAATTGGTATCAGAGCATTGGCTTTAGGGTTACATTTTTTAAGGGCTTCTGCATCAGCAGTTTCCGTCACCGTTCATCGTAGTTTCTGTCGCTGTTCATCACAGCTTCTGTCGACGTCATCAGTGGTTTCTGTTCATCTCTGCTACCTGCCTTTTACCCGGCAGCCTGCAGTCTTCATCATCGTTGCCTGTCAACACCAACAACCTAGCGGACTCCCTCACCTCGTACTTCAGCTGTGCACGAGCATCTCTGTGCTTCTCTCCTACCACTAGTGCCATTCTGTCCAGCTGCTTCAGGCATTGCCACACTCACTTGGCACCCCTCCTTCCAAAGTGTGATGCTGCCAGTTGCCGCCTCTGCCCTGTCGCACGCTGCAGTAGTGCAGCGCCTCGCCTCTCCATGCCGCTGCCCTCTGTGGCCACCAACGGTCCTTTGCCGCCTGCTTCGGCTCGCCCCTGATGCTTGCTTCTATGGCATGCTGTGGATCAATGCATGTTGAGCCGCTCATTTTCTACTTGGTGTGTGTGTGCTCATCGCCCATATACACCCGCCACAGTTTCCACCCGACAGACTACCATGTCAGCTCCACAACTTCCCTATGGCACTACCAACATCTGCCATCTCTTCATTTGTCGAGAGGTTCTCAGGTTCCCAACCTCATAGACCAAGATGCAACTACTTCTCATGCAAGGAGTGTGGGGTGTGATTTCTGGAGATGATCAGGATCCTGGAGCAACCGAGCCTAACAAACAAATATAGTGGCAGCATCAAATTGAAAGAGCTATTGCATTGATCGGCTTCAGCCTTGTAGACACTCTCAGTCATCACATGGACTTCAAGCAAACTGCCAAGCAAATTTGGGACAAATTGGAGACTCTCTTCGGTAAGAAAATCACTAATTGTAAAGTGTTCTTAAAGCGGAAGTTTCATGATTTGAAAATGCTTGTGAAGAGTTAAGTGACCACCTTGCCAAGTCCTACTCTTAAGTGTAAGCCTAATGATGAGGACAAAGTGGCAGTCCTCACAAAGAGTATGCGGGATGTTACCCGGTTTCAGCAATTCCGTGAAGTCATGCATATAGCTTCAACATCATTTGAAGACATGGTGACTTTACTAATTGAAAAGGACCAAAGATTAAAGGAGGAAGCCAGCAGCAACAGTCTCAGCTACAACAAGGCATTTGTCGGAGCTTAGAATTGGAAGAACAACAAGAAGATACAATGCAAGTACTGCAAATGCATGGGTCACAAAGAGGCCAATTGCTTCAAAAAGATGGAGAAAGAGCAGGCCAAGCACCATGCTAACCTTGTTCCAAAGGACCAAGAGGAACTGGATAAGCATGCATTAAATAAGGGTCAAATGGTTTGGTGTGAGAAAGGCCTGCTTGTACTTCACTATCAATCAAATCCATCATTGAGTCGTGTTACATCAAAAGTCTTGTTTCTCTCTCTACAGCTCACTTGCTTCTCTCTCTCTCTCTCTCTCTCTCTCTCTCTCTCCACGATGGAGCTTCACCCTCCATAGCCGTCTAACTCTGCACTGTGCTAACTCTAGGTAGTACCAAGAAGTGTGTGTGTGTGTGTGTGTGTGTGTGTGTGTGTGTGTGTTGTCATCTCCAAATTTGGGTAGGTTGCCCATTGAAGGTTTGCATATTGGCAATTTTCTTCACGATCCAGTAACTGAACTAGGCATGGACCATGCTCTAGCTCTAGATTTTTGAGAAGAAGCAATCAAGATAATAAAAAAACAGCTTACAGAGGCATAAGTAAGCTTCTTGATGATAAGATGTTTTAAAATATCCAGTATAATTCTTTCATATTGCACTTGGGAAATTTGCATTCCTGCCACCTTCCCACCACCACCACCATTACATAGTCTGGGCACTTTTTATAACTATTTCAAAACATTGATAAGGTGGAAACTTGACTCCTTTTCTTCAGAAGGGCACGAAAGCAGTCGTTGAGGGAGTTGATGAGCAAGATGAGGAAGATCTCGACTTCGAGGAAGACTTTGATGATGGAGGTGAGTTTACAATCCAGTTGATAAAAAATGATAGGATTATTTTGTTCATTTTGTATACTGTACAATGAGAATGTTTAGGAGCTGGCCAAATGGTTTGATGAGAGATGGAAGGATGCTTACTAGGCGTGTCAAATACTGATACTGCACTTATGACAGGATGGACAGTTTCATGCTTTTGGTGGTCTGATTGATGTGGCCCATCCACCATGACATCAGGAATCATGATGATGCATGGCACACATGCATAATACACCTTACATTCTCTACAATTGCGTTCTTGAGGTATCTATTATAAGGGTAATTGACCATGGGGGACTTTAGGTACCCTGGATGCAAGCCATGATGAGGGGTACCTCACGGGGGCCATCAGTGAGGTGGAGGTCTGTGTTCGAGCACCTGAGGGGGTTGTGCATGGTGTGGCATGAATTTGGAAGGGGGTTGGCAAGGTGATACTTCTATTAAGCCTCAAAGATGATTGAAGGATGTTGGGATTCGCAGTCTCATGTGTGTGTGTGTCCCCTCGTGTGTGAACCCCTTTTTTGTTTATCCGTATGTGTGTGAATAGCCTCTTTAAAGGCTAGTGTGCCATGTATATGAACACTCCCTATGAGTGTTAGTGTGTATGTGTGTGTTGTGTGAATCCACTATTAGGAGAGTGGATAAGTATACATTTAATGTGAGTCTATGAGGTAGATGAACCCCTAAGGCTATAAAACCAACGTACCTTGTGAAGGCTATCACATCAATCAATCTATCTTTGAGTCGTGCAATACTCTCTCTCTACATTTCAGCATTCTCTCCCTCTCTCTCTCTCTCTCACACACACACATACAAAATATGGCCAAACCCATGGCCAGTCACCATACCTGCCGATCTATAGTGATATCATGCAGTTCTCGAGCCATGGAGAAGTCCCCTGGGCACAGAGCCAGCAGGTCACCTTCCTGGACTTAGAGGATACCATCACACTCCAAGAGCTGGACACCAGCAGGGACCTCGCCCTGCAGAGATCCTCCCAGGATCACGGAAATATCACCGCATATACATTTGCTGAATATGGGTACATCACATGGCCTTGTCATTTACAACGGCATGCCCAGGTGGCCAACATCCGGAGCTCTGACATGCTACAGGACAGTTGACTATTTGATGGGTTCCCCATCCCTGGTTCCATACACCCCTGAGTTCACCATCCTTGCGCGCACACACACCCCACCCCCCCTCCCCTCTCTTTGGAGCTGATCGTATACATACGTGGCTCACATGCTGCCCACCCGCCGTCCCACCACTCCGGTACACCAAGGTCACATTTGATCATGAGCTAGATGAGGTGTACTCATGCCACATATACCACTAGATACTCTATCTGGACCCTCATGCCTCCCTGGATACCCTCACCACCCAGCTCACTGATGTCCTCCACAGCTCCGCCACCTCCTCCTTCCCATGTGAAATCTACCACCAGGCCACCTTGTGGAACTATGGTATGATGACGAGTGCCAGGCTACACAGGCCCGCTTATGAGAGGAGGAAAAGCAAGGGAAAATCTCATTGCGGAAGTGAAAAGGATTTTCCAGCACTTGATTCACCAGAAGAAGCAAGCCTACTACATCCGAATTGAGGAGTCATTCTACTGCGTGTTTTTTCGCAACTCCCTCACCGCACCCATTACCTCTCCTAACACTTGGTACCTTCACACCCACTCACTCTACTCCATCCCCAAACAGCCACCCCTATCCCACCCACAGGATCCTGGCCCCACCACATCCACTTTCTTCATGAAGGCGATGGTGCTCAAAGCCATCAAGCAACTTGGGAATGGTCGATCCCTGGATCACGAAGGGCTTGTAGGCTGTAGCAGAACACCTCTCTCATGCCACAGATGCATTGGCCCAGCTCTTGACTTACATGTTCAACCGTGCTTTATGTGAGGGTTTCCCACTCGCATGGATGACCAACACCATCACCCCCATCTTGAAGGCGGGAGACCCCCTGGAACCCAGTATCTAGTGCACCATCATGATTGGCCACACATTGCAATGCTAAGCTCTATGGGTCCGTTGTGGAGATGCAACTGAGTTCCTTAACAAAGACTCGAGGATGGAGGGCCCAGGGGCAGGCAGGCCCATGGGACTAAATGACACATTATGGATCAGGAGGAATCTGAGGCTGAAAAGAGGCATCGCGATCTTGCCTAATCTAGACCGTCGGATTCCTGTTGGGCAAGTGAACTAGGGGTGAACTCAGGGTGAACTAGGGGTGAACTAGGGATGAACTCAAGGTATACCATGGGGATTTTTGGGACTTAGAAAATTTTGGAGGGGTTGAGCTCAATGCAAAAGAGGATTTGAACTTGGAACCATCCGCTCAACCTTTCAACATCTAACCACTCTATACTTTCCAGCAGGTTGTGGAGAGTGTTTTTAAATTTAAATCTTGGTATTTTGGTCCCTAGTTCACTTTCTTACCAAAAAATGTTTCCCTAGTTCACTTTCTTGCCAGAAAAGGTCTCCCTAGTTCACCCTAGTTCACCCCTAGCTCACCCCTAGTTTACCCCCGAGTTTACCCACAGTTCACTCGTAGTTCACTTGGGAATCCAACGGTGTTGATCAAATCCCGATCACGACGCCTCTTTCCAACCATAGATCTCTCTTGATTCATGATGTGTCACTTAGTCATGAGGGTAGGCATGCTTTCGGCGGGCACATTCGACACTGGAACACATCTTCACACTCAAGGTCTCATAGGGAGGACATCGCAGTTTTTCTTTTGGACTTTGAGAAGGCCTATGAGAGAGTCGATTAGGCCTTCTTGGAGGGAACCATGCTTAGGATGGGATCTCCAGCACAATGGATCAGAGATGTCTCCGCCCTTTATTTGGCAGCTCATAGCCAGGTCCTCATCTAGGGGGCCAAGGGGGACAAGTTTCCGATTTCCAGATCAGTCAGATAGGGATGCCCCCTCGCACCTTTCCTCTTCCTCTTCGTAGCTCAGGCGATGAGAAGTTTCCTCTCCACACGAGACAAGACTCTAGGGGCTCCGTCTTCCCATCAGATCTCCCAAGAGGAGCTTCTCGACTCGGAGTTTGCAGATGACATTGTTGTCTACCTCTCAAGAGAGGAGGGGAACCTTTAGAGATTTTCCCTCGCCATCAACACTTTCTGTCAGAGCTCAGATCAACTCGCACAAGCCATGGGGCTTTTGGGTAGGACCCTCCCCGGCTTGGCACCTTGCTGAGTCTTTCCAGTGGATCATTAGGGGCACCCCAGTCAGATACCTTAGATGCCAGGTTGGGATTGACATTTCAGCCAAGTTCTCCTTCTTTTGAGCATTCGGAAGAAGCTTTTGTATCGGAGATCCGCCCGCCTCTCCCTCGCTGGCCATGTGATCGTGGCCAAACATGTGCACCTTGCCACCATGTGGTACATTACATCTTGCTGGGCATGCCTAGGTCAGGTTCAACGTTGGATTTGAAATTTTCTGTGGGCTCGGACTGACGGCCGGCCGGCCGGCTTGGGCCAAGGTGGCTTGGAGGGTGATTACTCAGCTGAAGACTCGTGGTGGATTGGGCATCATAGACCCAGCTGTGCAGAGCAAAGGCTTTTCTGATTGACAAGATCTCAACTCGGACCCCCTCACTTGTTAGAATGGCAATTTGATAACCATAAAGATTAGTAGAGGAGTCAAGTTTGTAAGGTCATTATAGAGAGTGAAATGTAAATGCTCCCGAAGCTGCACTAAAAACCTGGAGCGACGAGCTCGCTGAAGCTCCCGCCTCCACCATGCACTGCGCGCCCTTCGCCTTCCCTCCCTCGCGTCCCTTCCTTCCACCCCCCGCCTGCCATCGCCCCCTTCTTCTCTTCTCGCCGTTGCGTCCCCTCCTTCCTCGCTGCTGCGCCTCCCCCCTCCTCGCCATCTCGTCCCCCCCTCCTAGCCTCTTCGTCGGTTCGCCCCCCCCCCCCCCCCCCCCCCCCCCTCTTCGCCTGTTCGCCCCCCATCCCTTTGTCGCCTGTTCGCCCCCCACCTCTTCGCCTGTTCGCGCCCGCCTCCCTTCAGCAGCGCCCCGCCCCCCCCCCTCCCTTTCGCGTTGTTGCCGCCCCCCCCCCTCAGGGCTTCTCCTTCGTTTTTCGCCCCCTCCCTCCTCTTTCGTGCTGTTTTTCACCCCCAGGGGGTTTTGTTTTTCTTCATTTTCATCCGGTCTTCCGCCTCTTTGTGTGCAGCCCGCTTCTTGCAGGTTTTCCGCTTTCGCCTCGCCTTCGCCTGAGCTTCAGACTCTGATGGAGACTCCTCCCGCCTCGCCTCAGAGGGACTCATCCCCACAGCCCCCTCGCCCGCCCCCGAGGACATCCCCATCAGGCTTTCTCTTTCGCCAGAAGAGGAAGCGAGCCTCACCGCAGAGGTGGAACGCCTCCAGGCTCATTCCACCATCTGCCGTATAGTCGGCACTCGCCCCAGCAGAGGGGAGATCAGGGATCTTCTTCAGGCTCGCCTTCTTGCAGATGTGGGCAAGATCCTGGATGTACAGCTCCTGGGCCGGGGCCATTATCAGATCGAGTTCGAGGCCGCCCACAGCGTTGCCAAGGTCCTTGCCATGAGTCCTCTGGACATCAGGGGTGCTCGGGCTTTCTTCAGACCTTGGCAGCATGGATTTGACCCAGCAGCGACGGAGCAGGGAGAGCGCCTCTTCCATATTGCAATTTGTTTCCCTGGTCTCCGCCGGGAGTATCTTCCGCTCCTCTCCAGGCTCGGAGCATTGGTGGGCTCGGTACTAGAGACGGGCCCCTCAGCAGCTTCAGTGGTGGCCAGAGCAGCTGGGCTACCTTCGGTCAGAGTGTTGGTGTCTGACATCTCCTCCCTTCCTAAGGTCATTCAGCTACCTAGGATAGGGGGGGGGTGGATAGATCAGAGAGTGGAGTTCTCGGGGCTCCCGAACCAATGCTTCATTTGCAGGCAGGTCGGTCATCTGGCCAAGGCCTGCCCTCGCAGCAGACCTCGACCCTCACCACAGCAGCAGGCTACTGATGGCCCGCCCACAGATTCGGCTCGGCAGGCTGCCTCAGGGACACCTACTCAGGCCACAGAGACCTCGGAGTGGCAACCTGGACAGGGGCGCCGCCGAGGGAGACAGCCACAGCAGCACGCCCAGAGACCGCTGCAGCAGCAGCCACAGTCTCAGCCTCACTGGGTTCCCGTGAGGAACAGCTTTGCTCCCCTTCAGGAGGAGACCCCTGCAGCGACCGAGGACCAGGAGATGCCAGCTCCCCCTCCTTCACCCCCCCCACCCCCGTCCCCTCCCACCGCCTCGCTTCCACCATCGCCTCCTCCCGCCCCCGCTCCGGTTTCGGTAGCGGCTCCCTCTCCACCTCCCTCGCCTCCCCCTCCGCCCGCCTCACCTTCCCGGGAGACCCTGGCAGTTCCCTGGCGCTCACATGCAGTCCGGAGAGCGCTGAGCACTGACCTCGCTCGAGCATCACAGAGGAGACCTATGCCGATTAGGGCCTCACGGATTTCATCTATCCGCAGTCGGCTGAGTCGCCTTGGCATTAGACAGCGCTCGGAGGCCTTTGATTATACCTTCACACGGCTTTTTGGAGCAGAGGGCCCCCATGAGCCAGCACCCATTCGAGTTCATGTAGTGATACCTCCGGCCCGCGGGGAGGAGGCACTAGACTCAGCGGTGGCCTTCTCTTTCCCTCTATGTGGACCTTGTGATCGGGAGTGGACTCTAGAGCTCGCTCTCAGCACTTTGAAGACTCAGGCAGTTGAGTTTTCTCACCACATGAGCGATCTGGAGGTGACAGATGTGATAGGCCGACTTTGGGAGTTGGCTCATTTTTTCTTGGATCCCGGGAGTGTGGATACCTCAGGGATTCGGCATTTGGTCGTGCGCATAGTGGCAGACTTGGCACGCGACCCTGGATATGTGAGTATACACGAGGTTTCTCTGTCAGAGCAGGAGACAGTCGCCATGGGCCACAGCCACTAGCGCCTGATCCGGGATTCTTGCAGTACACCGGGTGGGCAGATTCGCAGCCGCTCGGATGGGGACTACTCTCCATCCAAGCCGCTTGCGAAGGCCCGCCGTACGGCTGAGACAGCATCCACCTCAGCAGGGCATCCATGAGGATGATCTCATGGAATGTACAGGGCCTTGGCGGAGCACACTTTATACGCTATCGAGGTTGCTTGAGGCAGGAGCTTCAGAGATGCCTGGTTGGTGGCAGCATTGACATTTTGATGATGCAGGAGCACCACTTGGGTGAGAGCAGGATCCGGAGATATGGTTCGGTGATGCCTGGTAGATGGGACACTTTTTGGTCTGCAGGGTTTGGTCCTTTGGGTGGACAGGGAGGAGTATGCATGGTTATTGCAGATGTATGGCGGTAGGCCATTGTGGATCGAGGGATCATTGTGCCTGGTAGAGCACAGTATGTCATTCTGAGGATGCATGATGAGCTATTGGGTGTGCTCAACATCTATGCGCCCAATCATGCTAGTGCCAGAGCAGAGTTCTGGACTCAGGTTACAGATGCATTGCCAGAGGCCGCACATTGGTGTGTTGGGGGAGACTTCAACATGCTTGAGGACCCGGCAGATAGGGTGGGAGGCAGTCATGTTACAGTGCACGGCACGGAGCTTGCAGCTTGGGACCGGTTTTGCATGTCACTGAGGATCACTGATGCATGGCAGCATGGGGCTTTCTCCCGGTCTCAGGACAGTCTTAGTTTCTCTCGGTCGGATCGCCGGCAGGGAGGGACTAATCTATCACGGATTGATCGCTTTTATGTGGGCGACTGGTTAGGGGAGCGAGGGGGCTCTGTCGGCATTCTCGCTGGCACCTCATTTTCAGATCATGCGCCAGTTATATTGACATTGGAGGAGGGGACACGGGAGCCCAGCTTGCAGTTGAGGATCCCAGAGAGGGTACTTGCAGATCCCAGTCTCGCTGAGGACATTGAGAGGATCTGGCATGATAGTCAGTGCTCTGACCAGGATGCAGCGGGCCAGTGTGCCCAGGGACTCATTGATCTTAGCTCTTTTCTACACGCTGCAGCTTTGACACGACTGGGAGAGATTCGCGAGCGGGAGCAACGGCTGAGACGCATCCTTGCTTCGCTACAGCGCCTTCAGGAGCAGCAGCCTGCATGTGAGTGGGTGGCGTCCCAGCTGAGCCAGGCACGCGAGGAGGTTAGAGAGGTAGAGGAGCAGAGACATGAGTTTTACTATCGTCGTCAGGCCTCTCAGTGGATGCAGCTTGGTGATAGAGTGACTGGAGAGTTTTTTGAGATCACTGGACCCCGTCATGCACGAGCAGGAGTCCGCCAGCTTGGTAGACCGGATGGATCGGTAGCTACTGAGCTCGGGGAGATCAGAGCCATTGCCACTGCATTTTATAGTGACCTGCTCTCAGCGGAGCCAGCCACTGAGGATCGAGATGTTTGCAAACAGATTGTGTGGGCCCATGTGCAGAGGAGGGTCACAGACCATATGCGTACAGTTCTAGGTGCGCCTCTGTCAGAGATTGAGCTTGCCGAGGCCTTGAGGGTCCTGCCGCGACATAGTTGCCCAGGGGAGGACGGACTGACGCCGGCCTTTTTTATGCGCTATTGGGACCTTTTGGGGCCAGGCCTCCGCAGGGGCTTTCAGCATGTTTTGGACACTGGGGTGATGCCGCAGAGCTTTTCAGAGGGCTTGATCTATCTTATCCCCAAGGGGGAGGGAGTATCAGATGACATTCGGCATTGGAGGCCTATTACGATCCTCAATACTGTCTACAAGGTCTTAGCAAAGGCCTTGAGTTTGAGGATCCAGCCCTTCCTGGGGGAGTTGATTCATGCTACTCAGACAGGATTTGTCAAGGAGCGCAGTATCCTTGACAACATCTTTACTTTCTGGGAGGCGACGGCCCGAGCTAGATTTCTTGGCGAGGACTTGGTCGTGATGCTTCTCGATTTTGAGAAGGCATACGATAGAGTTGATTGGGGATTCTTAGAGGGCACTATGCTTCGCCTGGGCTTTGAGCCAGGATGGATCAGAGGGGTGGCAACTCTGTATTCCACAGCTCGCAGCCAGGTGCTGATTGCAGGAGGACGGGGGCCGAGTTTTGAGCTGACCAGATCAGTCCGTCAGGGGTGTCCTCTCGCCCTTTTCCTTTTTCTCTTCTTTGCGGAGGCTATGAGTATGTATTTGACGGTAGAGGAGGTTGGTTTGAGAGGACTTCAGCTCCCAGTCCGGGGGGAGGATTTGCTTGATGCTGAGTTTGCAGACGACACGGGCTTATTTTTGCATGGCCAAGAGGCCAATCTTATTCGGGCTGAGCAGTCGCTCCAGGTTTTTAGTGCAGCTTCGGGAGCATTGATCAATTGGCGCAAGACAGTGGCCTTTTGGATCAGTAGTGCTCCCACTCCGGCATGGAGCCCGGACCCCGGTTTTAGATGGATTCCTCCAGGTACAGCAGTGCGGTATTTGGGATGCCAGATTGGCCTCGATTTGTCACCTGAGCAGCAGATTGCCCCGCTTCTTCTGAGCATTCGGAAGAAGCTATTGTATTGGAGTACAGCTCGACTATCCTTGGCTGGGAGGGTGGTGGTGGCAAATCAGGTGTTGTTAGCGACCATGTGGTACATTACGTCTTGCTGGATTTTCTCGAGCTCTTGCATTAGCCAGGTACAGAGGCTGATCAGGAACTTTCTGTGGTCTGGGCGGGACGGTCAGCCAGCTCGGGCAGAGGTTGCATGGGCAGTTATTACACTTCCGCTGGCTCAGGGCGGTTTGGGCATTATAGATCCAGTCGATCAGAGTAGAGCCTTATTGGGGAAGCTTATTGTTCGGGGGTTGCTTCCAGGCGCTGAGCCTTGGAAAGAGCTCCGCTTGCAGCGACTGCAGGCTCGGGCGCCCCCTGCAGGGGGTACTTGGGCACCAGAGATTCGCTGGATCTTCATAGAGATGAGGAGGACAGGCCTCAGTAGAGGATGGGAGGACAGATTTGCTTTGAGTATCCTGAGAGCTTGGGAGCTGCTGAGACCGGGGCTCTCTCAGCGGCCTCCTTCTTGTGTTGAGGAGCGGGCCAGGCAGCCGCTCATCTGGAGCCCAGCGGTTCGTACGGAGCAGGGTCATATGTTGGGTTCTCGGCCTCGTCTAGCCTGGGGACCTTTAGCGGCAGGCCCAGCTCGTAGTTTTGGAGACTGGCAGGCTCTCTGCAGTCTACCAGAGGAGATCTAGGTGGAGAGGCTGAGTCACTTCAGAGGGGGGTTGATTATGAGGGATGATATACAGGAGGCACTCACAGAGGAGTGGTTCACACCTCTCGAGCCAGTGGCCCCACGGTGGATGGGAGCCTTTACACAGTTGGAGATCCTGATTGCTGTCAGAGCTAGCACTGAGAATGGCAGATGCCTCTACTATGAGATTCAGGATGAGGGCAGACTCCAGAGAGTGGAGGTGGAGTCGCCTTTGGTTGCAGAGTGCACCTTTCAGAGGATTCGGGTAGTGGTTGCCGCTTCTCGGAAGTGGCATATTGACCCCGACCCTGTTGATGTGCTCCCGGATTGGCGCATATGGGCATATGCAGCGCGCCCCTTGGCCCGGCTACAGTGGGACCCCGGGGAGTACGAGTGGCATGATCCTTATGCATTCCTTGAGGCCACAGAGATCACCTTTTTCCAGTATACTGTTCGGCTGGGACGGCATATTTTGACGGCGAGGAGGACGGTTTCTCCTTCCTGGAGGATTTCTGGGCTCGGCTCTAGGCTAGTCGGCAGGCCCGCAGGATCTCGGCTTTTCAGTGGGTGGTCGCCCACAGGGGCTCAGCAGTTGGCACTTGGCTTGTTTACAGTGGTCTTCCGGCGGCCTGCGTCCGATGCGGCCACCCTATGGAGACACAGAGACATTGCCTTTGGGACTGCCCTCAGGCACAGCAGATTTGGCTGCGGATGCTGCGTATTCTGGCCCCCCTCTCTCCAGAGGGTATGTTTACGTGGGGTGCCGCTGCTTGGTCGACTTTGAAAGGGCCTGCTATGGGCTATGAGATGGAGCAGGGCAGTCAAGCCATCAGATTTATTAGGGGCCAGCCTCGCCTGGTTCCGGCACCGGATTTCTCGTCCGCCAGCTGGACACAGGAGAGGGATTTACGATGGGAGCTCCTCAACAGCCTCACCATCTGGTTCACTTGGAGGGCCCGGTGCTTTACGGCCTTTGAGGGGAGATTGGAGCCACCAGCAGAGACTGTACGGGGGATTTGGCAGGAGTTGATCCACACCCTGCGAGGACAGTACGACCGCATCCGGGGAGACTCGGATGAGGCGATCTCACGGCGCCAGGCCTTTCACACCACTTGGCGCTGTGGCCCGTTCTACACCTTACACACAGGATCCCCCCGTTGGCACTACAGGCCACCTGTTTGGCTCTTCCCCCCCCCTATTGTTTGACTTAGCCGCTCAGTTCTTTATACTGATGCTTGTATTTTGCAGCACCTAGGGAGAGTCTCCCGGGCTGCCATGATGTATTCGCTGCTCTTCTCTCTCTTAGGAGCAGGAGAGATCTTTTGTAGCCCTACGGGCGTTTTTATATAACTAATGAAAGGATCTTTTCTCGGCTTCTCTCTCTTAGGAGCAGGAGAGATCTTTTGTAGCCCTACGGGCGTTTTTATATAACTAATGAAAGGATCTTTTCTCGGAAAAAAAAAAAAAAAAAAGAGTGAAATGTAAAGAATCTAGCATCTAGGATTAACACAAGTGGGAATAAGAAGAGATGCTGTTTCCTATGTTCGTGGAGGAGATTGAGGAAGGCTGAATGACTCATCAATGATGTAAGTGACTTTGTACTTCCAACCTATTTAAAAAGGCTTGCTAATGGAGAAACTGCGCATATTATTTTCACCCTCATGAAGCTCCTAATGTGCGATCCCCCATAGCATGTCTTTGCCTGACCCTAATCTTCATCATCACCTGGCGGCCTATGGACTCCCAGTGTACGATGGATTTCCACAGAGGCCCGATCCCGAGGCTTGAACACTGCTTTTGAGGTTATATCTACAACGAGTTTGATGAGAGCATGGGGTCACCTCAAGCCAACCCTTAAGAACCTCCCCCTGGCCTCAAACAAGGAGAGACACCGCCAGTCGTCGTTGATCTAGAACTGCCTCTTTAGGATGGCTAGTGATCGCCCCTTGGGCGCGCATTCTCACATAGCCTGAGGCCCCCTAAGCTTAGGCCCAACCTAGCTCTCTCTTAAGCTCTCTCATCTCTTTCTCCCTCTCTCAAGCTCTCTCTCTCTCTCTGCCCGCCTGCGCCAAGCCCTTTAGCGCGCCATTCTCTGTTGCCTAGTGTATCCCGGCTCCCTTGTAGCCGCCCACCCTTCGCTCAAGCGCCCAAGGCAGCAAGGCAGCCTGCTTGGGCCCCATCTCTCTCTTTCCTCTCTCTCTCTCTCTCAAGCTCTCTAGGGCCTACTACCTAGGTCTCTCTCTCTCTCTCTCTCTCTCTCTCTGAGCTATTATTGAGGAGGCCAGATTATATGGTAGGAGGATTTATTGTTGCTTTGTGGATTTCCGCAAAGCTTTTGACATAGTACCGAGAGCCAGACTGATGCACAGACTACAGGAGATGGGAGTGCCCACAGAGCTGATTTGGGGAATCATGGCTTTATACAGGACAGTTGTGGGGCAAGTACGTACTACTCAAGGTATATCTGAGATGGTTCACTCCACTATTGGGGTGAAACAGGGCTGCCCCCTTTCTCCCACCTTATTTGGGATGTATGTGGATGAGGTTTCGGACTATGTAGAGTGGGAGGGTGACAGAGGAGCACAGCTAGCAGGGACATGGATTCCGCTGTTATTGTATGCTGATGATATTGTGCTGATCTCAAATTCTCCAGAGGGGATGCAGCGTCATTTGGATGCATTGCACACGTTTGCACAAGACAGTGGATTTTCTGTTAACCTTGGTAAAACCAAGGTGATGGTGTTTAACACCACAGCATAGTGGGTTAGGAGGTCAGTACCCACCTTTACATATGGTCAGGAGACAATGGAGTATACAGATGCATATACTTACCTTGGTGTGGTTTTTAGTGGCCCACTATTTTCCTTGAGGAGAGCAGCGGAGACCAGATTGACCAGAGCTTATGCAGCATTGGGGAGACTAGAGAGGATGTGTTCGCAGGTTCAGTTTCAGGAACCTCGAACAAAGCTCTGGCTCTTTGACACTTTGGTCACTTCAGCCATGCTGTATGGAGTGGAGATATGGGGACCCTCAGTGGATCACCACAGCCGAGCTGGTAGCACTGATGGATGGAGATGTATGGAGAGGCCCTTGGTTTCTATGATTTCCCGGATGATCAGGGCCAAGGCCTCCTTACCACATGATATTATCCGTGCAGAGATGGCTGCCCCCCCATTGGTAGTAGAGGCACTCACTCGATCAGTCTCCTTTATACATAGCACTTGGGCTGTCCCTAGAGACAGATATGCTCGCTTAGCCTTGGAGTCTTCACGACAGTTGGCATCACAGGGAGACGGATCATGTTGGTATGCATAGATGACAGCTTGGTTCCAACTGCATGGCTTTAGTATGGACAGGCTACCTCCATTTCAGTACTCCCTGGATGCACTCTCCCTCTCTCTCACACGGGCAGAGATTACCAGACTTATCAAGCAGGACTTGACTCAACTGGACACTAGGAGGACATGGATACAGCAGCCGACACACGAGCTTGGTACGAAGATGGCTTTCTATAGAGATCATCTTCTCGAGCTCACGGAGAATGGGTTTGTGATTAGACCCAGCTACATGGATACTCATCTTTCTCATGGGGTACGGTGTGCTATTGGTCAGATGCGCACATCCTCACACCAACTAGAGATTGAGACTGGTAGATTCAGAGGAGTACCAGCTGAGGCCAGGATTTGTGAGTTGTGCCAGATGGAGCCAGAGACAGAGTTACATTACATATGTCACTGTCCAGTATATTATGAGATACGAGGCCGTTTTCACTGCCTGTTTAGAGAGGGTTTCGGACCACTTTCCAGAGTCATGAGATACCAGGATCAGAGATGCCTCGGATTATACTTGCTAGAGCTGCGTAGACATAGAGAGGGTCTCTTGAGAGGGAGGGGATCAGAGAGGGAGAGACACCTACAAAGGCAGATTACAGACTTCTTTCGACTAGAGATTGAGCAGTCAGGCGAGCAAGCATTGCAGTTAGCCCCAGAGTATAGCCGCACCAAAGCTACACTGATTGATCGGGCTATAGGGCTGGGGCGGTCCAGGCACCCCAAGATGAGAGGCCCATCCCGACACCGGCGGAGACTACAACAAAGGATCAGGACCATACTAGCACGGCATGGGAGACGTCCAGTCAAAGTACTCACCATGGAGGACATTGAGGATATCCGCCATCGACCGATGAGAGACATCTTTGGATAGTGATGTATATGATGCTTACCTTTGTTGCTGGAGTTTTCCTTCCCAGATGTTATCCATTAGGAGCTCCTAGTACCTTACTTTTCCTCATAGTTGTTGTTTCAATTTCAGTTAGTTGTTTAGTTGTTTTAGCTTTTCTTACACAGAGAGAGAGAGAGAGAGAGAGAGAGAGAGAGAGAGAGAGTCTTATCCGCATTACTTTTTGGCAGATATTGATGAGGATGATATGCTAGAACACTATCTTTCGGGAAAATCAGAAAACAGTTCCTTTCGTGCTTAGGGACAATTATTTCTGTACCTAATCTTCTATTGGTAGCTGGCAGATTGTACACACTCAGTCAAGAGGGGCCCATTTATGACAACGGGAGCAGGTTTCACGTTGTTACATTCTCTTCATGGTGTTTTGCATGGAAACTTCTTGTGAGAAACATTCCACTTCATGGTTACATCACATGCAGAGTATTATGCTTATTCTAGGGTATAGCCGTAAATACCAACAGTTTTCTCCTTGATATTGTCTTTAATCATTCAAGTCAAAGAAATTCCATGGGTTGTGAGGTGGCTGAGATTGGAAAACTCGTAGCACCAAATTTGGCTGGCCGTTTGTAGATGGTTGTATGGAAAGATGCAGCATCATCAGCTTCGTTCACCTTTCCTTGCCATTCCCTGTTTCAAGTATGCACGTGTCAAGGTAATCCCTCAATGAAACAATAATATGGAGTGCTTGCTGTCTTTGTGACTTTCTTGTTAGTATGCCATGCATTACCACCGAAGAAAACTCTTGAGCCATGCTTTTGATTAAGACTATAATCTCATCTTTCTCATCCACGGCTGCCTTAATACCTTCAAGTTGCTTCATAATTCTCTTCATCTTACCTACATGCTCCATAAATGAGTCTTTTAACCCCATATCAAGCCCATAGAACTATATTTTGAGATTTAATTCTGAATTTTTCTCCCTAGCTCCAAATACTTTCTCTAACTCATCCCAAGCTTCTTTTTCATGCTCTTTGTTACTGATGTGATGAATGATATTATCCCCAAGACTTAACCCAATAATGGCCATGGCTTTTCTATCTTTATTTATCCATGCTTTGACCTCAACCTCACTCCCTTCATTAAGTTCATCTCCATTTACTACCCCCCAAAGCTCCTTTTACATGAGTAAATATATGACTTTTGTTTGCCATGTATGAAATCCTTCACCACTAAGATTTGAGTAGCCATGGCTCAATGAGGAGGGTCTTACAACACAAGCTTATACACTTGCTTAGGCAATGTCTACTCCACAGTCACGCATGCCCACCAGCCAGCCCACCCACACACCTCACGAGAGAGCACCACCGCGAATAGATCCTGTTCAGGTATAGCCAAAGATTAGAGAAGAGATTTGGCTCAGCTTCATCACTAATCATTGATTAATTACATTAATTCCATGTTTAATTGCTAAAATAACGAAAGTAGATTTTGAGCATGCAATTGAAGGGGTTATGCATATAATTGAACCAAGCATATTTGGGAAATGAAATGGTAGGAGAGAAGGTGAGATTAGGTCTCTTTTAACTAAGATTAGAAGCATCAATTTTAGATTATGGAAACTTAATAAAAATCTCACCAAAAGAGGACTGTAGGTTGTGATCTCACTACACAGGGTACCAAACTATCTTCACCAGTGTGTAGAGCATGGCCAAAAACCCCTGGTGCTAGGGAAAATTAGATAGTTGTTGCCAGGAGCTCGTCAGGATGACCTTTTTTCCTAAATTTTGAAGCGACTCTACAAGCGATATTACGTGCGTCTAATTTGTCCTTCATCCGTGGTTGTCCAAAGCTCCTCTACTTGCCTATAAGAGGGTTTGCCCAACGGTGCAAAGAATAGGCAATGGGAAGCCCTCCACCATAGGGTGGTTTTCTATCACAAGTTGTGAAGAGGATAAGGTTGAGGTTATGGCTTAATTAGTGTTAATAAATCCACTAATCTACTTGATAATGAGTGTTGGGAGATGAAATATAGTGCCAAGCTTTGATACCATGTTGAAAGAAACTCACAACTTGCATTGCTGAAAATGAGCTTGGTACATCAATTTGTACCACATACTAGCTACCATCCACTTGCCCTCATACATCATTGCTTACATCACCAGATATTCCCCTTTTTGACCACATTCTAGACTCTTCTTCACCATTTACATTGACCGCTCATTCTAGACTCTTCTTCACCATTTACATTGACTGCTCATTCTAGACCATAACCTAAGGTTTACACACATCCACATATATACTAATAACTTGACAAACACACATGTGCCCCATAAAAATGAGTCAGCACCATATTTCTCAACAACTGTAAGTGGAGAAGATGCTTGCACCAAAAGTTCTTCCACCCAAGATTGTATCAATGCTTATGGAAATGACATCATAGAGTGTTAGTTCTATGTTTATATGATAAAAGAATGTTGCCACATGGACTGACTACATCTTCAGTGACCACCCTATAATGTAGTTGGACATGCAATAATAACTCAAGAGGGTTGCACTTGATCTTTGGTGGATGCATAACTAGTAGGTTTCCTTGAAGTGAAGCTCTCTTAAATTGTTTGCACAAGGTGATGAAACGTTGGCTACTCTCTCTATTATCTTGCTAGCGATCCCAAGGTTAAGATCTCTACATAGCTCAGTTATGCTTTCAAAACAATCAAAGCATTACACTTGCTTCCTGTTACGCTACTATGTGTTGTGCACAATGTTGTGTGTTACATTGCCTATAGCAATTGATATGGCCCTCTCATGTGTGTTGTGCATAGTACTATGTGTGCATTAGAAGCTTTCCAAGAGGGAATTCCCTTTATCCATCAAAATCTTACCAAGAGGGAAGTCCCTTGATCATTAGAAGCATGCGAAGAGGGACGGGGAATCTAACCCTTTAGGGCTACTCGGTACTTCCAACAATATCTCTATGGCGATGTCCACTGCACATTTTTCTTCTACATGATGATGACCTAGAGAGCTGAGAGCTCAAAGCTCTATGATGCCAAACCTTCTCTTCTGAGCTAGAGCTCCACGGGCTCTGTGAGCCACATGCATAAGCTTCAGTAGTAGCTAACCATTGATCTAACCCCTCAAAAAGGAGGCTACAAGATCATCACACCACTGCTACTGATCTATCTTTCTAAGAAATTCCATGTTGCGTAGAGAATCTGTTGCTATTAATCTATCATTGTTTGTCAAGGTAGTGTTAATCCCCTTCTAGATTAGTGCACCAAGATACTAATTAATCTTTGATCAAAATGTTGTTCCAACTTATTTTAATCACCAATAGTTACAAAACTACCACTTAACTATCTTGGTTGAGTCAAATGTCCACTTAAAGATCTTTAATCAAGCTACTATTCAATTGCTAATCAAGTCTATAGAACCATTGTTGTAAATCACTTTCTTGAATAATAAGTTATCCAAACTGCTCTTATTTATCAAGTTATATATGAAGATTAATTACTAGCTATAAGAGTAGCATTTATCCTTATTGTTAGTCATTTTCTTGATCAAGAAACTATCTTAATGGCACTTAATCAATAAATTGTTGGCATAATCTTGCACTATTATTTTAATAGTAATATTTTTTTTGAACTTTAGTGCACCAAGATACTAATTAATCTTTGATCAAAATGTTGTTCCAACTTATTTTAATCACCAATAGTTACAAAACTACCACTTAACTATCTTGGTTGAGTCAAATGTCCACTTAAAGATCTTTAATCAAGCTACTATTCAATTGCTAATCAAGTCTATAGAACCATTGTTGTAAATCACTTTCTTGAATAATAAGTTATCCAAACTGCTCTTATTTATCAAGTTATATATGAAGATTAATTACTAGCTATAAGAGTAGCATTTATCCTTATTGTTAGTCATTTTCTTGATCAAGAAACTATCTTAATGGCACTTAATCAATAAATTGTTGGCATAATCTTGCACTATTATTTTAATAGTAATATTTTTTTTGAACTTTATAATAATGTCTTTTAAAGAAACCAGATTTTGGCAAGGTATAACCAAGATTAATAAAAGATTGGATCAAGAATCACTTATTATCACCAAGATTTGATTCTGTACAATAATCTTTACAAACCTTAAAATTCTACACCAAGATTCTTGAAATTTTTCTTTACATAGTAAACTTTGTCCAAATCCACAAAATAGAACTATTATTTGCATTAGTAATTTGCATAAAATCCTTAACAAAACTGTAATCTTCACATACATCTGCTTAAATCTGCTACTACAAAGCTATTAACTGCATAAAAAATTACATAAAATCTTTAACAAAACTGTAATCTTTAATCTACATACTTTCTTGATAAAAAAATTGCATCAAGATTCTACACAGTAACCTTCAATATCCTCCAAACTACCAAGATTCCCCAGAAAGTAGGTAAATATAGAAGGAAACTAAGGTTTATGAATAGATTTGATGAAAAGAAACACTCATCAAGAAGATTATCAAGAAATTGTATAGACTATGGTTTTTAAAAATAGTGAGATTAAGCATAAACTAAAAAATGGTGATAAGATTGTATAGATTAGGTTTTTTAAAAATGGTGATTAGCATAAATACTAATCAAGAAGATTATCAAGAAATTGTGTAGATTAAGGTTTTTTTAAATGGTGATTAACATAAAATTAAAAAGGATTAAGTACTAATCACATTGTTAATCCTCTCAAAATGAAGAAAATCTAAATCTCAAAAAATTGTGTGAAACTTAATTTAAAAATAATTAAGTCTTAATCACTCTCTAATCAAAACATCAAGATCAAAGCCAAGTGCTCTGATACTAATACAATGTAGGAAATCTAGGGTTACACTCATTAGCATGGAGTACACACGTGTTGCTTATCATAAAGAGTAGCCGCTTAAACATGGAAAGATTGCCATGAATCAGCATGAGCTCTAGAAAAGACATAATATGTCAAAGATAATAAAGGTTCATAAAAGGATACAATAGTCCTAGGGCTAGTGCCTTTTATAGTCCCAAGGTCCACATGTGTAAATTCTCCTAAGCCCCATGTGCTTAGGCCCATTCCCCATGTGTATGTGCATCCTAAAATCCCCTTTGTTATAATCATGACCATGTCTACTTCTTTGGTCTCTTCCTAGTACTTCTCCTTGGCCTCAATTGTGGGTTGTAAACGGAATTGCTACTTCCTTGGTAGCCTCCCTTTGCTTATCAAAATTTTTTTCCCTCTATGTTTGTATCTATTTTTGATCCTAATTTCTCCTCCTCTAACCCTACTCATTGACAGTTGATAAACAATTTTCTTCTTCTTTTGGCCTTTCTACCTCTTGTGTGCCCTCATAATCTCTTTTTTTGGCTAGGCCCTTATTCACTTGGGGCCTTTCTTGGGGTTGAGCTTATCGGCCTTTAGCAGTGGGCAGCAACCTCCTTGTGGCTTGTATGCCTTGATAGTGAACTCGAGTTAGTAAGGGGGCAATTCCCAAATATGGCTCTTTGGGGTTTTTTAGCTTTCAAGTCCTCACCACTTCATAATGGATGAGCCTCGCAAAGTTATCCTTTGCTTAGGGGTTCTAGCACTTCAAAGATTTATTGAACTTGGTTAGAATGCTCACATGAGCTTTTGTGGTCCTGTATGGTTTGTAAAAGAAGATATATGCATAGTGAAGCCTGTAGGGCATTACAACTGTGGGTGGATGGGTGGATGATCTCAATCCAGTATATTTTGTGTTGAGTGGTTTTGAAGCATTCAATTTTCTCTACCAGGGCATTGATCTTTTTGTCCCTCTCTTTAGTCATTGCCACTAGGGGGTAGATTTAGTGCATGTCGGATTAAATTTGGGGTGATTTAAATGATATGCTTCTCTACCTCTATCTCAAATGAGCTTATAGCCACATATTCTATCTTTTGATTATGTATAGCAATGGCCTCGTAGCATCTTTTGAGATCCATGCCCTAGGGTGACATGTCCAAGATGGGTAGCATCCCAATCTTGTCCAAGGCTTGCCTTGTCTGCGAGTTTTTCAATGCAAGCTTTCAGCATTCCAGTGTAGGTATATAACAAACATTCCAATGTGGGCACATAACAAAAATAACTCAGCTGGGTGAGGGGATCCCAAAAGTGGAACTAAGGATGCTTCCCCCTACTGCTTGTAAGCTCTCCTTATTGATATAACTTTCTTTTACCTAGTTTTGCGAACGCGATTAGTGATCGAAAGTGTCAAATCAATTATTCAAGAGAGGAATCGATCGATTGAAGAGTTAGATTGTCTGATCGGACCTTTCAGTCAATGATTTTATTTTTTAGGATCCTTGCCTTTGGACATTGTTGCATGAAGTCTTCAAGCGTCGTTAAAAAAATTTGGGGAAGAGAGAGAGTTTAACCTCTTTGCAAATGGCACACACACACTCTCACAACAATGATGAAAGGCTGAAATATTATTTTCCTTATTGCTCTCAAAAGATATCTACAAAAAAGTAAAGACCAACATAAGTACTACAATACTATGAATAAGCGGTCCATAATGTGAACACGCTGAGTAGGTGATTTAGCAAGATAAGTATGCCATAACTTGGTTGGACTACGTATGTGTAGTTGAGCTATAGAATCACTGGTGGTGAAGATCCCCATCATGTCAACTACCAAACACACCAGTGGTGTAAATGTGAAATGGTCACCTAGGTCATGAGAGTGTCAGCTCGTGTGCTTATGTTGAGCTTGATATCTCAACACTCTCCTTCAAGATCAACTCTATCTCCAAGACTCTAAGCATAGTGCGTAATTTGTGAAGCTTCTCTTCTCCCAAGGCCTTGGTGAAAATGTCAAGTATCTGCTCCTCTATGCTGATGTACACGAGATCAACATCACCTGCCAAGACCTTCTCTCTGATGACGTGATAATGCACCTTTATGTGTTTGGTTCACCCATAAAACATTGGATTCCTGACCAACTGTATGCTACTAACATTGTCGCCAATAGATAACAACTTTCCTGTCAACATACAACCCTAAATCTCCAAGTAGCTTATGTAACCAAGCTACCTTACATGCTTTCATTGCAACACCCCTATACTCTTCCTTTGTACCCGATAAGAAAATTGTCAGTGGGATACTTCTTAGTGCTCTATGTAACAACACTAACAACACCACTTCCAAAGGAAAACATAAACCTACTAGTAGATCTTCTGTCCAAGATGCTACCAACCCAATATACATCAATGTTTCCATACACCTGCAATTGTATACCAGCCCAATCTGCATCAGTGTATCCATATACCTACAATTATATATCAGCCTCATAGAGGAGGCCATAATCCACTCTATGGACCTCACGTAGTGAAGTGTGTACCTCACACTATCTAAATATGGCTTTTGAGGAACTTGTATAAAACTGACTCTCCAACCCAACTGTGTACTTCATGTCTAGCCTGGTGATCATCATGTAAATCAAGCTGCCCCACTATCTTCTTATACATAGTGACTTTCTCCAAAATATGAGCTGTGTTTGCACTCATCTTGCCATTTTGATCCAAGGGTATAGAAATGGACTTATAGCCAGCTCATACCATATTTGGACATGTCTAATGCATATTGTCTCATTGAGCCATATACCCTCAGGTGTCCTGAATGACCTCAATACAAGAAAGTATCTTAGCTCACCCAAATCCTTCAGGCCAAACTTGTTCTTGAGGAGACCCTTTACATTCTCAACTTCCTCTTCATTGTAATCCCCAACAATCAAATCATCCACATGCATGGTGATCACCACAATTCCCTTACCACTCTTTTGCACATATAAAGTAAATGATCAACATCTACCATATGAAAGGAAATGGTGATAAGATAATGTGCAATCTTATCATGCCATGCTCTCGGTGCCTACTTTAAGCCATACAAGGCTTTACGTAGCTTGTACACCTAATCTAGGTGACTCAAATCCTCATAACCAAGTGGTTATTCCAAATATACTTCTTCTTACAACTCACGATGCAAGAACACATTCTTTACATACATCTAATGCAAAAACCAACCTTTTGTCACCCATGGCCACTATAACAACATCTCTCATGGTCCATTTTGGCAATAAGATTGAATGTCTCCTCATAGTCATTGCCGTAGGTCTCAGCATACCCTTTGGTGTGTAATCTTGCCTTGTACCTACTAATGCTTCCATTTGAGGTATGCTTCACTTGGTAGACCCACTTACATCCAATAGCCTTTTTATCCTCGATCAAAGGCACCAATTCCTATGTCTTATTTACATACAATGCAACCATTTCTTCATCCATGGCTTTCTCCCAATGTACATTCCCAAACAACATTCTCAAAACATGTGGGTTCAACCTCCTGCACAATCTTTGCCATGTATGCATAATAGTAAGCTACATAACCATCATACATCAATCTTTAAACAAGGTTTTTGACCCTACTCGACTTGCATGATCCTAGATCTATCCTTGGTATCCTTGCAAGATGGCTACCTTAGCCTTTCTTGCACTAGGTGTCCTGATAGCTAGAATTCCAAACTTCTCATCAAGCCTCTGATGAGCCACTAGTCTCTCCATCAACATATGAATGTCCTACTGAAATGCCAGGCATATTAAGAGATTTATTAACCTTCTCTTTACCTTTATGTGATGCGTTGAACCTGCACAATTGATTTTCTAATGTAGCCTACCGACTCCATGGTCTATCAATAGACCCACTGCTAGAGGACTCTCTCAATCCACTCAATGATTGTGATTGCTGACCTATATTTTGTGCAACCACCTACTCATGTGCATTAGCCCCAATCGAGTCTTTTACATCAGTATACCAATTGTGATTTGCTTACCTGTATTGTATGTAACCACCTGCTCCTGTGTAGCCACTTGCCCCTATAACCACCTGCTCCTGTGTAGCCACTTGCCCCTATATATCATCCCCAATCAATGACTGTGATTATTGACTTGTATTCTGTGCAACCACCTGCTCCTATGCATCAGCCCCAATCAAGTCTTTTACATCAGTATACCAACTGATTATATCATTAAAGACAATATCCCTACTCACCCTCATCTCATGTGTGACAGGGTTATAACATCTATACCCCTTTTTCTCAAGAGAGTAACCAATGAACACATTTTTCAGCCTTTGGATCCACAACTTACTGCATAGCTCATCAAGAATATGTACATATGCAATGCATTCACACTTTCAATTGTGACAAATCTGGTTTTTTTCTAGTATACTTCTCCTCTAGAGTCACACCATGAACTACTATTGTGAGAGTCATGTTCGTAATGTAAACTATAGTCCATAACTACTTCAGCCCAATAATGGTGAGCCATGCTCTTCTCATCCCCCATCAATGCGCAAGTAACCTTTGTATGTAAATTACCTCTAAATTCTATGCTTTCTCAAGTACACACTACTCATTGTAGAAGTACTCTCCACCTCCATCCAACCTTAGGCACTTAACCTACAAACCTGTTTGCTTTTCAACCAACAATCTAAAATTATGAAAGTGAGTAAACACTTCACTTTTCTCTTTCATAAAATAGACCCACACCTTCCTTGTGTGGTCATCAATGAAGATATATAGTAAAAATGACATCCTCCCACTAAGGCCATCTTTGTCAGCCTCCCCATACATCTGAGTATACCACATCAAGTGCTCTCTTATGTTCATGTCATGTGGCAATATGTTCTTTGTTTGTTTTCCAAATTGACATGCTTCACATAATTTATGTATTCCATTCAACTTAAACTTTGGTCCATCTAACTTAAACTTTGGCAAACTTGTAACAATTTATGAATTCTGTATAAACTTCAATCTCGCTGCTCATTCACATGACCAATATGTTTCTGCTAAATATTTATATCAACACAACACATATACCTTGTGCAAATATAGCTACTTTCACCTCACGCATGCTTACATCCAAAGTAAACATTATGTCCACTCTTTTTTTCTTCGCAAAACCAAATGATATTTTTTGTTAAAGCTCAACATAGTAACTCTCAGGGTTAAAGTATACTTGCAAACCGTACTCTACCATCTACCCAACAAAACTAAATTCTTTGTTATATTAGACACATTGTAAGATTCCTCCCCAGCCCCTCAAGATGTCCAGTTTCTTCCCCTGTAATCAATCCCCTTTTCAGAATAATAAAAGATCTTGTTTCTACCTATTTTGATCTAGAGAGAGAAAATATTCTAGAGAGAGATAACTCAGTAGATATCTTTGGATGGAAAAATATCCTCTTATTAAAATAAATTCCCCCGAAATAGAAGTTTAGAATTTCCTAAGGTGCATTAGAAATAAATTATAATCTACTCAAAAGACCTTAGCCTAAGGGTCTAGATTTTCTGAAAATTTTGGATTAAGGTTCTGAGAGGCAAATAAGATTAATCCAAATGTAGGGAGGAGATAAATTGAAGAAATAAAGAAAAACCTCCCCAAAAATGAGTAAATACTCACATAAGATGAAGAGTGGACTAAGGACCAAAGGAAATATTAAAAAAATGAGTTTTTGACACCTCAGAGTGGGGATTCCCCCCTCATGAAGGAGGTGCCTTTTTTCTCATCATTGCTTTTCATTTTAAATCAATAAAATGAAATATTTCATCTCTCCTCTCTACTATTTCAAGTCTAGTTCCAAAAAGTAAGCTGAACTGACCCAAAAATGGTTAAAAATTGACCAAACTGATCTGAAAAACTCTAGAATCAGTTTGCTTAGTTTGAGGCTCACTTTTTCCTATAAATAGAAGCCTCCCCCTTTGTAAAAGCTTAATAGTATTTATGCACTGCTACTTTACTCCTTCCCAGAGTCAAATACATTGAATTCACTTGATAATTCAATTGTTTTTGACTAAATCCTCTCCAAAAGGATTGGTGGCCACTCTTGATCCAAACAAGAGTAGAACCCTCAATCCCTCAAGCCAAAGAAAATCTCACAAAACTCCATGTAAGCTAAAAAAACTCTACTTTTTAATTTCTAACCTATGGTTTTCTGATTTCTTTGCTTTTTTAGTGAATCTTGATGATATGCCTTGATGAAAAGGCTACCCCCCTTCTCTTCCTTAAGAATTCAGCCCTTCTTTATCCTAATATGAGTAACAAATAAATTGATTTAAACTTTTCTTATTGTTTACTCTTTAAAAAGTGAAAATTGAATAGATTAGAGTACTTTACTTTAAATTGGGATTAATTTTAAATTGCTATTAGAATGTAAAAATTGAGAAATGGTCAGCCATACAAAGGAGGTTATAGCAAAATTTTCTTAAATTTTGTGGAAAATAAAGTTTATCTTTATGTTATTCTAAAAGAGTAATTCCCACCGTTTGTGCATTCTAAAAGAAATATTTTTATTTACTCCATGTACATATTCATCTATGAATATGCATGGATATCATTGATATTACTTATTGAAATTAATTTCTATGCATAGAAAGATGCATATTGAAAATTAAAGTATTATTTTCATTAGATTTAAATTCTATGCATAGAAAGATGCATATTGAAAATTTTTATTATAAAAGTGTTATTTTCATTAGATTTAATTTCTATGCATAGAAAGATGCATATTGGAAATTTTTATTATAAAAGTGTTATTTTCATTAGATTTGATTTCTATGCATGGAAAGATGTATAATAGAAATTTTTTTATTATAAAAGTGTTATTTTCATTAGATTTAATTTCTATACATAGAAAGATGCATATTAAAATTTTTTATTATTAAAGTGTTATTTTCATTAGATTTGATTTCTATGCATGGAAAGATGCATAATAGAAATTCTTTTATTATAAAAGTGTTATTTTCATTAGATTTAATTTCTATGCATAGAAAGATGCATATTGAAAATTTTATTATAAAAGTGTTATTTTCATTAGATTTGATTTCTATATATGGAAAGATGCATAATAGAAATTATTTTATTATAAAAGTGTTATTTTCATTAGATTTAATTTCTATGCATAGAAAGATGCATATTAAAAAATTTTATTATAAAAGTGTTATTTTCATTAGATTTGATTTCTATGCATGGAAAGATGCATAATAGAAATTTTTTTTATTTTAAAAGAGTTGTTCCTATTAAATTGATTTTATGCATAAATAGATGCATAAAAAGATTTTCTTTTATATAAAAGTGTTATTTCCATTGAGGATGGATTTTCTGCATAAATAGATGCATAAAGTAATTTTTATATCAAAACTAGATTCTCTTTAATTCTACGTTTAATTTTCATGAATATTTAATAAATGAATAAGTAAATACTCTGAGAGGGAAATTTCTATCGTTTCATATTCACTCGGATTGTAAAGAGAAAATTCAGAAAATCTATCGTAGTCGAAATTTCAGATAAATGATTAATCTCTCATCGAAATTCGTGATTAATTTAGAAATCAGTTAAGTGAATATTCAATGAATGAAATTCAGTAAAATAGTAACTGAAATATCACCCCCCCTTTTTGAGAAAGATAGTTTAGGAAGAACCTTATCAGACTCGAACCCAGAATCAAACTATGACCAAGACCAAACTCTTTCGTCAGTTTCGGGGAAAGAAGATGTGACCAGTTCAGGAAAATACTTTTAAATCTCCCACCAAATCTGAAACTAAGTTGAGACCCTTTGAATTGATCGGAGGATCAAGGTTACAGAATTCGAGGAATTCTGTTTTGGAATTCAGACCTACGATCAAGAAGTTTTGGGAATACTGATTTAAGATATACTCATTGTACTCAAAAGAAAATCAAACTGAAAACTTGCATAGAAACCCTGTTTTCTTAAAGGACTATCTTACGCCAGAATGCTATAGAGGGAGCATTTGGTATATGTGTTTTTCTAAGGGAAGTTCAGTTGCAACAGCTGGCGCGGGGAGTGTTCAAAGGACAGCTCACACGGCAAAGCCTGCCGCCCAGGTCTCGACCAGCCTCGGTACGGTTAAAATGGTGCACTTTCGATACGATGGCGAGGGCCGACGAAGCGGTCTCCCTGAGTGAAGTGCTAGGACACCTAAGGAGGATCCTGGAGGGTTCTGACCAGGCGATGCACAGGCTCGCGGGAAGATATTGTATGATGGACCAATGATTATTGTAATCTGTTACTAGATCTCGTTGTCCAGCTGGTCTCAACGGAGAGTCTAGAGTGATACTTTTTTTTTTGAAACAAGGATTGGATGAAAATTTTGAGTTATGACATCTATAATCAATAACTATTTGTCAATGGATTGTTTTATAAGTTAAAGTTTAAAGAGGAGTGTGTGCGTATCTGTATTCGAAAGCAAAAGTTAAGAAAGGCATTCAATTATGGGTGGGTAAGTAATTGTTTGGTTCTACCAATTCCAGTGGTTGGGTGGTGGCTAACCCATGGACCGGATAGGCTGGAATTAGTAGAGTTTTAATAATGAAATTGATTAATAGAAATACGATTAGAACTCGAGTAGTTAAATAAAAACCTGAAGACTTCTCAAATGAATAGATCAACGGCTGTGCCTAATTCAGTTAGGAAAAAAGCATTGATTTCTTCAAGTTAAGTCTATAATAGTTTTCCTTCTATTTGGTTTCATCAGGTGAAGGTTAGTTTAATCTCTTGACCCTGTTAGAAAATTCGTTAAGGAAATCAAAAAAGGTGGAATCGTCCCTGTTTTCCGAGCAAGGGAAATTTTCCCGGTTTCGGTTTCGGAATGACCACCAGATTAGTCTCGTGCCCGGACATTCAAGGGCGAGGCCCCGAGTGGGAAACCCTGCCCCGCGCAAGAAGAAGCTACTTCCACTGCTAGCAACCGGGAATCCAGTGCGCAGAGGGGGCAGTGGGATCTCACACGCATGAAGTACATCAGCCAAGTACCACATCTTTCCATCCTACATAGCCAATGGCACATTCCTAATGTGAGTAACAGAATGAGCTGTTCATCCCTTATCTCTACATAACTTGGTTTTTCTAAATTTTTGACATCTCTAAACCACTCACCATGACAAGTCATGTGGTAAGAGACTCCCAAATGCACATATCATACATCATTACCATTTATGGGTATATCTACAGTCACTAAATTCAACATGTGCTGCATAACAAACAACTTCTTACATCTATCTTCAACCTGCTTGCCTTGAAGATGTATAATTGTTTTGCTACAACCTACCACTTCTTATGTCACTCTACTTTTTTTGACATTCTGCTTTGCAAAGTGACCTGGTTTATGCAATCCTTTGAACCTGATCCAGATTACTATCTTTTTCAATTTCCTAGCCTCTCTAAGCACTGCTCCCCTGCCTTTGCTCCCCTGCCTTGAGACTCGCCTCTTCCACCTATATGTGTTTGTTACTGATGTTGTGAATCATTGGACTACTGATGTCCATAATTCTCATTTCCAAAATAGCCACCACCTTGGCCTCGACCACGACCTCTACCTCTACCTTTACCGTTACCTCTACCTGAATTTGAATAGAAGGCATATTCGAAAGTGTTCTTGCTTTGAGAGGAAGAGTCTTCACAGAGCTCCATTAGCCAACAGAGCTAAGAAAAGAAACTACATTGGGCCGCTATAAATAGAGACGTGCATTTGATAGTTTCAACAGTGCCATCACCACCAATAGTCAATATCTAGCTCCACTCATCACCACATGTAGCAAGTACTATAAAGGTGTTGTAAAAAGTTACCTTCACAATAGTGCAAGTATCTTCACAAGGAGCACAATTTGCATATTGCTGGTGACAAAACTAAAATCACCACGCCATTTATTTTATGTTTAAGGTTTATCTAGCCCATGTTCACATGCATATGAGGGTTGTGCACATACTAGAAGGAAGTTTCACATGCCACTTCACACTTTGTATGAGAGTAGACACTAGCAAGTGAGTAGTACTCATTACTAAGACTCTCAAATGCACAATAAATCATGTTGAAAAATTCAATACGAAAGGGTTCCATACTTAGGCTACACAAATGAATTATCTCCTTATACACAAGAAACTATTAAAATTCTTTAAAGAAAATGCACGTGCTAATGATAAGTAGGTAGAAACGGATGAGAAAGCACTTTCACTCACATTAGATTACACCTAGGGCCTCACCTTATCCATCACATAGACTCCAAGGAGCGTGCTAAAGATGTATGGGAAGAGTTGAATCAAGTGTTTAGGAATAAAGTAAAAAATCAAGAAATTCATCTCAAAATTGCTCTATGGACTAGAAAAGTCACCAGTACAATTTGTTAGCAAGATTAAAAGCATAATGGCAAAACTAGATGGTTTAGATGCCAAGATAGGAGATAAAGATGCATTAGCTATTCTCTTAAAAAGCACGCCAAAATAGTGGAGACAACATATATTCTCCTACCATTTATCATTGTATAGGTTCCAAAGTGAAAGGATAAGCATGTAGCCAAAGTGTGTAACTGGGTGTAAACACTCACTTATGTGTAAGTGTGCATATGTGTGTTAACCCACCCTTAAGTGTGGATAAAATATTATGTGTATATGAAGTAAGCAGTGATGTCAATGGCCATGCCATGTGTCCTCATCTAGGGTGTTTAATTGAGTCAAAAGATAAGGTTTGTAACCTACAAAAGGCATGTACTTGGTGTAAGCTCTACAACATCTAATCAATATCATTGAGCTCGTGTAATTTTTCTCTCTCTATACCTCGTTTCATCTCTCTCTCTCTCTCTCTCTCACCCCCACGATGGCGTTTCATCCTCCATAGCAACCGTTGTTGCCTAGCCCTAAACCTAAAGCTTTAATTGTTGGTATTAGAGCAATGTGTCGCATCCTGCTGCCAACACAAGACTACTGCCAAGCCACAAAGGAACTCCCCCTCATATCGTGTTTTACCATGCTCTGTTGTCTTCTATGTTGTTTGTTCCTTCGGTGCTGCCCAGAGCACAACTATCTTGTAGACCTTTTAATCTTGCATAGAATGCATCTGGTGCTAAGGTTGCCATAGCTTTGATATGCCGACTACCTTATGCACATGAAAGTGCTACGGCCAACAATCATTTGAGCTGCTAGCCATAGCCACCTCCTGTTGTCTTCACTTTGCCTATGCCGCCTATATTCATAAACAACACCAGATTGTAGAGTTGCTGTTGATAGTGAAGTGGATATCCCTTCTCAGCCACCCGCAAGCCACACACTTGTATATTACTGGTATAGCCTCACCGGCTTACCACCATAGGTGGCAAATCGGTCATAGTCATCATTGTCTTACTCATAAGCAGTGTCCCATAGCCTTAGACAACATTATAAATCAAGATTCCCCCATAGCCTTACAAATAACATTATAAATTAATATTCTAATGTCTCATAAACTCTAAGGTCATAAGGGGCTTGTTCACATGGGTGCTTTGACTACTATGTGTGGGGGGGTTGCTTGAAAAATCTTCTTCAAGCATTCATATTCATGTGGTGGCCTTCATCAACATGTGCTTCATCAATGAGATCTTCATCATCGATATGTAAAGCCCAAGCATTCATGGCTTGGAAACATCGGCGCGCAAGGCAGCTCTCACCATTAAGGGGGAGATTCACCTTGAAATTTTATGTGTGCATATCGAGGGTCCTCTGGCTCAAAAGTCCCCCAAAAATGAGATGTAAAAACCTTGTGTGAATTTTCCTATGTGACAATAATTATGCTCTAATATCACATTACACCCCTAGGGTGCGAGATTCCTTTTAGGCTACGCTTGCTACTAAGGACCTCTTGACCTAACATTTGAAAGACAACCTCTAACTAGGATTTGTATCAATCCTATGGGTATTAGATCTCTGATGTATCTAGATATGTATCACTTATTAGAACATCTATGCATCAAACATTATATCAATCTCTAGGCATTCGAACATCTATTGGAGGGGGTTTATTTGAGACAACATATGTTCTCCTGCCATTTATCATTGTACGAGTTCCAAAATCAAAGGGTAAGCATGTAGTCAAAGTGTGTAACTAGATGTGAACACTCACTTATATGGAAGTGTGCTTATGTGTGTGAACCCACCCTTAAGTGGATAAGATATTATGTGTGTATAAAGTAAGTTGTGATGTCAATGGCCATGCCATGTGTCACTCACCTAGTGTGTTTGATTGAGTCAAAAGATAAGGTTTACAACCTGCAAAAGGCATGTAATTAGTATAGGCTCTACAACATCTAATCAATATCATTGAGTTCATGCAAATTTTGTCTCTCTCTATAGCTCATTTCCTCTCTCTCTCTCTCTCTCTCTCTCTCTCTCTCTCTCTCTCTCTCTCACCCATGATGGGTTTCATCCTCCACAGTAATAACCACTATTGCCTAACCCTAGACCTAAAGCTTCAAAGAGTACAATACATTGGTGACTATACTAAAAAAATTTACCAAAACCAACCTTTGAAGAATGTGTCTCCTCTCCCCTCAAAGAAGAAAAGGAGCTAAAGCAAGGAAGCACAACTGTGGAACAAGCACTCTTTAGCAAAATAACCAAGAAATGCTTCCATCATGAAGGATAGGACATTACCAAAGCAAATGCAGACTCAAGCATAAACCAAAGTGTGACCATTGTAAGAAGCTAGGACACAAAAAAGAGGAGTACAGATTCAAGAACCAAGAAACCAACTACATGGAGTCTTCATCAAGAAAAGAGGAGATTCCTAATAATAGACTCTTTTAAGGGCTACATCAACAAAAACTCACTACCCAAGCCTATGTTTTTCAATCTCAAATGTTATAAAGGTAAACAAATGAGGAGATTCCCAATGACAGACCCTTCTAAGAGCTACATCAACAAAAACTCACTACCCAAGCCTATGTTTTGTAAACTTAAATGTTATAAAGGTCACCAAATGAGTAGACATGAATTGCATTATTTCCACCACACCTTACCACCTTAAGTAGCCCTATTTGCACTAAGGGAGGGTGTAGGCAATCACATCTTACAACCTTACGTAGATATGTTGGCACTAAGGGAGGGTGATAATATTTTTGTAACACCTCACATTGTTAATCCAATTCTAGGATTAACAAGAGCTACCGCCATTATCTTACATCAAGGAGTCACGGTAGATACACCAAAGGGTCATACATTCAAGATATGAAGCAATAGTGTCCAAAGTTACAACTTGGACGAGCACCGTAATCGTGTGACGACGGAGTATTTATGGCGATTCCCGCTTCAAGAGCGTGTGGTAGCAAGATATGATGAAGTCCTAAGTGATGTACTTCATGGATATATTATGAGAGTAGTCCTTGTAATAGCAGTAGGCCTCTTATAAGCCTAAAGTGCCCGACCGGCCACAATTTAAGTGAGTGTGAACACTTATGGCTATGTATATAAGTGAATTTCTCTCATAATACAACATACTCTCCCATTGTGCAATTGAGTCTTGCTCTTGCTAATCCTCTTACTAATCTCTCTCCCTAATGCATGCTAGTGAGTGTGTATGAGTGAAGTGAGGTGAGAGAAGGGACGAGGACCCGTAGTGCAACCGGCGGTGTGACAACGCTCGCGGGAGACGCGGTGGAATTGCTTCTCAAGGAGTTGTAGAGCTTGGAGACCTCAAGAATTACAAGCTCGTCCATTGGAAAGATCCTCACGACAGTTGCGGTTCACCAAGTAATCTCTTTTTGGATGTGTTTCCAAGGGGGGTTAGGGTGACCCATAACATTTTTGGCACCGCTTCTGCCGGGGAATCATCCTTTGGCTTTTTCCATCGTTTTACCTCTAATCTATGCATAACCCGTTGCCACTATCTTGATTAATGGTTTCCCATGAAAAAGATGTGGATTTGATAGTGATTTGTGTGAGACTTGGTGTAGAATAGCTCTCTTTTTTGTTTTTGAAAAAAAAAATATTTTTTGCTTATTTTTTAGAATAATTTATTATTTTTGTTGTTGTTTTGGTGGTTTTTCATGTTCTTAGGACTTGCACATAGTTTGTATTAGGCTTAGTTTGCATCCATTGCATCAAACAATGCAATAGAATGCAATTCTTAGTGAATGTTAGCTCTCTTTAGTTTAAACATAGAACTAAGATCATTAATTTTAGTTTAATTGTGTGTTTTTTATTGAAATTGTTTGGATTAGAGTGTTAGCAAACATTAGCAGTAGCTTAATCTTTCAAAAACTTTCTTAAAACTGTCAAAAAATCCTTAAATTTGACTAATTTCTCTTAATGGACTGATTTTTATCTTAAGGGTGATTAATCTTGTTCAAAAAGCTAAAAATTTAGAAAATGTGTTAATTGGGGTCTAAATGGATCATATGAGTAGTCGCAATTAGTGTTTTTGAGTGTTTTGAGAGCATCTAGATGCATCAAACACTTAATCACCTCAATTTTTTTATCAATTGGAGAAATTTGAATCTCTTTGCTTAATTTTACCTTAAAGAGGAGACCATAATTAAGAGTCTAATTAATCTCTTATTTTAGATTAATTTACACAATTGTTTATGCACAAAGATTAGCATTCCCTTGCTCTATCCAATGATGTGCTCAATCGTGTAAATTAATTAGGAATTAGTGGTTAATAAGAGTCCTTGATTAGTGTAAAAGAGGAAAAGATTAGTGAAAGGATTAATCTTTAATCACTTTTTTACATAACTCATTAACGCTAATGAGCATTCAATGAGTAGATGCTCATGAGTTGTCAAAATTACCCATTTTGGGAGTCATTTATGAAGGGGGTGTCATTAAAAGATTGACTTTTTTGATTTCCACTTACCTTTTTGGGAAAATACCCATACCCCTTTCATTTTAACTTCAAAAAATATTCTCCCTCAAAAAGAAAAAATTCGTATTTCCCACTACACTCCCAAAAAAAAATTTAAAAAAATAAAAACAAAACAAAAAAAATTGACCGTGAAAGGAATTTCGGTGGAAAAAATCTGACCGTGAAAGAAATTCCGATGAAAAAATTCGACCGTGTGAAAGAAATTCCAATAAAAAAATCCGACCGTTTGAAACAAATTATGGCGAAGAAATTCTGGAGAAAAAACTCCGACCGTGAAAGAAATTCCGATGAAAAATTTCTGACCATAAGAAAATTTCGACGTGAAAGAAATTCTGGTGAAAAAAATTCCGGCCGTGAAGAATCTGGTATTTTAAAAAAATCAAATTTTTCGTGAAGTCCGATTCACGGGGTGAATTTAAAGTTTCACTGTGTGAAACTTTGGAGGCTCGTATCTCCTACACCGTATATCCGATGAAGGTGCTCCGAAAAGCTGACATCGAGCTCTTTGACTTTGGACTCGGCCATTCGAAGTCAAAATCGACCATTTTGGCCTCTGACCATAGTAACCTCAAAATTCGACCCGAAAATCGAGGCAAAAAACAACCCAAAAACCATGAAAAATCGTAAAAATTAGCGTAAAAACGACAAGCCATATTCGGGCTACTTTTTGAGAGTGTAAATGACAAAATCACCGACGACTAAGGAGAACAAAGTTGTAGTACTCCAAAAATACTACGACTCCCTCATACAGAGTGTTTTAAAATTCCTTTTGGAACACCCTTCAAAATGTGGTGAAACATGAAAAAATTTGTTGGAAAAATTTTTCATCTTGAGAGTTATGGAAAATAGGTTTTTGGACCTCCTCTTCCATCTGGGAAGTTCCTAGCATAGACTTTTTCCAAAAAATATCTCTAAGGTTCACATGCGTATAGCACCTAAGCTAATTAGGACAAACGGACACCTGTTTGATCCAACAAAGAGTATGCCAAGCCTCTTGAGGCTATAACCGGCTGTGGAAAAGTATAAGAAGCAGAGTGTCTAAATGCTCTTAAGGAGCATTTAGACACTCTGACGACATGGCCACGATAGAGGGATTGCTAAGAATCACACAGTCATTGAGATCTATGCATCAAATTCACCTCCCAATGCCATTGGCCATGCTTATAACAAGCGTATCATCAGGTTTTACACGCCCTATCACTTCCATCTCACCGGGCTTTGGCCCCTTGCCTAATATTCTCGCAAATCCTATAAGTACCAACCCTTTCCTGGATGCCCACACCTTGGACATACTGACTAGTCTAGGAAGGGGGTGGCCCAAGGACTCACTCAGTCTCTTCCAACAAGAGTACTCACATACGGCCTCAGTGTGGTGAATCATACAGAAATACGACCGTACAAATTTTTAAAATTATGGGCAAATATGACAAAGCAACAGACCCTGTTCAATTCATTCAAATGTTTGAACAGAGATGTGAAGCCTTTGGAAATCCCAACTGCCTCACTAAGGTACATGCGTGAAACTTAGCTTAGAGGGAAAAGCTAGTCGATGGTTCATCACATTGATGCCGGCGATCAAGACCAACTTCAAAACCTTGAAATCAGCCTTTATACATCGCTTTTCCAGACAAGGTGATCGGTGGAGTGCAGTGACAGAACTCTATTCAATTAAGCGTCAACCAAATGAATCCATTAGAGATTTTATCCTTAGGATAAAACTCTTGGACGTTGTGAGTCATGGAAAAAATTAAATGATGTTCGATTAAAGAGATGTTTCATGATGGGCTTAAAGAATAATAGCTTATACAACTTGATCATTGTAACCAATCAAGAAACATTCGATCAATGTTGTAAAGAAGTAATACGTTTAGATGACAATATGCTAGAAGATGATCATGCTACGAGGTGTCCCTCATCTAAACCAAGTGAAGCAATGGCAAAAGAAAGATCGATCTCGCAATTGACATTCCCAAAATTTTATGCATCCTTGCTTAAAACCTTATAGCCAACATCTCTAAGAGAGGATGAAAACCTTCAAAAACCATACATTCGTAATGCCTTTAAAAGTGAGAAACGAAATGCCTTGTGTTGAATGCAATCACTACGACCATCCCAATCCTCATTGTGCATATACATGGCACTTGTTCTTCTATACTGCATATATTGTAAAACCTTTGACCATGATACTAAAAAATGTTCCGCTTCATCCACAATGGACTCAAAACCTCCATCTCCCGTGCACTAAACAGAAACGATCCAAAGGGTAGAAACTGCTCAGGAAGCAATTAATCAAACACTTCAGTATTTCTATTGTCGTGGACCTCACAAGGTGGTAGACTGCACAGTTTGGAATACTTCCATGTCCATAGTCACTGACACCTTTTGCGACCCATGTGTGAACGATGTAGCATTGATCACATGTTCCAAGATTGCCCAAGACGAGTTGCTTCAATGCAACTTGTCTCACAAAATACAACTCTTAACATCTTAAGTGTACAAAACGGTTAATTGTCCACGGTGCCCTTGCATGTGCTTACACGCTTATAAGCCAAGACACGAGAAACAATCAAAAGAAACGCAAAAGATGATACCTCAACATGGGTAGAAGAACATGCTTCAAAATAGAACCCAACAGAAGGAGCAAAACCTTCTAAAACCAAGAAAAACAAAGGACAATAAACTATCGAAACCAAGGTCGAATTAAAAGACAAAGAAAAGGAGCATGTAGAGAACATAAACTCAAAAGGGGACATAAACACAAAAGAGCCAAAAGCTATACATGATGCAGAAGCATCCACCTCAAAAACCACCACACAAACCTCAACACCCATATGTGCGACAAAGGATACAAAAACCCAAAAGAAAATTTGATCTCGTCGCATTGGTAAACATAATGAAAAACTGACAAACCAAAGAAAGTCAGAGAATGAAACAAGTTCTAGTACATCACTAAGTGAGGATGAAACAAGTTCTTACTCTTTGCTCATTGCACCACATAGACCAATCAAGAAACTAGAACCCACCCAACCACCCCAAATGGATAATAATGATCACATAACATATGCAGAATGCAAAAAGCTCAGGAGAGCATGCTTAGCTTGGTTGAATGTCTTATAGTGTCATCGGTTGTGATTGAGCCTCATAATACCAAACCTAAAATAGCAACTAAGATACAAAGCCTAGAGGAGTACTGCTTTCCCTTTCAAGAGGAAGACATATACTCTCTACAGAAGAGTCATTTAAAACGGATTGTACGAACTATATGCTTGAGAAAGCACGTGATGAATTTGATAATTCCCTTATAAGATTAAAACAGTCTCTCAAAACCTCATTTGGAGGAATACTCTTCTCTCATGATAAAGCCAGCATCACATCAGCACTTGCACCTTTAAGAGCTCAACCTAAGTTATACAAGGACATAACGAACTCCATAAAATAGAACTGTGAAGATTCGCAAGTTTTCAAACAGCCCTCATTAAGAATTGTCAAAGCCAGTGTACGCATTGGGTACTCTTGAAAAAGATGAGACCCAAACAGAGGATGAAAGTGAATGGAAATATGAAACAAAAATAGGATCTAAAGCTGAAATAATAACCGAAACACCCATGGTTCCTTTGGAAGATTCTATCATGGTATGGTTGGATTTTCCTACAAGCAATGATGTTAAGCGCAAACGCGCATTGATTAGCCCTCAAGCTAGTCATAACATCGTGACAATAGACACTTGGGTGCCATTGGGATAACCTAAACTCATCCCTACAAGCAATAGTCTTGCAAGAGGAGCGAATGGACAAAACATTGAAGTTCCAGGTTACTTTAGATACACTACTCAAACAATCGATAGCGATATGGAATTTACATTTCATGCTACCCTAGATTCCCTTGAGTATGATGTCATCCTTAGCGGAACTTGGATAGGTGAATCATTGTATTCAATAGATGAATCCATGCAAATAGTCACCTTGAACACTCCTGCAAGCAATGTAAAATTGCTATTACGAGAGGAAGAGACCTTGTAAGAGCTAGAACTTCCAAAATATCTAACTGAAAAGATCCCTAGGATTTTGGTGGGATTGAAAATTTCAAATAAAATCACCACATCTCAAGCACAACTTTATCCTACACGAGAACACAATCTCATGACCCTCAAGCTATGGGATTTGTTAGGTCAACCAACACTCACGGCACATCCTGGAAAGGATTACCTTTACACGAGACTTGAACATGCCATGTTTGGGGTACTTTGAACATACAATGTGTATTGAAACTAACCTCCTTACTTGCAAGTTTTTTGTGGTTAAGTATGTGTTGGAAGAAGATTTGATCTTGGGGCATAAATGGACTATTGCTACCCAAGCACTACTATGCTTTGGTAGCGATAGAGTCATCATGATGGTCAACAATAAAAAGTTGACAATACCATACTGCAAGGAAGAGGATCCAACTTTAATGGATATCTATGATGCTGAACACAAAAGGATACATGCCTCTTCTCCACCACAAAAGCCTCTCTAGACAATGCCCTACCATCTGCGTCAATGACCGACTTCGATAAAGCATCTACTCCTTCAACCCCATCATCCCCTACGAAATTAGATACCAAAATCTTGCAATCAGCAAAGCTATTCCAGAAGAAGTTCCCATAGCCAAACCATCTATCTCTAAAACAAGGAACTCAAAGGAAAGACCCCGAAACCTATGCATCTTCATCGACAAACCTCATCAAAGGAGACAACCACATGCTCAAAGGCCTCGTCAATCGACAACCACTCCACAAGAGACTCTAACCTCATCATCATCAATAATGTCCATGAGTCTCAAACTTCTAGCCTCTGCGCCAACCAAAGTCAAGGAGGGCCCAAAACCTTTCACATCAACCCAAAAGAAAACTCCACCAAGACTACCACAATCACGATATCTTAATAGTATCAAAATGTGGGTGAAAAAGCAGCTACTTGTAGCTCAAGGCTACTATGAAGGTGCCAAATTTGGGTGCCTCGACAATCTTATATCATGTGCTATATTTCCCTCAAATGTTCCATATAACAATAACAAATTAAAGAGCAATATAACAAGTGCTATATATAGTCATCACCATACATCTAGTTGCATTTGAAAAAAGTTAAGGTCTAATGGCAAGTGTGTAATACATAAGAGGTAAATGCTATATAGCACTTTGCTTATCTATCTAAGAGCTTCACATGTGATGTATTGGATGCTAAGTGAGAACAATCAAGCCAATGTATGATATGGCATTAATTATCACTCTAACAATCTAGCTAACATTGATGACAAGGTAGAGGGTTTACCTTTGCAGCATATACTTTCTTGGATAACCCTCATTGTTCTTTGGTGGACAAAGAGATCATAGCATTTCCTGTCATGAGAATATATTTTAAGTCCTCTAGAAAAATATTATTCATCCCCTCTTGAGTAATTTGGGGACGCCTAGATTACTCTTGCGTCATGCCGGCTAGGTTAATATCGTGGGTGATACCACTATAAATATTAATACGTGCGGTATATGACGTATGTTTGAGGCCACCTATGATTATTTCAGTTAGGTTTGTATGGCAGGGTGATTCCTGGGGTACTTACGCCTGGTAGTCATGAGTTGGTGATGATTTGTGCCTGTTTAATATTTGTGGAATTAATTTAATAATTAATTGGGCTTATATTTTCAGGTGATGAAGACTATGGGAATTGAAGAGTTTACTTTGGAAGAAATGTCTTGGATCATCACATTTCATTTTTGGCAAGCATAGTAGCTTGTAATCTTATTAAATGATTTTTCCATTTTGAACTTTAGGAAAGATACATTTATTTTTGTGGAATTTATTAAAGCCTATGGCTTTACCCTAGTCCCAATTTGACACTCTATTTTTATTAAAGAAGAGTGCCGTGCTCTCTAAAAAGCACATCTTGTATTTTGGGGGCTATGGCCTAATTTTGGTGAAAAGGAAAGCTAATAAAGAAATACTCTTGTGTGGGGAGAGGCCACGCACAAGAGGAGGAAAGATTGCACCCAATATGGTCTTTTTGGAGCTAAGTATTTTTGTTTAAGTGTTTAATTTTTCAATTGCTTTGATTTAGTTGAAGCTTACAAGCAATGGTTTTTATGATTGAATTAATTCTCTATCTTTCCACAATCAATTCCTAGAATAAGATTCCGGTTGCAATGGTATCAGAGCTTGGGCTAGGAGATTTGTGGAGAAGGTAGGAAAGGGCTTCAACTTCTCAAAAATCAAGAAAGTGCAGGAATTTATCCAGTGGACAGAAGGGTGTTTTGCAGGTCTTTACCCAAAGGTCAAAGATTCAAAACTAGATCTACTCTCAAACCCACTGACCACCCTGCAAAACCATCCCTCTTTATCAAAAAGCGGTTTTTCTAAATACTCTGTGAAATCAGAATCTGACCGTATGGATGAAATCCTCATAGCCAAAAACCTCACGGGTAACTCTCAGAAATCAGAAAGCTTCAGGGTTGAGCAAATCTATAATGGACGGGGGAGATAAATCCATGCAAAAGCCATCTTAAAATTCTCAACAAGCTTTTGGAGCAAGAGGCGCCCGGCGGCAGCCTGTCGGCGCAAAACGCGTGGAGAGAAGAAAGAGAAAAAAATTAGCTTCATAAGCTAATCACTCCATAATCTTGATTTTCTCTTATTCCTAATCAAGTTTACTTTTCCCAATCCCTATGCAAGTCACATCACTCCTTTTTCAACCTCTACTTTTCCCAATTTCCAAATTTGAGAAGAAATTCAAAGGTTTTCCAATTCTGAAAATTTCTGGGTGCAGAAAAGTGATTTACAGGTTTTAAAAAGCTTGGAAATTGCCTAGAAAAGGCTAGAAAATTCCGAAATCACTTCTGAAAAATTCTGAAAATTTCAGAAAAAATATTACAGAGTTTGGGCAAGGTTTACAGGACTGTTTCAGCAGGTTTCAAAGTGCAGAAAAATTATTTCATCAACAATTCGACTAGCCCAAGACTCTCGAATCACGCGGAATCGTTCGGGATTTGTTTGAGGCGACGAGAATTCAATTCAGCCATTGAACAACGTCTTGTTCAGCTTCAACCAAGATCGAATTGCGGGAGAAAAATAAGATAAGTACTCATTTTTGCTTTATTTATTTACATCAAATAAAGTAAAATTTTATTTATCTACATCATTTGCACAAGCACTATGGCCGATTTGCCTATCTCGCCATCAATTCAAGAGCAACTCCTTTCTTTACAACATCAAATTGTAGAAGAAAGAGAGAAGCGTATTGAATTGGAGAGACAGCTCTCAAATCGTAGACGCAAGCGTGATTCTTCGCTATCTTTTGATGACGAAGATGACACTATTCAAAGGGCTGTAAATGCTACATTGCAAGCACAAAGGTCACAAAAAGAATCCAAGATTAGTCGGAAAGCTTTCACATTTCAAAATTATGATGGAAAGAAGGATGCTAGGGTCATTTTAGCTTGGCTTAGTCAACTAGATGACTATTTTTCTGGAGAAAAATTTTCAGAGAAAGATAAGATTAAATGTGCAGTCAATCATATGGTAGACAGTGCAGCTTTATGGTGGAGTGTAGTTAAGCAAGGTCGTGACAAGCCAGATTCTTGGAAAAGATTTCAACGGCTGGTTAAAAAGCACTTTTTACCCTCATAATTCAAGTCCAAAGTTAGGCACCAATGGGACACTTTACATCAATTGGAAAAGGAAACTGTCACAGTATGTAGAAAAGTTCTGGAATACTTTATTACAGGTGCAGGTTGTGGATAGAGTTAATGAGAAGGATCAAAAAAGGAAGTTCATATCGGGCCTTAGATCTACCATTAGGGCCGATGTGAATATGTTTCGACCTCATTCACTATCTTCTGCAATATCTTTGGCAACTAATTCAGAACGTAAAAATGGTTTTCCTAAAGAGATTAAAGCACATGAGGGTACTTCTTCTAAACCATTTACTAAATCTTTTTATACTTCAAAGAAGATGTATAAACCAGGTTATGACAAAGGCAAGGACGAAGCTAAAGGCAACCTGAGTACCAATAAGAAAGTCAATGGTGGCAAATCGAAGACATCTCCTATCAAATGTTTCAAGTGCCACAAAGAAGGTCACATAGCACCAAATTGTCCGGAGCGTACCAAGAATTCAACCCCAGCAGCAGCAGCTCGAGTCAACATGATTGAAGAAGACGACAATGAAGAAGAATCATTCGAGCAAGAGGGTAATTCCGATCCAGATTACTCAGAACAAGAAGGTAAACCTCATGTTCATTCTTTGCTTAAAATAAAAGGAACGATAAATGGACATGAAGTTCTTATTTTGCATGATGATGGTAGTACACATGATTTCATTTCTGAAAAGGTACTTAGAGCATTAAATCTTCATTCTTTACCTACGCACTATAAAGTCAAAGCAGCATTTACTGGAACAAAGTATAATTGCATGCAAGTAGTGAAAGATTTGGATTTATGCATCAAACCTTTAACAGAAAAGAGGGATTTCTTAGTTGCACCTTTACAAGGGGTAGATATAATTTTGGGTATGCCTTGGAGACACAAATACAATCCTATTATAGACTATGACACTCATAGTATTTCTCTAAGGAAGGACAATGAAAATATTATCCTCCAGTGTCAAGTCAAAGGAGAAATGAGTCCTTTGTTGAGTCACACTCAAGCAAAGAGAGCTCTAAGAAAAAGAGACAAGACTTATATGGTATGGGTTAACCAGCTTGATGCTGAGTTGGACACATCCAAAAGACCAAAGTTTGATTCTTTTATCTCCAAATTTAGTGATTGTTTCATGGAAGATCTGCCTCCAGGATTACCTAAGTCTAGGCCAGAGGATCATAGCATTGATTTATTGCCTGGAAATTCCCCGCCTTGTAAAGCTCCCTATAGAGTCAACAATTTAGAGCAAAGAGAAATCCAAAGCCAAATAGAAGACTTGCTAGAGAGAGGCCTTATTCGACCTAGTAGTTCACCTTTTGGAGCTCCAGTACTTCTTGTTAAGAAGAAGAACGGAACTTACCGAATGTGTGTAGACTATCGTGCATTGAATAAGATTACTGTCAAGAACAGATATCCTATTCCTAGGGTAGATGATCTTCTTGATAAGCTTAGAGGATCAAAGGTCTTTAGCAAGATTGACCTAAAGTCTGGGTATCATCAAGTTCGTATGACTCAATCTGACATATTCAAGACAGCTTTTAGAACCCAAACTGGTCATTATGAGTTTTTGGTTATGCCATTTGGTTTGACCAATGCTCCAGCTACTTTCAGCCGTATGATGAATCGTATATTCCTTAAGTTTCAAAGTTTTGTTATAGTGTTCTTTGATGACATTCTTGTTTTCAGCAAGGATCGACAAGAGCATGAACAACACTTGGAACAAGTGTTCAATCTTTTGAGAGAAAATGAATTGTATGTCAATCCTGAAAAGAGTTCTTTCTTTCAAGAGGAGATTGAATACTTAGGACATATAGTATCAGCCGAAGGAATTCGTGTAGATCCTAAGAAAATTGAGTGTATTGCTTCTTGGCCTACGCCTAGAAACATACATGATCTTAGATCTTTTCTTGGCTTATGTAGTTATTATAGGAAGTTCGTCAAGAATTTTGCTTGTATTACCAATCCTTTGACTGAACTCCTTAAGAAAGCTACAAATTTCAATTGGACTGATAAGCAAGATAAATCTTTTGCAACACTCAAGAATGCTTTAACACAAGCACCAGTTCTTACACTACCTGATTTTCAAAGACCATTCTTTATAGTAGTGACTGATGCTAGTGGCAAAGGATTTGGAGCTGTTCTTATGCAAGACAACCATCCTATTGCATATCAAAGTAGAAAGCTTAAGCCTGCAGAGCAAAATTATAGCACTTATGATAAGGAATTAGCAGCAGTAGTGCATGCTTTGAAAATCTGGAAGCATTACCTAATGGGCTCTGAATTTCTTATCAAGACAGACCAACAAAGCATTAGGCATTTGCTTACGCAACCTCTTATTTTAGATAGACATATCAAATGGGCAGCTTTCATTCAAAGTTTCCAACCTATGATTCAATATCAACCTGGAAAAGAAAATGTTGTTGCCGATGCTTTGAGTCGAAGACCAAATATCAACAACATTTCTATAATTGAAAGTGAACCATTCGTTCTCATGAAAGAAACTTACGAAGTTGATCCAGATTTTTCTCAAATATGGATCAAATTGCGTGAAAACAATTGGACACCTCAAGGAAGTTATTCACATAATGATGGCTATCTTTTCTTTGAGAAAAGATTGTGTGTTACTCAACCTTACAGACAGCTTGTCTTGGAAGAGATGCACCAACCACCATTTGTGGGACATAGAGGAGTTTTCGCAACACTTCAAGTAGTTTCTCGAGAATTTTATTGGCCCCATTTGAAGAATGATGTAGCTAAGTTTGTAGCTGAATGTAACATTTGTCAAACAATCAAAAGCTACAAAGGCAAAGCTTTAGGATTGCTTATGCCTCTACCTATTCCTGATAGACCATGGGAACAAGTGTCTATGGATTTCATTACTGGCTTCCCTACTACTTTCAGTCACCATGACATGATTTGGACAATAGTGGACAGATTTAGTAAGCAAGCCTATTTCATTCCATGTAAAAAGACACTAACTTCTCAGCAAGCCGCGAACATATTTGTTAAGCAAATTTTTGTTCATCATGGTCTACCCAAAGTGATAGTTTCTGATAGAGATTCTAAATTTTGTAGTCACTTTTGGGTTGCTCTTTTCTCAAACTTAGGCACTAAGTTAGATTTTTCCACGGCATTCCATCCGGAATCGAATGGACAAACTGAAGTTACAAATAGCACTATCTTAGATATGCTTAGAGCCTATGTTTCCCAGCAACCTAGTGCATGGGATAAGTACATACACCTACTCCAATTTGCTTATAATAATACTCCTCATACTACTACTGGTCGAGCACCATTTGAGATTATCTATGGAAGAGCATTGCCTATTCCGGCTACTAGACTCTCTCATAAGATTGAAGCAGCCGACCAATATGTTAGAGACTTTGATCGCATTCTATCTGAAGTGCGTGATTGTATTCAAAGAGCTCAAGAGAAGTATACATCTCAAGCAAATAGGAAGCGCAAAGATTTTTCATTTCAAGAAGGTGATTATGTACTTTTGAGAATTGAAAAGCGTCGATTAAAGAGTGTGGACAAATTCCCTGCAGTGAAGCTAGCGCCTAGATATTATGGGCCATTTAAAATCCTTCAAAAGATTAATGATGTGGCCTATAGACTAGAGCTTCCATCTAATTGGAATATCCACAATTCTTTTCATATCCATCTCTTACATATGAGGAACCACCTCTTATTGAAGGAGAGGAAGAAGTCTTAGTTTCTGATGCAATCATTGACCAAGAGATAACAACAACAAGAACAGGTAAACAATACTTCAAGTATCTTTTGACTTTCAAGAATCATCCACAAGAAGATGCTAAATGGATGCCTGAGAAATTTTTCCGAGTTTACCCTGAAATTCTTCATTCTTTTCAAACCCAGCAAATCCGCAATTGAGGACAATTGCAAACTCAAGCAAGAGGGATGTCATGAGAATATATTTTTAGTCCTCTAGAAAAATATTATTCATCCTCTCTTGAGTAATTTGGAGACGCCTAGATTACTCTTGCGTCATGCCGGCTAGGTTAATATCGTGGGTGATACCACTATAAATATTAATACGTGCGGTATATGACGTATGTTTGAGGCCACCTATGATTATTTCAGTTAGGTTTGTATGGCAGGGTGATTCCTGGGGTACTTACGCCTGGTAGTCATGAGTTGGTGATGATTTGTGCCTGTTTAATATTTGTGAAATTAATTTAATAATTAATTGGGCTTATATTTTCAGGTGATGAAGACTATGGAAATTGAAGAGTTTACTTTGGAAGAAATGTCTTGGATCATCACATTTCATTTTTGGCAAGCATAGTAGCTTGTAATCTTATTAAATGATTTTTCCATTTTGAACTTTAGGAAAGATACATTTATTTTTGTGGAATTTATTAAAGCCTATGGCTTTACCCTAGTCCCAATTTGACACTCTATTTTTATTAAAGAAGAGTGCCGTGCTCTCTAAAAAGCACATCTTGTATTTTGGGGGCTATGGCCTAATTTTGGTAAAAAGGACAGCTAATAAAGAAATACTCTTGTGTGGGGAGAGGCCACGCACAAGAGGGGGGAAGATTGCACCCAATATGGTCTTTTTGGAGCTAAGTATTTTTGTTTAAGTGTTTAATTTTTCAATTGCTTTGATTTAGTTGAAGCTTACAAGCAATGGTTTTTATGATTGAATTAATTCTCTATCTTTCCACAATCAATTCCTAGAATAAGATTCCGGTTGCATTTCCATAAGCTTGCCAACCTCCGAGAACATTGTCTTTTGTGGATAGTTGTGGCTTTAATATGATCAACATTATCTCTTAGATGACTATGACATATTCTAAACTTTCGGATGCTTCCTGAAATCGTTGTTAGCTACATGTTGTGCTTCCTCCACCATACCCTTGTAATAATAAGCAAGAAGTGTTCCAACTATAGTGTACATTTCTTATATTGCATCCTTATGCATCACCATAAGTAGCCATGATCTTTGTACATTTATTATCTTTGCTGGGGTGAAGCATATGAAGGTGCAACAAAGTTAACACTAAGCATCAGAATACCAAACCTCCTCCTCTTGCTATCTAAGTTGTCATGCATATGGACTACTGTAACCATAACAAGTTGAGCAAAGGTTGCCCAATTCACCCTATACTTTGATTTATTTGCTAAATAAACAGTTGAGATGCAATTGTCCCAAGAAAATCCCTTTGCAAATGCATGTGAAATCTCCTTGTTAGTAAGACAAGTACTCTTACCTTGCGAGGAAGATAAGTTAAGTTTGTGTTGCAAAGTTAAGCTCTTTATGCAAGGACAATCTACAAGTTTAGGCAACCTCGTAAACCTTGAAGCGCAACAGCATCAGCTATTGTACAATTCTCTCTTTACATTGTAACATTTCATCTTCTACTAAGAAAGGGATTTAGAGCATGTTCAAAATTGAATCCCAATCTTTATCGCTAATGTTATCTAGCTCAATGCCCCATGGATTGACTCCATCCCCAAGAATCCACCCATGAGTCTCACAGAAATCCTCTAACGTCTTACAAAACTTCCATGGTTTCTTTGGGTGCATCTTAAGAAAGTTCATATGCCAAGAAGACCATGATTGCAACCGTTCCATCTCGCACAAAAGTAGCGAGAGAAAGTTCGAGATATAGTGGTTTGGAGAAGGGATACATAAAAAAGAGACTTTTGCTACTAAGGGAAGAATTGAAGATCCCCAAGGCAAATACGTGGGAGAAAAAGATTCGCGTGCTCGAAAAGATTGTTCAACTCATCATGCTTGATTATTGATAGACACAAACTATAAATTAGTTACAAACTTCCAAGTTTTCATTAAATGAAAATGCTATAATTTTGTAAAGGTCCTTCAAAGACCTATAAACCACTACAAAATGTGCCTTGTAATATGCTATTAAACCTATGCTAAAAGCACAAAACACATCAATGTTTAGTGCACACTTAAAAAGATCCCCACTATGAAGAGCCATTGGTACACGTGTCTGTTGAGAATCCCGAGAGACGTCTATGGGATCATTATTGTGACCATTTACAGTTAAGAGGGAGGATGGTCAAAGGTTTAAGCATTAGCTGGGATTAAAGCTCCCAGAGCCTATCAATTTGAAAGAGAGTCCTCGACTCAATTGTATAGGTTTATTATTTATGGACGATGATCAATTGGTCGCATTGAGAACAATGATCGTGTCTATCCCATAGTCACTTGCGTTGTTTATGCATATATCCACCACACCACCTGCTACAACACTATATATGAACATAGTTATCAAAAACCAAGGCATCCAATGCTCTAGTCTACACTTAGTGCCTCCTTAGTGCATCCTCCGTCTAGAGTCCATCTAAATCACCATCTAAACTCTACTTGATAATGCATGAGTGAATAGAACCATCGCATTATACCCAACACTATTGACACGATCATCGCATTGAGAAAGATGATCATATCTACCTCATAAAACCACGTATGTTATATACACACCCATCACACCACTTACAACACCATATATAGACAATGTTATCAAAAGCTAAAGCATCCAATGCATGTGAGTATCCACACCCTTAACACTTTGGATAGAGGTGTATATCCTCTATCCAAGGCCTATCTAGATCGCCATCTAAACCCTACTTAAGAATATACGAGTGGATAGCACCATCACATTATACCTGTCTCAAAATTTTAATTTATGTGCATTCTATATATGTAATGCAATACATATTTGTTTTGCATCCATCTTTTTATTATGCTATGTTCCTTTTCCGTCATCATCGTCGCATGTTGCCATTAGCAAAGGTTTTACTTGGAACATATTTAGATTGATCATATGAGTCCATGACACTATATAAGTAAACTAGCATTACATCAATAAAATGACTACTCTTGAAATGCATGAAGCTAAGTAAAGTAGGCTACAAGAAAGACACGAGTTCTTCACCATCTCTAATGAGCCCTACTTTTGTTTGGAGCTTACAAATGCGGAGGCTTCATATTTTGAACCAGTATGCTTCATTTAAACATCCCTTATCCGACCATTTTATTTCAAGTATTTACAATCACATGCACAACTATTTCTACTACACTTATGAAATGCTGACGACTTCCTATTCTGAAGTAGTATGCTTCACTTAAACATATTCTGAACTAATATGCTTCACTTAAAATATCACTTATCCGACCATTTTATTTCAAGTATATGCACCTTTACATGCACAACCATTCCTACTTCTAATATAATTTATTTGATCTAAAAGAGAAATCAAATAAAACATTAATAGTTTAGTCTAAAAGAGTAATTAATTTCTCCATCATAATTATTTGGCCATTTCTTGGATTGGGATTGCAAAAAGAAACTTAAGGGCATTTTGCTACGAGCTCGTCCACAAATTATGTGAATGAACAAGGACCAGAATTTCTTGTTCTCAAATCAAGAGGCAACATTGCCATTTAAAAGACCTTCTGCCAAATTTATTGATCTTCGATTGGTCTATCCAAATTTTGATAATGAAATGAAGCTTTTCTTGTACTTGGATTAGAGAAGCATTTCCCTTAAAGGCACCAACCTTTTGTTTTATAGGATACTTTCGAATTTAGCGTCATTCATATATCATGAAATTGAGTTCTCTATCCCATCTTCTAGAAGACAAGTTCTCTATTCATTTTTTTCGATGTGGTGGTTAAACATGAGGGGAAATTTTCTCTATTTATTTTTTTACTGTTGTAAATAAACAAAAGAGAATCGCCAAAGATTAGGAACGACTATTTTCTTTGGATAGGCTTTTCCTGCCTTTGGCTCCTTCTACCCTTTCATTCATAGGTCTCCATTAAACTTGTACTGATATACAAATGAAGAGATCTCGTACTTGGAGACATGGTCTGGAACTAGTGGCCCCTCTGGACGTACACCCAATAACCGCCATGCAACCTCTAATCATTATGCTATTCAAAGGATATAAGTTCACTAACCCTCTGTATCAGTCTTATCCTCTACATAGAACGACATGAATGACCCACCTTTCTTGGGAGGCCACGATAGCAGCATCAAAACGCAATGCGCGAAGAGGGCAATAGACTTTGACCATTAGTTAAAGATGTATAGCCAGAATCAACAGCTCAAAACAACAATGACATAAAACTCTTCAGCGGGATAGAAGAGACAGAGAACCAAACCGCAATGACAAGGCAGAATCCAATGAAGGGCAAGGCATGTTTAGTATTACTCCGCACAGAACAGTCACGAGAAATCGATAACTCAGAACCACAATGACAACCTAGATCCACGATGTACCAGTCTATTCATGAATTTAGAAGGATTAAAAAGGTGTGAATTCCACGCAAAACTTAGATAGTTGCGGCCAAAACACTGGGGGGATCCCTAATTATCATTAGGGTAGAGTTACAAGCATCCATCAAAATGAATATGGGAAAAAGTTGATATTAATAAAGCATTGTGGAGTGGGAGAAGTCAATGCCCGAACCACTACCCTTGCGACGTGGTAAAGCACATGCAAAAATCTGCTTCGGTGCCTGTGCTTTACAAAACAGAAAAAAATACTTAGGTGGTTGTATACATAGCCTTGGTTGGGTATATACCTGAGTTCAACCTTGATGTTTACCACTTCGCAAGGGTGCAGTGTTGTGGTGCGTTCTTGACTTCCTTCTCCCTACATCGTGTCTGGGTAAGCGCCAGTACAAGTTGGCATGAGACTGTGCGCGGCGGGGGGGGAGACGGGGGGGCGCACTGTTGTTAAGGCATACTGCTGAGGGACGAATCAACACCGTTCTCCAGTGCAGAGATTGACGATGTTGATTTCCCTCAAGGTAGTAGCAAAAAAGAAGACATTACGCAGGTTGGCACTGCATGCACGGGGCATCTCTGCGACTGCGCAAGGCGAGAGAGAGAGAGAGAGAGAGAGAGAGAGAGAGACACACACACACACACACACACACACAGACAGAGATCCCCTTTCACCACATGCTGTGACTGCTGTCATGGGTTGTTAGTCTCTTCACTCGGGAAAAGAACGCTCTTGATGTTGTGGACTGTGTTGCATACGAGAGTGTTGACAATGTTGATAGATTCTAGAGTTAGCTTAGATTTAGGCATGCTGTTGACGAGGAGCTGGAATGCCACGGTGACAAGAGACCCCCCCACCCTCGAGGGGCGCCCATTCTCGTCCAACAGGCCACGTGGCCTGCACTCGGGCCCATCTGGCATGATGACAAAGCCGGAGGGCAGGAAGGGCACCGATGAGAAGCTCGGGTCCCCGCCACTCATCACTGCGTCCATGTACGCGATGTCCACCGGTGCATAAACGAAGGAGGAGCCAGAGGCGTCGCTGCAGCACTCCTGGAAGATGAGCATGTTGCCACCACCTTTCATGGGCTGCATGCAAAAAAAAAAACAGTTAAGAGAAATCATTCATTAATAGTCCACAATTTTTCTTTAAGCAGTTGTTTTTTATAAATATGATTTCGTAATTAACTCTATTTTTTGGGTTTGTTGTTCGCTATAGATGCACTGCAGCAGTTCTACAGGAAAAAAAGACATTTTTGAATTTTAGCCTGTTCAAAAATTAACTAAAAGACGGTTACTGCACCACCATGGTCGATAGTCTTCAATTATCTTCAAAGGTGGTTAACGTGGTTGGTCAATTGTACATTGATGACGCCTTAGAAGTTGGGAATTGCAATATGACCTTGTACTTGAATTGGCAGAATATTATTTCTTTTTTATAAAAAAACAAATGTTCCAATATACATCCCCGCCTGGCAACTTCATCTTTATTGTGTTTTAAAATACATCATCTTTTATTGTGTTTTAAACTACAGAAGTTACCTCACATTCACTGGGAAGGTTACAAATTAGTGGCTAGTTTTTTTAAAAAAATTAATCGTGACTATCCCCTAAAGGCACTGCCTACTTCAAATGCTTTCGAATTTATTTAGAAGTCGGTTCTATTAAATAAATTGAAATGTAATGGATTTTCTTCTCATTGTAAGTTTGTAGGTCCCTATTTACAATAAATATTATTGACTCTCGGATAGCTAGCGTAAATATTGTTAGTGCTAACTAGTTAAACCTCTCTAAACGCGTCGTGCTTACCCGCAATAGCGAAACGTAGTTTCCAGGCTCTTGACCTTTAGAGACGCTCACCAGCTCGTCCATGGGGCCATTAAGAGAGAGAACATCCCACTGCAAAGGGAAAAAAACATCACAGCGCACGAGACTTAGCTCAGCCGGAGGAGACAGACGTTGCTTAGATCTTGAGAGCTTGGGTTCGTTGTTTAAGAAAGATGATCCTTAAAACGCATAGATAGTGAGAAAACTGCATGTCACCTGTTTGCGTGCGTTGGGGTTTGTGAGGAAATCGAAGACCCGCTGTGGAGAGACCGGCAACCAGATGGACGTAGCGGCGCTGAGGACCATGCCGGAGGGCTCATACGGGCTGACAGAGGAACTCTCGCGCGTCATCACCCTCACCTCATCCTCACCATTGCTTCCAGATAACGTTGTCCAGATCGACGAGGCGCTCACGCTGTTGCAAAGCTGCGCTGTCATGCGCTGCGCGAGCTTCAGCAGGCCCATCTTGCTAACCTCTTCGCTTGAAAGCCCTGCACGGCACATATACCCTTTTACAATGCATGTTGGGCGTAAGCACCGTAAACAGTCACAAAGCAGTATTAAAACACAGAACGTTTGCTCTGGTATTGAGAATACTTCGCATCAGCAAGCTGATGATGATGGCGCTGAACAGTACATAAAGCTTTAACCAAATGCGTACACTACCATCAGCATGAGTTCTGCGAAACAGGCAGGCTTGACCCACTCACTGTACCCTTATCGCATCATAAATCCTTTCATCATACATTAAATGTACATAAGAAGCAAGCAGAAGAGTAACATGCAGAGGGAGTTCATCAGAAACAGATTCAGGGCCAGGCTTTTACTATCCAATTTACTTCTCTTAAATGGGCGGTTGCTCCCAACGTTTTACGCACCTCCAGCTCGACTATTCGCCATCAACACTGCCTGCCGCTCGCATTGTCTTCTTAATGTTGACACCCACCGATGGGCTCCAAAAGCCATTCCGCTTATCACCAAGGGTCTGTAGAGATGGTGATGGGTACTATCATCGAACTCAGAATGCTCCACCCAACTCACCTGTTAACCCACATGATGACCCTAATTAGATCATTAACCTCTGCGGCCACAACCTATATTCTATACTCCAGGTCGTACGATGAGTAAAATATGAAGCCTACTACTATCTATGTTAAGACCAAAGCCAAACCCGACCCTAATTAGATCATTAACCTCTCCAGGTCGTACGATAGGTAAAATATGAAGCCTACTACTATCTATGTTAAGATCAAAGCCAAATTCTTATTTTTCTTACCTTGGAGAACCCATTCGGTAGCTGCTGAATCAGACAACCAGATGGCCGCCTCCTGTATTTGCTCGCTGCAGGGGGAGAATCCCCTCTAAGGTTATCAACTGACACGTCCACAACTGCCCATGTACCTTCTCCGAACATCTTACAGAAGCGCAGAAAGTAGAGCTGTCTCGTTGGTACCAACGGTGAAGGCACTTGAAGCTCGGCGAACATCTGTAGCCACAAGCAACGAAAATCCACTAGGCATCAGCACAAAGTAGGAAATTATTGGTTAGTTGATAAATCATGTCCTCTACTAGCTAGAAGTAACTTTTCAGTGCCAAGCCAAGCAAAATGCATGAGCATAATCCATGACCACATAAGCCCTACGTACCAATTCCTATCATGCATACCATTACATGTTCCATCATGCATGTCACTTAGATCATCATGCATGTCAATTAGATCAGACTTTAAGTAACTCAAAAATATATATGATCTAGAGTGACTGCCAGCATGCAGGCACAAATGCATAATTATATGCTAGCCAGATCCGCTCATGGAAGCTTACCAGCTGTAACGCGCCATTGCGAGAAACGGGGGTGCCAACAGTGATGACCTCTCCTATATCTCCTTTAGTGACAATGCAAGGGAAGAGATCCATCCAGCGGTTCTGAGGAACCAAAGCCTCACATAGGTCAGAACAAAAACAATGCTCTAATAGACTCAATATAAGGCATTGCCAAAGCAAAGCAAGCGGTCATACCACATCGATAAAAGATTCAACAAGGAAGTGGGCGTCCACCATGGCGACGCCTGTTTCTCTGGTAGCCTCTGAGCGGTAACCGTCGGGCTTGGGCCCGATACCTCGTGGAAACTGATTCAAATACTCGTTGAAATCTAACGTCTCCTTGCCGGTCTCAGGTGAGATGACCCACAAAGGTTCACTAGCGTATACCATCTTCATGAACTCTTCCATAGCAACTACGGCAAGCTCAGTGATCATATTTTTCTCTAACTGTGTGAGGAAATTAGGCTGCTCAGGGATTGCAGACCCCGCAAGCAGGTCACGGCAGGCACCACTCTGAAAGATACCAAGGGTGCTTGCCACCCCTACTAGAGCATCGGTGGGAGCAGCTGCAGTAACGTAAGGTAGCGCCGTGGTAGCATTAGAAACCACCTTCCCTCCAAACGACCTCCCACCGAGAGAATAAAGGCGCTCCAGCTGCTTCAAATGACTAACGGCTGATTATGCTTTGTTCAAGAGCATTTCAGTTTAATACCGATTACGACTCTCAATATGATTTGCCATACTAACCTCTTCTCTCATGCGCGCATTCTCGAACCTAATCTGCTGCTCTTCAAGGGACATCTCAATGGCGGTAGGACCTCCGCATGTCGGGCACGATGCGCTCCTCATAGCCTCGCGGATGGTAAAATTCTCCGCCCTGAGTCGCTCATTTTCTTGCCTGAGAATGTTGTTCTCATGGCGCTCTTGCTGCGCCTACACATACGAAAACAAAGGCACGCCACTGCTTAGAAGCCGAAGAATACTGCACCTCCTGCGTAGGAAGTCTTCCTCACTCCAACATGCTACCATAGACACACCATGAGACCGGCAACTCTACAGTTGTGGTCAAAAAACTCAACCTTCATCTGCGTGCGGCGATTCTGAAACCAGAATTTCACTTGCCGTGTCGCTAAGTTCAAACGCCTGCTCAACTCCTGTCTCTGCTTCTCATCGGGATGTGGGCACTCTTTAAAAAACCTGCGAAAATGTTCCAAACGCTGGCTCATCACAAGTCACATACCACCATGCCTAAATAAGACAACAGGTCAGACTCTGCTGAAGATATCCTTTGATAATAGCGCACAGCGTCGTGATTGATCAAAAAACGCACACGTGTCTGGCCCTTACGCTTCGAGTTCTTGGATAACCGCGGGGGCATGTCGATGGTATCGTTTCTTGTTAGGTCGAGCTAGCTCGGGGTCTTGCTCGTCGCCAGAAGCTCCCTCCATGTTGTCACTCCCAGACCGGCTCTCGTAACCTTCCTCCTTGGCCTTCACAGCTTCGTTATCACCCATCCTGCTAATGTCACGCTGCCCTTCCAAGCCGTGGCTCTAATACAACACCCAAGCAAAGCACCAAAAACCGAGTCGTAAAAACATGATTAGTGACTGAACAGCTCGTTAGTGCAATACATCATAATTGACGGCAAAAAAACATCAGACCCAAAGAAATCACAGGCAAACGTTATCGTTAAGTAGAAGAGTGCTGCTAGATTGCGATTTACCAGGGCAAGGGATAAACCGGACGTTGTGTAAACGTTCCTGGCTTGGCGCGACAACAGGCTCGGGCCAGTGATGGTGGGAGCTGCAATAGATCCAACAGGCATGCTTGCCGTCTCGCAAAACGCTCTGCTTGCAGATTCGCTAAATCCTTTAGCTCCTGGCCCACTGTTACTAGCTCCTGCGATGCCAAAACCCCCAAGCTTCATCACGCGCTTGACCTCACCACCAACCCAAGGGAGCGTGAGTTAGCAGCTCTTTGCCATTGTATTGGTGATGGTAACTCAGCGCAGGTTACGAACACAAACTAGCTATACACAATCTGCACTAATCACTGAGTGTGCTCACAAGGGGAGGACTCCGCAGTCAGTTAATTATTCTGCTATACATCAATCAGGAGGAGATATATGTAAGCGTTATGTGGCAGTGTAAGAGCAGAGCAGAGGAGGGAAGAGCCTGGCTCTTTGCGCACACGCAGCGATTCTAGTCTGTTGATGTGCAAGTCAAGAAAGGGATGGGGACGATGAGAGGTCCAAGGGATGATAATAATAGTGGGGAGTGCTTGCAGAGCCTAATAAATGAGAGGGATGCCCAAACTTAATTAATTTTAATTCATAAGGCTAAGCTTACGACCCTTAATAATATCAGATGGTGACATCCTAAATCGCTGCTTTAGTTATTATTTATTTAAATCTCTTACTAATCCTAAGGCCTTTGTCTTCCAACATAGTTAAAGAATATCCATGCACCCTCACTATCTCATTATTATATCACAATTAAGTAAGGGCTATTCTGGTCCAGACGTGGTGGCCCCTCGTGAAGATGGATGATTAAATTTCACAATCTTTGGATGGTAACCTAGTTCCTAGGGTGTAGAAAATGTGTAAACAGCTTCAGTTAATGTATATAATTATTATTGATTAAAAAAATTTGTAACCAAACATCGGTTTTATTTTAGACATTCTCTTATTTCCAATGTGTTTATTGTATATAATTCATTTAACATAGGAATTATATTAGTGGAAATTCTTTTTTTAAAGCAGCGTTTATATTCGAAAAGAAAAAAAAAATACAAGTTTAGAACTATCCACAGGAATGCTAGTGGAATTTCAAGCCCATGTTAGTGCATAAATGGTTTCATGTGCGTAGTCTTCTGCAGAAGTTTAACTTCTTCATGTACCTTTTCTTTCTCTTTAAAAAAATTAGAACTTCAGGAATCTGAAACAATATATTTGAAAAACTTTGCTTGAAACATAATTCAAGATGATATAGTAGCAAGGAGAAAAACTAGTGAGGATGAAAGATATAATATCATTATTGAATTATTTTACAAAAGTTATTCATTGATTATATTTTGCAGGGCTTAAAAAATATGAAAAATTAAGGAAAATACTCGGGGGTCCATAATATTTTTTAAAGGGGTCTATAATATCATTATAGATTGATTATATTCTCAGAAGGTCAAATAAGAAGATGTAAAAGGTTTTGTAGAAGGACAAAAAATATTGGGTGTATGAGTTGTAATTTTTAATTGCCCAAACTTTATATATATATATATGAAAATTTATTCAAAAAAATAATGAAAAATTAAGGAAAATTTCAGGGGAAAGAAAAAATGGACAAATATGTAGAAGTGAAGAAGAAAGTGTGAAACGTGAATATAATATATAGAAATTGGCCAAAATATATATGTATATAGGTCAAAAAAATGGCCAAAAAGATAATTTAACGAGGGTTGGCAAAACACGTTGAGAAGGGCGTGGACGGTGAATGGTTTTTGGAGGCTCGCCAAAAAACGCCACGGGGCGACTTTTAATTGAATGGCAAATCTTGGATGCGCCCTATGATTAGGCACTCAAAATAAAAACCCAGGCAGACAAAAGGGCCTCGGATACCAGATTCGCTCAAGATATCAAAGAGTTTTTCGCTCGCAATTATTAGTTTTAAGCTTCTAATTATTGGTTTTATCTGGAATATGCATATTGGGTTTGTGTTAAATTCTTTTAAAAAAGAAAAGAGCTTGTGAATCTGGATTCTGCCCTGTTGTGAGCCGTGGCCCGTCAGCCTATCCTAATTAAACTCTCGCTGGACCCGTAACTCCTGCCTCATTAACTCGCCTCCGGCCTCCTTGTCTTGTCTCTCCTGCATTAAAGGGATTCAATCAAGCAAAGATTTGCTAGGTTTTAAGGCCCTGCTGCCAACACCCAAAATTCCCCTCTCCCGCCTCCACATGGCCACAGACTTTTTCACCACCCTCGATGGGCGGTTTTGCGTGTGTGTGTGTGACAGTGGTGTGTGTATGCGTACTGTTAATTACTTTAATTAAGCCAGCTCTTACTCCCTTAACAACACCACTGGAGTGAATCCACTGGCTTCTTTCCTCGTATTGGTAATCACCTAATCCGTCGCTGCTCCTGTTAATTGTAGCTCTTAATCCTTTCTTTTTATTCTACTATGTAGCCGACCTTTCTCGTTTCGCAATTAAATAAACTTCGCACCTGTAAGTTATCTTAATTACAGCAGCTCTTCTTGCCCTTTTCCCGAAGACTTTGCTGGAAAGTCGCCATTAGCACAGTCCTCTCAGCCGGCGCATTTCCTGCTTTTTGGTTAATTTTCGTCTCCCGTTCAACTTCGCGGTTCAAATAATGCCGAGCTTTACGGGAAAATATTAAATATTCAAAAACTTGCCACGTCACTCCCCATGCTGCCACCCCACGTCAATTGAAACAATGAAATAAAAACTAACGATAATAATCACAGAACAATAATGCTACTAATGCACCCTTGTCTAATTGATATCTTAAGGCAAAAGGCTTAATGTAACGTTTCTTTTCTTCTATTTTCTAATATAATTCCAATCTTTTTTCAAAAAAAAACAATAATGCCACTGTCTCTTCTTCTTCTATAGACTATACACAACCCTAAATTCCTAATTACAACTATAATCAGAACTAATTAACAAGCGCTTAGTCTTGAAGAGCAGGAGCGTTTTAGGAGAGGGCCTCAGCGTTATTAAATATTGCAAATTCCCATGAATTAATTGAGTGTATATATATATATATTTCAAATTTCCATGATTTGAGTGAGATATAACCAGCATTGATGGGGGCTGTAGGCAAATCATAGACTCTAGCTTAATGGGCTGGCCAGCGAATTTTGAGTCATCCTTCGATTAATGAGCCCACATGCAGTAACTCTTCAAAATCGCCTTCAACACACAAAAGGGTTAAGGAGCGCTCCTGAATTACTAGTATTTATCTAAATTTCTAAAAGTAGAGTACGAAAATTGACGCTCACAACACCAACCTCCACTCTTAGCCTTACGTCTGTAGAATCTAGATAACCTTGTCCGAGCTGGCCATCTTGGTCTTCCTGATTTACCATTTTTTCACACAATTTTATCTGCACACGGGCATTGGCAATGGCTCCACAGTCCACAGTGCACACCCCCTTCTTGAGGCTAGCCTGCACCCACCTAGCCTGCATCCATCCATCCCCTCGCAAATAAATTCATGTGACCCTCAGCTACTTTTGTACCGCATTAACGCCCTGACGGTTATGTCACTCTTTACTTCTCTCTAATGCCAAAAAGCTCCTCTTGGTAGAGAGCCTTATTACACCTAGATTAGCCTTTCAAATCAACGACTTAATGCTGTCTCTCTTTATCGAGAACTTCACTTCTCCGCAAAAATTACAGCACTTAATACAGCGTGATCTCCCGAATTGACCTTTCCATTTTGCAAGGACTCACTCGGGACTCAGGAGTTGAGGCCATGGCAGAGAAGCCTTAAAAGTTTGCCGTAAACTTTTCTTAAGCATTTAACTTGAGGCGCACGAGATTTCATGTGGTTAATTTGAGGTGGAATGCCTCCTAATTAATGCTTACGCTTCTAACCCGTCAACAAAGTATGGATATATTTTTTTTTGTTAAAACGGTGGAATATATTAAAAAAATGTGGTTACAAGATCCCATGCGGAAGGTCCATGGGGAGACACTACGACCTGATGAACCCTTCAGAAAAAGGGGTAAAAACTCTGAAACTTCGAAGGTACGTGCAACAAAACAGAAACTGTGCTAAATCATATCATGATGAACAGTTCGGCCAGCCAGCACCAGTAAAGGTAAGGATCTTCAGAAAAAAGGAACAACAGCAACACTGTAGCAGAAAAACTCTGATGTACTAGTTCGAAAGACAAATCCTGATGACCAGTCTGAAGCACTCGGCAGAGGCCAACCAGCCCCAGTTGGAGCTTGACTGTCTTTATTCCGGGAGAGAGGATGGTAAAACATCATGAGCAAAAGATTGAGACCATGAGGGCTTAAGGAACCCCACAGAAGCTTTCCGATGCCTGGACGTAGTACTCGGAATTCTGTAGCCTTCTTTGACATTCCAGATGCAGCCCTTGTATCATAATTTCCTTTGTTTGGCCATGCGAGGAGCCATGGAATCTCTTCCATTTCCTCCAAGGTAGGTCTTGTCAACGGTCCACCTCCATGGGAACACCACTCGGCTGAAGCTGATGGATTAGCTTGAGTACACTGTCAAGAAAAATATAAAAGTGGTGATTAGTTTTAATTTCATATAGCGCTTCATTACGTTGCTTCCATACATGCCAAAGAAACAAAATTCTGACGGACTGCCACGTTAAGGGGTCCAGAGAGTGGCATTCTCCTAGGAGGACTTCTTTCCAACTCAGAGGGATTTTCCTAATTTTCTTAAAGGCCTTGTTCAGAACATCCAAGAATTGTCTAGTGTCTGGGCAAGAGAAGAAGAGATGGGGGACAGTTTCCAGCTTGGTATTATAGCGGGGACAAAGACCATTCCCATGTCCAAACTTCAGAGCCTTCTCCAGGGTCCAGGTCACTTTGTGCATGACTAGCCAGGCCAAAATGGCGTGTTTTCTTTCAGAAGGCCCAAATAAGCTTAAATCGGAAGGCCCATTGATGTTTGTTCCAGGCCAAGGACCATCTCTTGTTAAGCTTAAGAATCAGATTTCTTGCATGAAAAGTGTTAGGTAACTTGACAAGATTACTGGAGCCGCCCCACCAGATGGATTTAGAAAAGGTAATACAGTCACAAATCAGCCCCGGGGGAATGGAGACCTTAAGAGCATTACACCTCTGAATGACCAACTCAACTCCACCACGGGACAAGATGAATTTATTGCAGATTTGTTCCCTGTTTAACATGCCAGTTGAGTCACATAAGTCACCCCAAACCTTAATACCAGCTTTGAAACAAGAAAGACTGATCTGGACCTGTTCATTGGAGATCGGAGACATGAGATGCCCAAACCACACAGAGTCAGCAGCATAAGCATACCTACCTCTCTTAGTGAAGGTTTAGAAACAGAAGAGCTTTTTGTATTTCATCCAAGACTCCCACATCTTACAGCACAGTTTACTGCCTATAGGGGATAGATAGGCCTTTGAGAACAAAACTTCATTGAGAGAGAAACCCTTCCAAGATCTTTTACCTTTGAGCCAAAATTTATTAATATCCCTTTTGAGCAAGTCTGCCCAAACATCATTAGACAAGATGGCTCTTTGCACCCATTTAGCTGCAAGCTTCTCAGCAAGCAACCCAATGTTGATGATGCCAAGACCCCCTTGCTCTTTTTCCAAGCAACATGCCTGAAAAGCTACTTTGCTGATCCTCTTCCTTTCCAGAGATCCCCCCCACAGATAATTCCCCATGATCGAGTTAAGGGATTGGAGTTGGGTCTCAGAGGGTCTCCAACAGGCCAGGAAGTAAACAACAGAGGGGATAATGAAGTGATTGAGGACAAAGGCTCTTGATGCCACCCCTGTGTTGATGTGACTCCATTTCTTGACCTGATTCTTGAGTTTATCAAGCACATAGTCCCACCTTTGTTTGGAAGAGATATTGAAGCCCATGGGGATTCCTAGAAGCCTAAACACAACACCATCCGGGATACTCTTACAACCAGCGGACAGGATCGAGGGAGGGGGAACCCCTTCAAAATCTCTGAAGCTGGTCTTGGAGTGGTTTATTTGCGAGCCACTGGCAAGGCAGAAGGTTTCCAGGCAGGTCATGAAGTGGGCAGCAGTCTGCACTTCATTCCGGAGCAGCACATTCGTGTCATCAGCAAAAAGCTGCAGGCATAAAGGATCAGCCCTGTTGGGGATCTCAATACCCTTGATATTATTGTTAGTTATCTCCTTGTTAACAAGCCACCCCAGAGCATCCGCAACAATAGCAAAAAGAAGAGGGGACAGGGGACAACCTTGCCTTATAGATTTCCTCAGAGGAAAGGCATCAGTGAGAGACCCATTGACAGCCACCTTGGAAGAAGCATTCCCCAGCAAGGTTTGGACATACTTTATGAATTTCCTATTGAGGCCAATATCTTGAAGGGATTGGAAGAGGAACGACCAGTCTATTCTATCATAGGCTTTATCAAAGTCTATTTTGAGGAAGACGTAGTTCTGACCAGAGTTTTCAGCATGCTCCATACCCTCCCAAAGACTAATGATAACATCAAGAATATACCTTCCCTTTATAAAGCCCTTTTGCTCCTTGAGGATCCACTCATCCATATAGGGGTTGATTCTGCTAGTCAGGATATGAGCAAAAACTTTGTAAAGGGACGAGAGACATGTTATGGGTCTCCAATTACCAAGATCTTCTTTCACATCCTTTTTGTGAATCAGCTTGATAACCCCCATATTTGTCTTTCCAGCTAAACCTCCCTTCCTCATGGCTTCCCTCCAGATGTCAAGGATGTGAGGGGTCAGTTCATCTTTAAAAACAAGAAAGAATTCGTTGGGAATCCCATCTTCACCCAGAGATTTGCATTTTTTGAGATGAGAGATAGCCTCCTTGACCTCCTTTTCAGTGAAGGGGGAGTCAAGCTTAAGGGCTAAAGAGGGGTTAACAACCTTCCTCCTAATGCTGGCAATTTTGGCCCTAGCAGCAGAAACTTCGTGAGAGGGAGGGAGGGCTGTGGAGAACAAGTTAAAAAAGTGGTCCTTAATAACCTGTAAGTTTTCCACATCATCTAAAGCAAGGTGACCATTGGGCTTCTTGACCATAGGGATGAGATCTCTACCTTTTTTCCTTTTAAGGAGAGCAAACATCTTAGGGTGAGGAGTATCAATTTTCCCAGCCCAAACCTCTCTGTACCACAATCTAGTGGCCTTAGCCGCTAACAACTCCTCAAGTCTGAGCTGATTTTTTAGCTCAACCAAAGAGTGGTTAACAGCACCATTTTTAGACAGATAAATGTCCTGAATCTGGTTCCTGATTTGAACTCTACGATTCAGACGGATCGTAGAAACTTGCAGCTTATACTCCTTGCAGATAGAATGAACCTTGTTAACCAGACTTTCCCATCCCTTGGATGGGGAAACGAACTGATTGAAGGCATCAGCAATGGAGGCTTTGATCATCTGTTGGATACAAGGGAGACGGAAGAGGGAGGGGTCAAGATGGGGCCATCCAGCCCTACCTTTTGCCTGGCCTAAGGAAAGGTTGCAGATCAGAGGGATGTGATCTGAGATGGTTAGGGAGGGGTCCGTGGTAACTTTGGTTTTTAAGAACATATCAATCAAGCTCCCCGAGGCATACAGTCTGTCCAATCTGGCAGCTCTGTGATAGAAGCCTTTTTGATTGTTAGACCAAGAGAATCCAGTTTTCATAGAAAGGTCAGAGAGGTCTTTCTCCCCCTTTAACCCATCCCATTTAAGCTTTTCATAACCACTAATGGTACTGCCCAGAAGTCTACTTCTGTCAACCTGGGCCTCTACCATGTTAAAGTCACCAATGAGCAAGATGGGTCCCACAACCTGAGTGATAGACTGCCAGGTAGCAGCTCTCAAGCTGGCCAAGCAGGGGGCATACACCGAAACCACAGTGAAGTTGAAAGGGTTGCCCATCCTAACAGCGGTCCAAGAGTGGTTAACATCAGACCAAGCATCTAAAATGGCATGTTCCCACTTCATGTGGATGCCAATCGCAGCCCCACCTTTCCCAGAGTGATGATTGGTAAAAAACCACCGAGCATTCCTAGAGATTTTTTGAAGGTTCATGTGAAGCTGAGGACCCCCAATTTTGAGCTCTTGAAGACTGAGAAGGTCAAATTCAAAAGTTAAGTCCCTTAACCACATATTAATGGCTACAGCCCTTTCCGGGTTTGTGAGCCCTTTACAGTTGAACGAGAGAAGGTTAAGAGAATTCATTTTTTACTTGTTTTTTGACGGTTTCCCCGTAGACACGGAGGTTCTTAGGACATCTTGGCTTTTTTCCTTTTTCCTCTTCATTTTCGAACCCATAAGAAGGGGAGAGAAGTCCTCCTCATCATGCTGTTTCATTGGTGAGAGGGACATCCTCTTCATCAAAGAAGCATCTTCTTCGTCCAGTTGGGCTTTGAAAACTTCATCAATACGCTGAGTTTTGTCAATGAAATCCTCATCTGATTCCATAGGGGAATCAAGATCTCGACTAACGAAAACACGGTCCTTGTTGGGGACCCTTCCCGGGGATGGTTGATCAGCCCCTATAAGGGCTAAGCTACTAGCCTCTTTGGCCTGAAATTGCACTTCTAGACCGTCTTGCACCTCAGCTAAGAGGGGGGCATATCTGTTGGCTGGGATATGCCAATTAGATTTATTGTTTTTAGCCTTGGACACATGTTTTCTCTGGGGCAGGACAAAAGCCTCCTCTTTGGCTGGGGTTTTATCATTAGTAGCTGGTTGATGGAGATCAGGGCAATCCCTGATAAGATGCCCTTGCTTATTGCAATTAAAACAAGCGTTCGGGAGGTTCTTATAGGTCAGAGTTTGCTCATAAATAATCTGGCCCTCTCTGTTTTTCAGGGGAACTTTCTCTTTGAGGGGTTTGGCGGTGTCAATCTCAATGAGCATTTGGTGCGCCCATTGAGGATTAACAACTTGAAAAGGTTTTTGTCCTAGAACCTTACCTACAGTTTGCTCATAAATAATCTGGCCCTCTCTGTTTTTCAAGGGAACTTTCTCTTTGAGGGGTTTGGCGGTGTCAATCTCAATGAGCATTTGGTGCGCCCATTGAGGATTAACAACTTGAAAAGGTTTTTGTCCTAGAACCTTACCTACAGCACCCCCTATCCTCTTAGCCCATATAGAATACTTTGTTGGCATATCTGTAAATTCCACCCAGACAGGGATTTTGGTGGGTTTGGGTCCTTTGGGATCAAATGAATCATACCATCTAAAAAAAGAAAGGGGGGTATTTCTGATAATCCACTGTCCGCTGTTGATAACAGAAGAGGCGCTTACCTGGTCTTCAAACAGGAACATATAGTACGCATTAGGCAGATGTTGAACAGAGGCTACTTTAATTCCCTTTTGATCCCAATTCGATTTAATCCAGAATTTCAGGGTGTCAACAGGATATTTGGCTTATTTGGATATTGATAAATCTAATTTTTTTTATTTTTTATTTATTTTTAGTTAAAACAGCGGAATATATTAAAAAAGGGTAAGGTTACAAGTTCCCATGAGGAAGGTCCATGGGTAGACGCCTCGGACTGTTAAACCTTGCAGGTGAAGGGGAAAACTTTAAACCTTCTTGACGTTAGAAACAGAACTGAACCAATAAACCAAAACTGAAACAGAGTTTGAAGAGCCGGTTAAAGAAACACGACTTTATGTACATCCTGAAAACCTAGGCTGCGGCCAGAAAGGCCCAGATGAAGAAAGACTGGCTTTTATTCACTGAGGGGAGCTGATAAAACATTATGAACAGCAAACTACGCCCTAGAGGGATTACGGAACCCCTCATAAGCTTTCCGAAGCCTGGATGTAGAAATCAGCGTCCACAATTTCCATCTACAAGGTTGATCCACAAACCTCTTTTAAGTAGCTAGTGAGTGTGTAACAAACTTGAACCTTAGCCATGATAGACAAGACAAATTTCTAGCCTCCACAAAAGAAAAAAAGTTCTTTAGCCATACTCCTCGCTACACCCTTACTGCTATTGTTGGCCCAAAGCACAAGTGAAACAACTATGGCGCCATAATGAAACAGTACTTTAGAGAGAGAGAGAGAGAGAGAGAGAGAGAGAGAGAGAGAGAGAGAGAGAGAGAGAGAGAGAGAGAGAGAGAGAGAGAGAGAGAGAGAGAGAGAGAGAGAGAGAGAGAGAGAGAGAGAGCATATGAATGCATGAAAAAGATATTTTTTCTCATGTATGAAATTAATCTCTCACTATTGCGTGTGGCCTGACTCACTTTTGACTGTGCCCTAACTCACTATTGCAGATGAGGATATTTTGATAGATGGAGATACTTTGGATATCCAAGGTGAGTTGGGGTTACATGAGCTAAGATCTCTCCAAGTAATTCTCCAAAATGAGCCTCTCCACGGATATGTAGATGGTGTGTAGAGGCTTAGTGAATCCTCATGGATGTTTCTAGAAGTGATGGGTTTCTCCACCAAAGAAAATCTTGAGATAATACCAAGCTTTGATATTTTGTTTCTTTATTACAAAAAAGGGAAGGTAGACTTTGCATGCCTTATTCCATAAATGGAAGGTTGAAAATTGTTGATGAAGTGGAGACCACCTTTGAATATCTCTTTTGGAACCTTGTATCCTTGTAGCAAAATGAGCATCCTCATTTGTTTTTTTATTAAAGTTGGAGAAACCTTTCAGCCCACACCTCTCTGTACCACAATCTTGTGGCCTTAGCCGCCAACAACTCCTCAAGTCTGAGTTGATTCTTAAGCTCGATCAAGGATTGATCTAAAACCCCTTTTTTAGAAAGATATAAGTCCTGGATCTGGTTCCTGATCTGGACTCTTCGATTCAGCCGAATCGATAAAACTTTAAGCTTATGCTCCTTGCAGATAGAATGAACCGTATTGACAAGACATTCCCATCCCTTGGAGGGGGAGGAGAAAAGACTGAAGGCCTCAGTGATGGATCCTTTAATCATTTGTTGGATACACGGGAGACGGAAGAGAGAGGGGTCAAGATGAGGCCAACCAGCCCTACCTTTGGCCTGGCCTAGAGACAGCTTGCAAATCAGAGGGAGGTGATCAGAGATGGTCAGGGAGGAATCAGTGGTGCAATTGATCTTTAAGCACATATCAATCAGGCTACCCGAGGCATACAGTCTGTCCAATCTAGCAGCTCTGTGATAGGAACCTTTTTGATTGTTAGACCAGGAGAAACCAGTTTTGATAGAAAGGTCCGAGAGATCTTTATCAACCTTGAGCAAATCCCATTGAACCTTTTCATGGCCACTGATGGTTCTACCCAGAAACCTATTTCTGTCCCCCTGGGATTCAACCATGTTAAAATCACCAACAAGTAACATGGGACCCTCAATCTCAATGATAGACTGCCAGGTAGACGCTCTCAAGTTGGCCAAGCATGGGGCATAAACAGAAACAAGAGTGCAGTTGAAAGGGTTGCCCAGTCTCACCGCAGTCCAACAGTGATTAACATCAGACCAAGCATCTAAAATAGCATGTTCCCACTTCGTGTGAATGCCAATAGCTGCCCCACCTCTCCCAGAGTGATGGTTGGTAAAAAAACCACCGAGCATTATTGGAGATTCTTTGAAGGTTCATATGCAGCTGAGGACCCCCGATTTTTAGCTCTTGTAAACAAAGAAGGTCGAAATCAAAGGCTAAGTCCTTTAACCAATTATTGATGGCTACAGCCCTTTCCGGGTTCTTAGCCCCTTACAGTTGAAGGAGAGCAATTTACTAGACATCATTTTTTAATGGTTTTGGAAGGTTTGCCCGCGGACACGGAGGTTCTAAGGGCTTCTTGACTTTTATCCTTTTTCCTCTTCATTTTTGAACCCAAGAGAAGGGGAGAGAAGTCACCCTCCTCTTGATGTTTCATAGGTGAGAGGGACATCCTCTTCATCATAGCAGCATCTTCTTCGTCAAGTTGAGCTTTGAAAGCTTCATCAATACTTTGAGTTTTATCAATGAAATCCTCATCTGATTCCATAGGGGAATCAAGATCTTGGCTGAAAATCACACGGTCCTTGTTAGGGACCCTTCCCGGGGAGGGTAGATCAGCACCTATAGGGGCTGAGGTCGGGGCCTCCTTGACCTGAAACTGAATGCTAAGACCATCTTGCACCTCTGCTAGGAGGGGGGCATATCTGTTGGCTGGGATATGCCAATTAGCTTTGTTGTTTTTGGACTTGGACACATGTTTTTTCTGGGGCAGAACAAAGGTCTCATCTTTGGCCGGGGTTTTCTCACTAACGGCTGGCTGCTGGAGCTCAGGGCAGTCCCTGATCAAATGCCCTTGCTTATTGCAGTTAAAACAGGCGTTCGGAAGGTTCTTATAGGTCAGGGTTTGCTCATAAATTATCTGGCCCTCTCTGTTTTTCAGGGGGACTTTCTCTTTAAGGGGTTTGGCGGTGTCTACTTCAATTAGCATTTGATGCGCCCATTGGGGATTGGCGACTTGAAAAGGTTTTTGACCTAGGACTTTCCCTACAGCACCCCCAATCCTCTTGGCCCATATGGAGTACTTAGTGGGCATATCAGTCAATTCAACCCAAACAGGGATTTTGGTGGGTTTGGGGCCTTTGGGATCAAAGGAGTCATACCATCTGAAGAACGAAAGGGGCGTGTTTCTAATTATCCACTCGCCGCTGTTGATAACAAAAGACGCACTTAAAGTATCCTCAAAGTGGAACATATAATAAGAATTTGGAAGATGCTGAACAGAAGCTACCTTAATCCCTTTCTGTTCCCAATTAGATTTAATCCAGAATTTCAAAGTATCGACCGGGGGTCTGGCCCCATGACAAAGACCAATCAAAGCATGGGAAGACAGATGGTTCTGCCATGCCTCCAACTCCTCATCATCACAAATTACAACACCATCTGAATTAACATCAAACTCACCAGTTTTTTCTTCAAATGTCGGGTTCTGCGACAAATTAATCAAATGATCAAACCTGGGGGGAATCGATGCTTGACCATGACCTGAGAGCGACCGTGTGGCTGCAGGGAGTCAGACAGCATCAGCAAAGGATGTTGGGTCACCGTTGACAGCAGGGCCAAGATGCCCCTGAGAGGCGACATCACGATGCGACACAAGAGCACCTTCAGAATCACGACGGCCTCCAGAACCGTGTTGCTAATGGAAGGGCGGAGCAGACGACTTGCTCGCGGAGAGTGAGCCACCGAGGAGCCTCGTAGGCGCTTGATGGAGGACAAGGGACGAGGGGCCAGCACCTTCGCGTATTGCCTGAGAGGACGAAGAAGCTCCGGCGAGGACGATGTCCTGAAGAGACATCACAGTACAGAGTTCCCCCCTCTCGGGGGGAGCGAGTAAAGCGAAGAACGGCTCAGCAGGAAAACCAGAGCTGGAATACAGAGAGGGGGAGATGGAAGCTTCAGCATGCAAGGAAGGGGGTGCATGAACGACACCTGTACTCAAACGGCTCTTACGCGTCGTTCATGCGAGAGCTCTGTGAATAATTTTTTTCATATATCAATTTTTTAAGGCCCTTGCAAGGTTGGATCAAAACAGAATCATCAAGGGCAACTTCATTTTAGATGCCATTAATAATAGCTATTTGGGAAGGCCAAAAGACCGATCAAGACTATATCTTCTTTAAAATTAACGTTGATAAATCATATGACAGGCTAGAATGGGTTCTATGGTCTTATACAAGACATGGGGTTGGTGCTTATTTGGATATTGATAAATCTAATATTTTTTTCATATATCAAATTTTTAAGGCCCTTGATCAAAAGAGATTCATCAAGGGCAACTTCATTTTAGATGCCATTAATAATAGCTATTTGGGAAGGCCAACAGACTGATAAATACTATATCTTCTTTAAAATTAGCGTTGATAAATCATATGACAGGCTAGAATGGGACTTCATTCTATGGTCGTGTACAAGACATGGGGTTGGGGCCACTATTTATTAAAAGTGTTAGAACTTTGTTTGGAAATGCTAAAGCTCGAGTGTTTGTAAGATGGTATTTTGACTGAATGCTTTGATCTTAGGAGATCTATTGGGCAAGGCCCTCTTCTTTTGACAATTGATCCAAATGCGTTGGGATGGCTAGTGCAAGATGCCCCCTCTCTTTTCTTCTTTTGACAATTGATACAAATGCATTGGGATGGTTGATGCATGATACCATGGTTCAAGGCTTTTAAAAAGGCATAGTTATGCCAAACAAAAAAGGCTAAATCTCCGAACGATTTGGTGACAACACCAACAATAGCTTGTTACATAATGATGATGAGTCCATCTATGCTTTTTAGAATTGTCTGCATGTGTTTTGGATTGCCTCTTGATGAGTGATAAATCATTTGAAGGCATCAAAACTTTCCCTCGATGGCTACTCAATTAGAGATGCAAGGCCCTATAAGAGGGATAAATCTTCCATTTGAGGGGCATCCCAATGGGATTTGGGGTCATCCCAATGGGATTTGGGGTCACTCCAAACCAAAGATGGCAATGGGTCATGAATTGAGTGCAAAAGAAGTTTGATAAGTTGAGAGGTGTGCAGCAAGGGTTAGCAAGCAGATGTATGGTCTTAAAGCACATTCATTTTTTTCTATCGTATCAAAGACCCTCTATAGCAACCTGAAGGCACTCGAAGCCATATGCATGAGCTTCTTTTGGTTGGGAGATACCGGGGCTTACAAAAATCCCCAAAGTTGCTTGGAACATATGTACATTATCCAAGGACAATGGAGGACTAAGGCTACCAAGTATACTGAACATTACAAATAGAATATCTATAAAATGGATTATCAAAAGTGTTATGCATTCTCATGAGAGGACAGTGAAATCCTCTTAAATAAGGACCTTCTGAGATTTAGCAGTAAGGGTCTTTTGAGATGGAAAAATATGCCTTTCCTTTCCCTTTTCTTTAGTGACCTCTGGGTCAATCCTATAGGGAGCGCCTTGGTAAACAAGTCATTCTGAAAAGCATGGAATAGAATCAAAGGCAATCTTAGGCTAATTGTATAGAGTAGATTTAAGTAGGGATGCTACACATGGACTCAATCTGGTTCTCACCGGCCCTAAAAAATTCAATCCCACTTGCTAAATTTAAAAGAGCTCATAACTCTCAAAAAGGGCATAAACAAATAGGCAGACATCTACTACATGACCAACAAAGATGGTTGCAAGAAGCGAAACATAAAACTAGGTTGAGAATGGACAATTAAGATGTGTAGGCTATTATGAGGAGGATAGCCATGTTGGATGACCATAATGCACAGTTGATCTAAATCAGAGGTAAGTTGTAGTTGTGCACAATCAATTGAAAGATAGGGAAAAGATCCTACCCATCCCCCCCACTCCCCCTTGAAAGAACTCTTCATTGTAAACTGAATAACATATGGCACATCATGCTAGTGGACATGAAGTAATGGAACTTTAGGTTTTTGAAGCTTTGGTCACCCATCATCCCCCTAAATAAATCAACCTTAATGTGGTTCATTATACACAAGGCCTTGTGCACAAATAGCAAAGTAAAAAGATTCAAAATTGGAGATGGAATATGTCTCAAATTCTAGAAAGTAGAGGAAACAATTGCCACTTGTTTATCTCATATCCTTGCAATAATCTTTTTACATTAATGCATTTACCTTATGCAAAAACATGAATTTATTAGGAAGAAATCCTATGTTGGGTGCTCCTCGTCTATAGAGAATACCATCACGTCTGAATATCTATGGGTAATCTAGTTAAAGAGAAATCAAAAGGTCTTTAATAATGTACATGATGTGGGGTCTAAAAGGTGAATTGCATGTGCATATGAAAATGATGGTGGGTATCTCTTTCAAAGCCTACTTTAAAGCCCACTGATGAGATGCTCCAAACCATCGAAGTGAGAGATGGGTTGCATCTGTTGATGAAAATGACAGTGGAGGCCATACAAAGCCCCAACTGATAATGATACACTGAGGAGATTCTCCAAATCATTAAAGGTCATGAGGAGTACGACTAGATAGTTGAAGTGATCAAGAAGAGATGGCAGAAAGACCTCAGAAGTTGTGGATGAAGAGATAGAGTTTATTTAGCAGGAGACATCACTGGTTAATTACACCAAGGAATTATCTATAGTCAAGGCAACTATAGATTTTCATCTTTGCTTTGGTCCCGAGATAGAAGTTATGCTTCTTTAATCAATTTTGCACTCACTTAATTTTAATATAAATCTAATCGCCTCGTTTTTTATTTTATTTTAATCGGGGAACTTGCCCCTCGCGCTTTATCCCACGCTCATGTCTCCCAAAGCAAAGTACCGGGTTACGAAGTTCAAATCTACCTAAATGGTATATAATTTCAATACTCAATCTTACATGAGCCCCTCACCCCACCCCACCCCCATGGCCCCCAACACACACATATTCATACATGTGTATTATATCTTTTTATGATAAAATATATCCTTGTTAACTAAATTTATATAATTTAAATTCATTCTCTCTCTCTCTCTCTCTCTCTCTCTCTCTCTCTCTCTCTCTCTCTCTCACACACACACACACACACACACACATACAAAAGTAGCTAGGGGAAGCACAAAAGAAATGGTGGGAGAAGTGAGAGATAAAGAGGGGGTAGTGTGGGGGAGTCAATGATAGCTATGGACAAAAGAAGAGGGAGAAGAAATGGTGGGAAGTGAGCGAGTGAGAGAGAGAGAGGGGGGGAGGTAGTGTGGGGGAGGGAGGGAGAAGAGAGATGACACCTTTTCTCTCCAAAATTTAAAAATTAGAAAAGGGTCATTTTCATAATGATGGAAAAGGCAAATACATAACGTGGGCTAGAAATCTAGGCACTAGGCCCTAAATATAGAGATAAAAGAGCACTTTTTACAGTAGTTACATGCTGGAATCACTCAAGAAAGGGCTGGAAATCTAGGTACTATGCCCCAAATATAGGGGTGGAATGGCACTTTTTAGAGTAATTACATGTGAGAGTCACTCCAGAAAGGGAACTTGTCACCTTGATGAATTGACTTAATCACTCTCTTAAGTAATTCCTTAGGGGCATAGGACAATACTTAGGTGGAGGTCTCTTGCTCATACACATTATATATTTGGGACTAAAAGCCCTCCAATAGTAGCTACCCAAACCAATGGAAAGACTTATAGAAGAGCAAACCTGTACTTAGACCCTCCCCCCCCCCAACAAGACACAAGCAAACTCCACAACTCCTCCCCACCTAAAAAGAAGCCCAAAGTAGAAGAGAATGTACAAACTACTATTGAGAAGTTTGCAAAAGCCAAAGACCATATGTGAAAGCCATGGAATTGACTTGGTCATGATCTTAGAGTCTGACACACATACTTGGTGTTATGAGACTGATAGGAAACCCTAAAAGATAAGACTAGGAAAGATTATTTATATGTAAAAGGTTTGCAGATAAATAAGGTTCAAGGGATTTCAAATGCAAAATACTTAAGCAATGGTTAATAAGCATAAAAGTTAAAGTAAAAAGGGAAGTAAGTGGTGTACCATGGAAGCCCAAGGGACACAGAAGAGGGCGTAAAATGGTGCACAATGGAAGCCCAAAAGTGTAAGAGGGCGCCCAATGAAATCTCAAATATGTAAGAGGGCGCCCCCTTCTAGGGGTAGTTGAAGAGTTTAATTTTACTTGAAATCCTACAAGAGTTTGATTTTCAAATCAGATATAGAAAAAGAAAATTTACTTTCGTGTGGCAGATGCTCTAAGTCAAGTACCCCTGATAAATGAGTTGAGTTTTACTCAACTAGAAAGTGAATTGTTGGCTCAGTTAAAAGGAAAATGTGCTAATGACCCAACACCCATGATAAATGAGTTGAGTTTTACTCAACTAGAAAGTGAATTGCTGGCTCAATTGTTATGGGCTACCACACCTCCAAGAGGGAACTCAATGCATTCACCTAAGGGAAGAGTAATAGAACACAACTGTCATAGGGCACTTACCAATGCTTCAAACTTGAGTCCCTTGAGGCCTCCAAGCTCACTTGTTAAGCTCCACCTCCATGCTGTCACCGTAGAGTCGCTCGTATCGTTGCATAAGGCAATCACTCTCTCTCACTCTCCAACACAAGCATGCAATATATAAGCATAGAAGAGCACAAGTGCTTGAATGTTCTCTCTCAAGACACAAAGAAGAGCTCTCAATAGCACAAAGGGGGATTGTGTCCATTCATTATGAGAAAATGCCTTATATACATTTGGCCCTTATTCATACTTGGGCGCCCAAAGCTTACTTAACTAAGGCCTTGGGTGGCCAATAACTCATAATGTACAACTTTTATAGTGCCTTTACATGACACTTATTAATGTCTCAAATTGGAGGAACATACTTGTTAATCCAAAATGGGATTAACATCCCCCCTACCTTATGTAGGTTCTGTCCTCAGAACCTGTTATTACTGAGGTCAAAAGACCTGGTCGTCGAACTCATGACGGTAGAAGTTTCAACGGGATTGAAGCTTTTTGAGGGTTCTTCTGAATGATGTGACATGCAAGTAGGCGAGAAGACACCTTAGGCAATGATAGTACAATATCATGCCTCTGTTAAATGGACCTTGATTCATGTCGAATTGTAGTTTTTCAGCCTCATACCCATCATATTGTTCCTTGGGTTGATCGATCAAGACCGCGAGCAATTTTAAGAATCTAAAACTGGCCACTATTGCTAGGTCCAGGATACAGCGCCATGTATGTATCCAATTCAGCATCTGTTTTCTTTATTCCCTTATGTTTGTAAATGTGGCTGGCATGAAGATTGGAAAGTTATAACAGACATGCGAATCTTGCTGCTTGGCCTCTTGAAATTCCAAAGGTGTCCATCTCGTCTTTAGTGGCATGTACAAGGGATCAACTCGTTGAGTTGGTGGCGCACACATATATACATGGCTGTATTCTGGAATTGTTAGGAATTCCTTTTTCTAGTCTGGCTGTATTCCAAAATCTTCTAACTTGGGATGTACATTATCTGTGATAATTGTTGCATAGCCCCCTCTTGTGTGGACTGGGTGAGCTTTCCTCCACCTGCTGCTGCAGAAGCAATAACTGAACATAAATGTTACCACTCTGATTTCCAGCAGGTCAGCATATTGTGGATTGGCTAATTTGGTCTGTCGTGCCACGTTAGACCACAAGGTGCCCTCTCTAGCCAAAGGTAGCAGTAATTCTAAATTTGGGTGAGGTGCTCGGAGAGGGTACGATACATAATATTGCTTTGTTGGTGTGACATCGGAGTAGGCCTCTGGCAAAATCATTTGAGTTGGCTCAAGAGTTGGCTCAAATGGTGTTATTTGTATTAGTGTTGGCTTTAGTAGTGGATTGCCAACTATGAAGCCTTCATGCTCTGCACCATTCAAGGACTCCAAATTAGTATCATCAGTAAAAGCTTGAATATTGTCTTATGGGAGAGTATGTCGTACTTCCTGAGTTTGCCGTGGAGGAGACCGGTCAGTGCTGGGGGGCGAGAGGGTTAGTGGGAAATTCTATATGTTGAGAAGAGAGAGTAGAAAAAATGCACTCTACTTGAGACTTATCAGTAGGCGGAGCATTAGGATACGGATTAAGTAATTTGCTGGCTACATTAGAATACATAGGGTAATTAGGGTTAGATGATGTATTGGATGTCTCTTCTTGACCATGACCTAAGCTGGGGGGGTGGGTGGCTAGGCTTGTGGAGTTTCATAAAATCTTGGAGCTCAGTGATGTCCTCAGAACTTATGTTAGGATATTCGATATGTGTTTTATCAAAAGTGTAGAGGACATTGGTTAACACGGATTCTAAATGTTTGTAGATATTATGGTATAGTTTTATAATACCAAAAGGGTGATTATAAGGAAGATTCACATTAGTTTAAGTGCTGGTGAGTATGTAGACTTCTAGCCATCCATGGCTTATAATCCATTGATAACTTTGTGCTACCACCTCGTAGTTGGTCGATGTTTTGGGAATATCATCTGGAACAAACAAGTCTAATTTTCGACACTGTTGTCTAAGATTTCAAAGTTTTAGAGCACCTCACACCAACTACAAAGGTTTGGCACAATGGGGTGCAATGGATAAAAGTAAATATCTTGTGGATTAGTTAATACTACATCCCTATGCAAAATTCCACATCATGCTCAGTATTTTGCTTAATGAGGGTTAGTTCACCTAGGCTAAGGTCCTCAAACAGATTTATATCATATTGAAGCAATGAGAGGGTTAGTGTAGACAAAAAAAGAGTAATAGTTTGAGGAGGGGCCCGAGGAGTTACTGGCAACAACTGACCTATCCCCGAAGCTTGCTCAAGAAGTAGGCGCATTCATCTGTAGGTTCTTATTTTTTACTTTGGTCCTGTATGTCTAGTTGTCATTCTAATTCTTGTATACGGGAGTCATTAGTACTGAGGAGGTTTGATATGGTTGTTTCTCTGACCATCCTTGTAGAATCTAACTCCTCGAAGTGCCTTGTTGCTTCCTCTTGTGCACCTAGGATAGCCTCCCTTCCCTAAGCTTCTGTGATTCTTTGAAGTCTTTCAGCAGCCAATCTTTGACTGTCTTGTATCTGTTGGGTGACTTGCATCATTGCCTCTTGGTGTGCAATCACCATTCTCTGCATCTCAACTTAATGGTATCAGATTATAAGCCATGGATGGCTAGAAGTCTACATACTCACCAGATTATAAGCCATGGATGGCTAGAAGTCTACATATCAAGGCATATTCTTTGGCTAGGGACGTATGCTAGAGCTCTTGTACTTGCTGTGGGCATGGATGGCTGGCTTGTGGTTATGGGTAAATTCCTTACTGAAGTTACTCTTTAGCCTACTTAGATCCGTATTCTCTTTAATTCTTTGGACAATAGTTTTGCTGAGAACCAAATTATTGTTTTCCATTACTTGGTACCTGGCCTTTTGCTCCTCGGTGGCCTTTAAACTCTTCATAATCACATCCCTATGTGTGGCCTCTGCTGTTGTCAGGTGTTCTTGCAAGGTCTGTACTTTGTTGGACTCTCGAATTTGCTTCCAGAGTGTAGCATTACAATCATAAAGCATATGTGTTATGAGGAGATGGCGCCTCCATACTCATTGCTCCTGCTCGCACAGTGATGCATTTGTGGTTGCTGCCCCTTCCAGTTTTGCATGTAGCAGATTCAGTAGCTTATCCAATCCTTCCACCGTTTCCTGAAAGAAATTTTCATAATCTAGATTCTGTAGAAATGATGGCTCTGGTATCATCTCTTTGTCCTCCATATGCCTTCTTTTGCTTGGAATGGTTGTATCTTCATCTCTTGGCCTTTTATCTGTATCCAATGGCGCTGTTGGAACTTGCACCGGGAGTGATGTTGCTTCTTCAAGCTCTTGGAGTTCTTCAGCTGGCACTGCTTCTGCTCCAGTCTCTGGTTGCATCCCCGCAGGTGTGTCAAACATAGTAGAATTTTTGAGTGGAGACAGGTTTTTGAATATTAGCTGAGTTGGGCTTTGAGAAGGAGTCATATGCTGTGTTTCTTCTAGTGTGGCCTCGCTAACAGTGGCTTCTTGCTGCTCAAGTACTTCTTGGTACTTGATCTCTTCTACGAGCTCAGCCTCAATCCTTTGTGTTTCCTCAGCCACATTTGGTATGATGCCTCTCATCTTCCTTTCTGTCTTCTTTTTTCTTCTTCTCTTGATATCCTTCATTATTGCCTTTGTTTCCATGAGGACAGCTTGCCCTTTTTGTATCTTTACAGTAGTCAGTGCTCGTTGCTCTGGGAGGAGTGCCAATTGCATTTGCTCTGTTGGTTCTGGTGGTGGGAGCTGTAGAGCTTCACGAATTAGATCTTCAGTGATGAAGACTTGTTCTGTGGTGTCATCGGCTTTTGTTACTGTACCCTGCTTGGTGGCTTTGTCATATGTCTTTATGTGTTCGGCACAAAGCTCCGTGTTTATATTCCTAGGGAGAACCTATGCCATCCTGCTGAGCCCCACCTTCTCCAGCTTGTCCTTCACGTCTACCTCTTCCAGAATCTGAAGGCACTTTGGGCTGTGATACTGCAACACCGTCTTTCCATGTGCCGTGTGGATCTCCTTTTGGCTGATGATGGCACCATGGAAGTCTTGGGCGTATGGACTCAGGTAGTTCATCTTTGGGCCCCGTGTTGGCCTTTTCTTTTGGCTCATCGGGGATCCCGTAGCACTGTCCTATGTTACCGCAACATTGTCTTTGCGGCTTATGGGTTTGAGGTCGATATTTGTACATGTAAAAAAGATTAGTCTATAGACTGGTGGGGCATGTGCCACTCGTTGGTCTTTTTTTTTCTTTTTTTAAAAAATGGCAAGAAGGTTAATTGTGATGAGAAGGGTGTTAGTGGTGTGAGCAATAAACGAGGTGTGTTAGTTATGATATTAAAAAGGTCAAATTAGATATTAAAAAGGTCAAATTATGTAACGTGAAAGTGCAGGTGTTAAAATCGTAAGTGCAGGTCATGAGGGGTAATCCCATGAACCGGGGAAAACCTGTGAGATGGATGTCCATGGGATGGAAATCCGTGAGAGTTAGTTGTGTGAGATGGATTTCCGTGAGGTTTAGTTTTGTGAGAGTTAGTTTCATGAGACGGATTTCTGTGAGATGGATTTCTGTGACAAGGAAATTCGTGAGGTTTAGTTTCGTGAGAGTTAGTTGCGTGAGACGGATTTCTGTGTGAGAAGGAAATCCGTGAGATGGATTCCCGTGAGAAGGAAATTTGTGAGGTTTAATTTCGTGAATGATGAAGAGAGTTAGTTACGTGAGACGGATTTGTGAGAAGGAATTCCGTGAGATGGATTTCCTTGAGAAGGAAATCCTTGAGGTTTAGTTTCGTGAGAGTGCAGGTTTTGGCCTTTTCCGTGAGACTGCAGGTTTGGTCGTGAAGTATTTATGTTTTTTTTTTTGTAAACTTGATTAATGCATGATTGGATCAGATCGCCTAGCGGAGTTTAGTGTAAGGATGATCGATCACAAAGCAATGAATAATGATGAAAAAAGGTCCTTTTTTGAAAATGCAAGAAGTTTGTTCGACATGCAAAGACTTTGTGTGCCCGAGACATTTAATTGATTATGATCAAAGTTTGAAAAGATGAAAAGAAAAGAAAAAACAAAGAAGGGCCCAATCTCCCACCTCAATACGTAAGTTTCGATTTGAATTCGAAGAAGTGATGAGGGATGCGATGCAAAGAAGGCGCGATTACGTTTGAGCACATGATGAAAGGCGATTGCAAAATGACGAAAAAAGGAAAGAATTTCGAATTTATGGCGCAGCCGTCGGATTGGGCGGCTGCCTTAATGAAGAATGCCACGTGTTGTCCTACGATTGGTTCGAAAAAAGTAACGGTTTCATGACGTGAAGCACTTTGGACCAGTTCACGGCGTGAGGTGTTTTACACCAGTTTACGGTGTGAACCTTTTTGTACCAGTTCATCATTGCGTGAACTTTTTTGGATCATGTGTGTGCAAGATTGATACCTTCTGTTTCTCTTCATGCTCAGACATTCAAACATGCATATAAAGGAGTGAATGATACCCAGTTTTACCTTGTATCCATTTTGTGACTAATGGATACCTTCATCTTTTTATTGTCATGGGAACCAAGGTGGCACTTTAGCACTTCTGGGTAGGTGTTGTTGTAGGCGTTTTAACTCTATGTGGACCTTGTTGGGTTGGCTTCTTCCTCCACACCAGGGTTTGTACACTCTTGGCATTGGTTTTAGTTGGGAGTTGGTTTTGAATGCCTTTACTACCCTTTCCTTTGTAAGAGGTGTTTGCAAACGGTGGCCACTGGGTGGGGTTTGGGCACCCATACTGTCGTATTGCTTGGTAGTAACCTTGTGCCATTAGTAAGTCCTTTCGGACCCATTGCTTACAAATGCCTTGTGGAGTGTTGATTTGTTTGGAGTACCGCCAACTTACTTGTGAAGACCATTTCTATTCCTTGACTCCTTTTTGAACCCTTCTTGTTGATTCCTTATTAACCTCCTTCTCCTCCTTGTGGACCTCGTTTCTAAGTTGAATCTTAGGCACCGAATGTTGTGTACCCTGTGACTTGGGATGCTTTTTACGTAGGGATTGTGGAATTACTACCTTTTTTACTTCATTAGTTGATGTCATCGTGCTTGGTGTTTCTATCTTTTCAATCATGGCCTGCTTCCCTATGTTTATCGGGCTCCATAAGGGTACGAATATGACATTGTCACCCTCGTTCAGTAGTGCTGTCCTCTTCTCCCATTGGATATCACAATTGTTGCTGGCGCGCAAATCCAGGATCGTCCTAGGATCATTTCCTCTTCCATGGAGCCTGCAAAGGCAGCATGACAAACACCTTCCCAACCAAGGAATTATTTTTAATGGAAATGTTAACACTTAAAAATCGCTCAGCTTTCGTAGTTGTCAAGTGCACACTGCGTACTTGTGTGTTGGTGGTTTCAAGGTGCGGTTTATCTAAGGCTACCCATGTCTCATATGAGATCAAGTTATGACTTGATCTCGTCTCTATCAATGCAATGCTCATTGCATGACATTTAGCCATAGAGAGCCCCACCCTAGGTTGTACTGGCTTAATGTTCAACTCCTCTTTGTTCGTAAGAGTTAGTGAAGCCATGTTTACGTGCAACATTCTCTTCTGGAGTATCTATTTGGCTTTGGCCTCCCTTGCCTTAGCCTCTTCTTGAGCTAGCTGGATTTTTTCCTTTGCGAGCTACTTTTGTTGTTTTAAGAGATATTCTTGCAAGAGCATCTCTTGGGTCAGTGGTCCAAAATATTTTTTGAGTTTGCTCCCATTAACATAACCCTCTATCTGTATGCCCGCAATTGTCTCAATTCTAATCGACCCCCTGAGGTGTGATCTCAGACACTCGGAAGGGTCCTAGACCTTTGTACTTGAGTTTATTTTTTCTAGTGCTTCCTACATCATACACGAGGACAAGGTCCCCCGTTTCCAGTTCTTTTTGTTTTAAGTTTTTGTGGAACCAATGTTTTCTTCGTAGTTTTTTGACCATGAGTCCGTGCGATACAATTAGTCTGGCCTCATCAAGCTTCTCTAAATCAATTAGCCTTTAAGCTAATGCATTCTCTGTCAGACATTCTTGCATTGCAATCCTCAAGCTCATAATGAAGTATTCCATAGGCATTACTACCTCAACACCATAAGCTAGATGGAAGGGAGTGTATCCCATCTACCACCACTAGATGGAAGGGAGTGTATCCCATCTACCTTATATGATGTTCGATATGCCCATAAGGCTGCTGTCAACTTATGCTCCCAATTTGTTCGACTTGCTTCCAAAGTTTTCATCAAGATAGTACACAAAATCTTGTTTGTACTCTCTACTTGACCATTAGCTTGTGGATAATAAGGTGATGATTTCTAGTGGATTACTAAGAATCCGACAAGTAAATGATCAATCACCTCATTAATAAAATGTGAACTGCGATCACTAACTAATTCTAATGGGCAGCCGAATCTCGAGATAATTTGCTCATATAAGAATTTTTATGTTGTTCGTGCATTAGTGTGAGACCCCTGCCCTCTATGCACATTGAACTCTGGAGTGCTAGCAGCGGAAGTAGCAACCTCACGCATAGGGCAGAGCTTCCCACTCGGAGCCTTGCCCATGAATGTTCGGGCAAGGGACTAGTCCGGCGGCTCTTCCAAAACCGAACTCGGAAAAACTTTTCTCGCCCAGAAAGCATAGGCGATTCCTCTAGGAAAATCTTCTAACAAAAATTTATCTAACGAGTCAAGAGTCTAGGCTATCCTTCACTCAGATGACCGACTTGAAGGAGGAATAATCTTTACGCATGATTCATAGAAACCAACGCTTTTTTTCTCATCAAAAAGAGGCACAGCCGTTGATCTGATCTCTTAAAGCAGATTGTCCAGGTTTCTAAGCTACTGGTCATATCCTAAATGAACTCCTACCGAGATTAACCTTTATTATTTAATTTATAAAACTTCCACCATTCCAGCCTAACCCCATCCAATCCCATGGGTTAGCCAACCACTGTACATGGTGGTGGAATATTCAGTTACTCACACACCCATAATTGAAATGTCATTTCTTAGCTTTAGCTTTCGAAAACAGTTATGCACGCACACCTTGTACGCACACATTCCACTTTCAAAACATGGAAGAGTAACCAAATATCACACGAATACATTGATTACAAAATAACATAACTCAAAAATAATCTAGTTCCATTGTTTTCCAATCAAGTGTCATCCGGACTCTTCGTTGAAGACCGGCTAGTCAACCAACGAGATCCAGTTTCATAGTTTCTAGTTTACTTAATTAAATTTCTCGCCAATCCAAAGAAGGATTTTTCCATTGAGTTTGTTTTCATCTCATAAAAAGCTATTTCACGAGAAAACATCTCTAGTATTGGTTTCACAAGACCTTTCATTCAGAACCTAGACTTCCTTAATGGAAATCACGAATCTCGTATCTCGGGTGATCCATCCATTAAATACAAATCAAAACGAATTTCTTACTTATTTCAAGACGAATTTCTTACTTATTTCTAGACGATTTCAGGTCTTAGAGGAAACTTCTCTAAATCAGGTAGGTATCCCTTCTTCGTACAGAAGAAATGGGGATGGTCACAAGTCTTTGGCTTGATTTATGATTCAAGAGATGGGCATGCATCTTACTGTCCACCTTTCTCATGTGGTCATGGTCTAGCACCAAAATGCTTGAATTTATTCATAGATTTATTTCCTATAGATATTTCTCCATTTATCTCATAAAATAAATGTGAATTCTAATCGCATAGATAAACGTCCACCAATAATATGAAAATTCGTTCTACTTTGGATATAAAAGAATTATAAATAATTCTACTCCATGAATAATGAGATTTAAACATGGATATTTCTTTTCTAAATTATCCTTCAATAAATATGCATGCATCATTTCATTAAAATATCCGCATAAAAATATTCTTAAGCATTCTCTTTTCCATTTAAACCTAGGCATCAACATGCCATGGAAATTTGATGAAACATTCTCTGTTGATGCTAAAATTAATTATGAATATTCATATTTAAAAATATGATAAAAATTCTTCTTTTGATAAACAAAAATATTCATGTATATACATACCATGAATATACATATTTAAAATATATTCACACATCTACTTGTAATATTTAAAATGTCTAGGCATAAGCATACCATGAATATACATAATAATATATTCACATAACCTCTTTTGTCATCTAAACAATCATGCATACACATGCATGAATATAATTATGAAAATATAATAAAATTTTCTCTTTTTGACATTTAAACATTTATGTATACACATACTAAGAATGTATAAACATAAATATAATGAAAATCCTTCTTTTAGCATTTAGAATATTTATGCATAGAAATACATAAATATTTATACATAAAAGTATCATAAAACTTTCTCTTTTAGCATTAGAGTATTTATGCATAAAATATCATGAAAATTTCTCTTTTAGCATTATAATATTTATGCATAACATGATTTGAATATGATAAGACTTCCTCTTTTAATATATAAATTATTTATGCATAAACCTGAGCATAAACATAAACATAAATGCATCTAAACATCTTGTTTATTTAATAAAAATATTCAAATATAACTTCCATATGAAAATAGATATATAAATGTTATCATAAGCTCTCTTTCATCATAAAATGAATAATTATAAGATTTCTTATCATAAAAACAAGATTAAATGAATTAATCTCATTCTTAGAAGTAGGTTAATAAACAAAAAAATGTTTAGCCTTCATCTCTAGCTTAATAAGCTTAGAGTTTAGGGTAAGAAAATGAGATTAGAATTAAGGTTTAACCTTCCAAGAAGGATTTAACCATAAGAAGTGAGTATTCCTTCATAAAAGAGTGAATATAAATCATAAACAATACACTTAAGCATAGGAGATTAACATTACTTAATCTAAACAACAACATAATTCAAGAAGGGCATTGTTTTAAGAAGAAACCATGAGATGGAATGCTTCCCAAGCATGTAGAGGAGAAGAAGATAGTATAAACAACATTTTTTAGGCTTACCCTTGATTTGGGCTTGATTCTTTAACTTGTAAGGAGATGTGTAGCCCTCAAGGAGGAAGAGGCTTGGCCACCAAGAGAAGAGGGTAGTCTTTAAGAGAAGAAGAGGTTTAGTGAAGCACCAAAGCTTCACAATGGAGAGGCAAGGAAGAGGGATGAAGGGAATACACTAAAATGAAAATTACACTAGCATGAAAATGCACTAAGATGAAAATACAAAGGAATGCGGTTCTATTTATAAATGAGGGAGGCCACCAACCAAGTCCAACTGGGATCTAGAGGCTTCTAGTTTCAATTTAATCCAATTTGGACAAGTTTTAAACTAGTTAAGCCCACTTTCAGATCTAGTTTGGAAGAGGAGAGATGAGAGATGAAATATCCCATGATTTTGGAGTATTTTTTAATAAAAAAATAGGGGATTTATGGGACTTCTAGGCGCCTCCTTGAAGATCTCTTCCCACTCCCCTGAGGTGTCATAAGGCCTCCAAAAAGTCTCCTTTACATATCAGAAACTCATGATTATGAAATCCCCACCTCATGTAAGCCTTTCTTTACTATTTTCTTGTGGATAATTCCAAATTTTTCTATTTTTCTTTTAATTCTATTTTCCAACCTTATTGTATAAGGATATCACATTTTTAAAATCAAAATAATTTAATAAGGCTTTGAACTTTGAACTAGGAGTCTCCTTTTGGTCCACCCACCGTCCAAATCTAATGCAACTTAGAAATTTTTGATTAAAATTCTGTTTCAAGGGATCACTTCCTATTGGTTGGAAAAAAATACTTATCAAAAAATATTTTAAATTTTTATTACCTCTCTCTAGGCCAAAAACAAGAGAAAACAATGCCTTTTTGCATTATGAAAAGGGGATGATCATTGTGGGGACTGAAAGGAGAACTTACACATTTTTAAGAGCTGGGAAAGAATCTTACAATTAGCTCGCTTTGAGGCTCTGGCTTCTGTCCATTTAGTGAAATAGTCCGTGGTCACGATTATATATCGGGATTGTGATAGATGTGTCGTTGGACTAATGTTTCCAACAAAATCAACCCCCCATTTCTCGAAAGGTTGTCTTACAATAACATGGGTGAGTGGCATCCTGTCCCTTTGTTGTGGGATAGCAAATCGTTGACATTCCTCGTACCTTTTGACAAACTCTATAGTATCCCCAAATAACGTAGGCCACCATAGTCTTGCCTGAAGTACCTTGCGAGCCATAATCTCTCAGCAAAATGCCCTCTAGCTATCCCTGAATGAGCTTCATCCAATATCATGTGACGAACTCATCTTCTCTCACACATCTTCTTAGGACATTGTCCTTACCTAGCTTATATGGTTCTCCCGCAATTAATTGATAAGGTGCAGCAAGCTTGATAAGCCGTCGCATTTTATCTTTGTTCAAGGGTGTTTCTTGTGGAAAACCATAAGCTAGATAATCTGATATCTCATCGCTCCATTTAGGCACCATGTCCAGTTTCAATAAACAAGCATCAGGGAGGTCATCACATCAACGCCAGTTGTTGCTGGTTCCCCATTTGGAATTCTTGACATATGATCGGCCAACACATGCTATCTCCCCTTTCTTACCGTAACTGTAAAGTCAAATTCCAATAGTAATAGCAACAAGCATGTGATTCTTCCCGTGGTGCAAGGTTTGTTCACCAAATATAATAAGGCCTGATGGTCCACGAAGAATACAAATTTGTTGGCCAATAGGTAATGTCGATACTTCTTAACTGCATAAACCATGGCCAACCCTTCTCGCTCTGTGGTGGTGTAATTCACCTCTGTATCATTCAATTGACGACGACTAGCAAAGCAGACTCGATATTCCAATTTGAACTCACTGGGCTATGCTAGTATGCATTCAATAGTAGAGTTTGATGCATCGATATGCACATGAAATACGAGGTCCGAATTGGGGGGGTCTTAGAATTGGTGTACTAGCCAATGCTTGCTTCAATCGATCATATGCTTCCTGGCATTCCTCAATCCATTCAAAGACAATGAGTAGCTTGTATAGTGGCCTGACGATTTCAACATAGAAGATTATGAAGCGGCGGTAATACCCAACGTGGTCCATAAATCTTTACTCACCTTTGTAATTAGTGGGTGGTGGCAGTTTCCAAGATCAACTTGACCTTGTTTGTCATCCATGGATATACCATTCTTTGAGACAATGTGTCCCAATATCACACCATGTTTGACCCAAATTGGCACTTTAAAGGGTTTAGGGATATACGATATAATTGACATCGCTCAAACACATTCCTTAAGCAAGCTAGATGGTCTGTCCATTGAGAGTGTACACACAGATCATCAATGAATACCTCCAGCCACTTTTGTAAGTAGTCTTTGAAGGCTATGCACATCAATCATTGGAATGTTGTTGGGGCATTGGTGAGATTGAAAGGCATGACTTTGTATGCAAATGTCCCCCACATTGTATTGAAAGTTGTCTTATGCTCGTCTTCTAGCGCTATAGACACCTGATTGTAGCCTAAAAATCCATCCAAGAAGCTGTAAGTTTCTTCACCAGCCACTCTCGCCAAAACATGTTCCGTATAGGGGGCAATGGATAATGGTCTTTTCTAGTAGCTACGTTGACCTTTTTAAGATCAACACATACCCTAAGTTTCCCATTCTTTTTTGGCACTATTACGATTGGTGACAACCAATCCGTATGTTCTATCTCATAGATAAAATCCGCAACAATGAGTTTATCAATTTCCTCCTTTACAATTGTCACATATTTAGGATACATCTGGTATGGTCTCTGCCTAGTTGGCCTTGATCCTTCCGTTATTGGGATCGTATGTTGCACCACCTCAAGTGGTACACCCTTCATCTCCTTGTAGTTCCAGGCGAAAAAATCCTTAAATTCCTTAAGGAGAGTAACGAGCTCATTTTCTTCAGCCGAAGTCACAAGTCCTTAGCGATATAAATAGGTTTGGCTTCCTCCCATGGCCTCGCAATATCAACTTCTTTTACTTCAATTGGGCCATCATATGATGTGGACAACCCATCTTCCTTAACTCTTTTTGCCGTTAGTTTGACCACTTTCCATTCGTCCTCAACAATGTAGGTTTTGAAGTGGTCTGATACTAAAGGTAAGTCTAGTTTATCCTCATTCTTACTTTTTGTTTTAAACATGACTTTCCTGGCCTCTCGCTTAGCTTCTACCAAAGCTTTGTTTCGTTTTTGACGCCCAGCTTTCATAAGCTTAGGCGTTTTTGGTTCTTGAGGGATGACTTTCTCCTTATGTTTCCTTCAAGTGATATCTTACTCAATTCCTCACCCCAATCCTTAGAGAACTCATCATGTATCTTAGTGGCTTCGAGGTATCTCAGCCACCCACTGGGCATCCGTGAGTTCTTCTCTCGATTGGGTGGATCCGGTGTCGATCATATCTTCTTAGGATCCATCTTGGATTGTGACTTTGGTGTCACCCTTACCCACTTTTTTCACTTTTCTTCTCCGGGCTAGTTCTAGAAGTGGTCGCATCTGCTCGGTTCTTCCCCTTGTCCCCCAATTGGGCATGGGCTCGTGTCAGGACATTGAGTGGCGTGATATTTCCAAGCTACACACTAGTTGTTCAAACGATGGCCTGGTTAGAAGTGGAAGTCGAACCACTTGTGCAGTATGGAAATTCCTTGATCAAATGATCAATGCCGCATTTATTATAAGTAAGTACTGGCATGTCATTGGGCGAAGCAGTCAATTATTGGGGTTGGTGCATATGAACCACATTCTTGTTTGGACACTCAGCGACTCGATGTGGCCCACTGTAGCTAAAACATTGTAGCGGTCCTCTCCTCATGTTTGAGTTTATGTCCTTTCCCTTCCATTGTATCGTGGTTTGAAACACAGGTACTGGCGTGTTATTCTGTAGGACATAGAATTCTGGTGCAATCTCCGCAGCTTCCTTATAGTACTCTCCACTAAGTTCTACTTGATGCACCATATCAATATCTTATGATGGCTCTTCAATCAATACTTGGTTGATTTTAGCATGTGGTGGTTGTGGTGGTAGAACAAGTGGTGGTAGAGGTGAAGTGTCCTATACCCGAAACATCCCCCTAGATAAATAAGAAGAGTTGGGTTGTCCTACAGCTACAGTGACTTGCACAGGTGGTGCTGGTAGGGCCAATGGAGCTCTAGGTGCCGGTGGTTGGGCAACTGTTTGGAACCTTAGATATCTACACATGGAAGTGTCATGATTTCCTAATTTGTCTCACAGTGTGCATAATAGAGTAGTGGCCCTGCTCTTAACTATGGACATTCGGTGGTAGTGTGATTCAATCTGCACATAGAGCACCACACCAATTCCCTATGGGGGTAAAGATGGGTATGCCCATGCCCAGATGTTTCTCTTCCCTCCTTTACCTTCAATTTCTTTAGTATTGCATCACTAAGCAAGTCCATAGTCATGTTTCCGACTTGCTTGCTCCGAGTTTGAATCTCTTGGTGACTTGAAACACGCAAAGTCGTTGTTGCCGAAGATATTCTGACATCTTCCGATTGTGGCAATTCCAGCATATTATCTTCATATTCAATTGCCAGTTTGCAACATGCATCTAGACTAGTCGATCGGGCTAATAGTCTCTAACTCCTCTTTGGAAGCAAGGTAATAACTGATTGTTAGTTAGCCTTTCCCATAGTTTGCACCTTGAATTTAAGTACTTTAGGATGAGACACATAGTCTCTCATCAACTCCATTTCCTTTTGTTTGATATTGTGTAGTTGTGCCATAGGACTCCATCTATCGCCACGTCTGGCAAAGCTGAGCACAAACACATTCTTAAGTCGTGTGAAGTTAACCTTATCCTCGGATTTGAGGGTTCGAAACCACTGATGCGCTTTCCCTTCTAGAGCCAGTGAGAAAGCATGAATCATTGTTACGTTACTGGCCTGCACGTTTCACATGTGGATTCAAAAATCTCTACATGTTGAATAGGATTCCAAGTCCCAAAGATTTTTTGAACGAGGAAATGATGTGTGGCTTCATTTGGGAGGGTCGGGATTCTAGAGCAATGCCTAGTTCCGTGACCATTTCTCGGCCCATCTCTGCAACCATATTCAATAAATCCCTCCTTATGGCTGTATTAAGATCGATGGTTGGATCCACCCTTGGTTTTTGAGGAACTGCTCCCCCCTACCTATACCTCTTCCTCTTCCTATGTTGGCTCTTCTAGGCTTTGGTCTATGGGATGGTCCTGCCACTTCATTTTGGAATGGCTTATCATTAGCCGCCTTTGTATGCCTTTGTAGAATTAAGAGTTCCATGTCCTGTAGGAACGTGGTATGATTGATCATTTGCTCGATGTCCTTTTTAGTGTATAGGCAGTCTTCCACTTTGCCCACTACTATTGGTAGGTTATCCTCTTCTTCTAGGGTTACAAACCCTTCCTCCACTCTAGGCTCTTCATTAATGGGTTCTAATTTTGGAATTTCTCCCTCACTTCTTCCCATGACTATTTTCGGCTCTTTACCCCGTGTGATTGGGGTAAGTCTACACTTCCCATCACTTTTTTTTTGGCTCTAGCCCTTTGAATATCAAGCTCTTATTTCCTTAAGCTCAATTCTTGTTGTCATTCCACATCGATCCTTTTTAGATCTAACTCTACTTCCTTTGAGGTCGGGAAGAACACTCGACCCATCCTAGTTGCACTTTCCATGTCTCTTCTCATTCGAGGGGTGCCAGTGTTTGACAGCCTCGAATTTACGTTTGGATAGGCATTTCTTGCCTTGGACCAAGTCCAACATTGGTTGATGGACCCATGCCCGTAGATTGCACTTCTTCGTCATTGCTAGTTTGGAGACCAAAAAATCCTTGGGCTATATCAATGATATCATTAGATTTGGTTGGGGAGGGTGGTTTCTCCTCTTCCCCAAGCCTAGAGTATCGCAACCCTTTTTCTATGGATTCTTCATTACTAGTTTCAACTGTGGTTAGATTTCTTAAGAAACTCAATTGAGTGCTTACTGAGTGGCCTGAACCCACACTCTTTTGATAGGAAGATCTTGGGTGATTTGATGCACTATCGTCAGGAGTGAGGTCATCTTCGATGAGTTTTCTAGACCTCAAGTGCATGTATGTGTGCTTTGATAAGCTATTTTGCTACCCCAATTAAATTTTCATCAGATTTTGTCGACTTGGTTTCTGAGGCCATGAGATTGCAGACAATAGTTCACGGCATGAAGTGTCAGAAAACAGTTCACGTCATGGAATGATTTTCTGCACTTTCATGTGTTTAAAATTTTTGCTTTTGGACTGAGAATTCAACGTTACCTTGTTATGATTTTCAATTTTCTCAAGACTTCTTTAACCTTTATCTGACTATACCAAGTTCGTAGTTTGATTTGATTAAGGCGTGAAATTACAGAAAAAGTTCACACCGTGAAGAGAGAAGGTTTCACGTCGTGAAAAGAAATTGGTTCACATCGTCGCTCGTGAACTAAAAATGGTTCACACCGTGAAGGGTACTAAAATGGTTCACGTCATGAAATGAAAATGTTTCACGTCGTGAAGTGCTCTGAAATAGTTCACATCGTGAATGATTTTCTACACGTTCACGATTCTTAATTTTGTCAGACCTCGTGGGGTCAGATGTGCCAGGATAAGGCTACCTATTTTTGGCAAGGTAATCCCGTGAATTGCGGCATTGATGTCGTGGAGTCCTTTTATCTTACGATGCCTACCTCAGTGGTGTGTACTTATGTATAGCATTGGGCAACTCATGTTATGGAGTTTGAGCAGATGGACCCCATCTTTTCTACAGAGTCTTTACATCTTGCGATCCCGATCTTTTCAGAGGATGCTTTTGTACTACAACATTTGGCTACTCTTGGTACAAATTTGGAGCGGATTGACTTTATTTCTTTTAAGGGTTCCAGTGAGGAGAAGTTTGCTTCTCCCAGGATTGATTATATACATGATTTGATCTTGGTTAGTTTTGAGGTTTTTCATACCTTCTCTATTTCTTTTAAGGGTTCCAGTGAGGAGCAGTTTGCTTCTCCCAGGATTGATTATATACATGATCTGATCTTGGTTAGTTTTGAGGTTTTTCATACCTTCTCTAGGCTGGATACACGACATTCGACTTTGGGGAGTGTTCTTACACTTGGGTTTGGAACCATTATTTGGAGCAGCACGTCGCAGCCTATATGGTTATTTTCTTCCAGAGGAGCGGTGTACCTGGCAGTTTGTTCTATTGCTTTTGTAGCTGAGTTACTGAGGAGATTGCTTGTGGAGCTTTCCCCATTTATGGTCCTGGGTATTTTTCCCAGTCGTGGAGGTTCTTTTGCTCCAGTCGGCTGCCTGCATGTAGTAGTATATATAGCTGGCATGCCTCCCTCATATTTCACTGCTTAGCATTGCTTGTCTAGCTACAGTCCCTCACTCATGAGGTTCTCCCCTCTTGCTCGGGACATGTATTCCTTTTGGTGATGATATTGAGATCAGGTTCTCACCTGTGTTTTCTCTCCATCTTTCTCTCTCACTCTCTCTTCTGTGTTTCCACTTTCCCTTCTTCCGCTGCACATTCAATCATTTACATGACACTTATTAATGTCCTCAATTGGAGGAACATACTTGTTAATCCAGAATGGGATTAACATCAGTTAAAAAGAAAATGTGCTAATGACCCTAGCTATCGAGTAGTTTGGAATTACTTCATTAAAAAAGATAACTCTCAAATATAGAGTAAAGAAAATGCAACTTTTAGTGATATAAAGATGTCAATTAAAAAAATAATGGTTTAAAGGAATCACTTAAAGAAGGGTCAATAAGTGAAAAAGATCGTTGGAAATTTTTTCCCATTGATAATGGGTACTTTTTATATAAAGATTACATTTGTGTACCTAAAGAAGAAAATATTCGTGAGAATATTTATTTGAAAGTCATGACAATCCAAGTGCGAGGCACCTGGGAATTTCTAAGACCTATGCAATTGTTAAAAAAACGGTTTTATTGGGCAGGTTTAAAGAAGGACATCTAGAATTACATTATAAAATACCCTAAATGCCAAGTTAATAAAGCTAAGCGCCTAAAAGTAAGTGGAATATTACAACCACTACAAATACCTGAGGGTAAGTGGAAAAGTATTTCTATGGATTTCATAGTGGGACTACCCCGAACAAGTAGAGGGCATGATTTAGTGTGGGTAGTAGTGGATAGTTTAACCAAGTTAGTACAATTTATACCAATTAAAAAAGAATTAAAAACACCAAAATTGGCTTGAATGTTTATCCATCATTTATACAGATTGTATGGATTACAAAAGATATATAGTAAGTGACCGAGATATAAAGTTTACAAGCCACTTTTGGAAAGAAGTGTTCAAAAAATTAGACACCAAACTTAGTACGAGTACATCTGAACAGCCACAAAGTGATGGGGACAGATGGAAAGGGTTAACCAAGTCCTAAAACATATGCTTCAAGCATATGCTAATCATAAGCAAAATAATTGGGATGAGTATCTTCCTTTATTAGAATTTGATTATAATAATGCTAAACATTCTACTTATCGATTTTAGTCCATTCATGCTAATGTATGGATTTTAACCCAGAGCACCCATAGTAGTTGGATTACAAAAAGAAAAATTGCCATGCAAGAGATGGTAAACATTGCAAAAAGTAGGGCCGTTCTATTAGTTATGAGAAAGGTAAAAGACGACCAATTGATTTTGAGGAAGAGAATTTAGTTTATGTAAAAGTTTTTGAAAAGTCAAAAACTTTAAAAAGTGGAAAGTATTCCAAAGCTAAGTCCAAGGTATTGTGGTCCTTATACAATACTTAAAAAAATTGGAAGTGTAGCTTACAAGGTAGCTTTACGTGAAGGTTCCAGATTACAGCCTATCTTTCATGTTAGTAGACTAAAATGCAATATGGGAAACAATGGCAACGTCATTGAAAAAGAAGAAATAGTGGATTTTATAAAACAACGTATTCATCCACATGAGCCTGAAAAGATTCTCAAAAATCGAGAAAAGAAAACTAGACATTTTGTGTTTAAATAATTTTTAGTAAAGTGGAAAGATAGATTAGAAGAAGGATCAACTTGGGAAAGAGTAGCTACACTAAAGAAAAGGTTTCCTGAGTTTGTTTTTAAGGATGAAAACTTCTCTTTCAAGGGGTAAGAAATGTTATAAGACTAACAGGAAACACTAAAAGGTAAGACTAGGAAAGACTATTTATATGTAAAAGGTTTGCATATAAATAAGATTCAAGGGATTTCCACTAGGAAATACCTAAGCAATGGCTAATAGGCATTAAAGCTAAAGTAAAATAGAAAGTAAATGGTGCACAATGGAAGCCTAAGGGACACAAAAGAGGGTGCCCACTTCTAGGGGTAGTTGAAGAGACATTGGCTAATGAAAAGGTAATGTTTAGCCAATGAAAGATCAAGGGGGTTGAACTTGGAAGGTCATGCACCACTTAGGCCTATATCACCATGAGTTTAGGGTTTATTTGGGAGATGGTTGGGTGGAGAGTCAAAGTACTAGTCCTACAAGTCCTCAAGCTTATAATGCAAGAGCATTACATTGGTATCCGAGCCAAGTTCTTTTTTCTTGCATGTTTCCATTGAGCTACTCCTTTCTAACTCTAATTATTCTTATACCCATTAATCTCTACTCCTTAATCTCATTTCTATTCATTTCCATAAGCTAATCCCTAATTTCTCAAATCTTCTCCATACAAAATACCTTTTGTCTAATAAATTGGGCATACTTTGGAGTTCTACATGGAGCAAGTGGAGTACAAGACAAGCTTGAAGGATCATTGAAGCAAATATCAACAAGGAAGAATCAATGAAATTATTCTTCACATCATGAGGGACAATTCATAATTACCTAACTAAGTAAGGTCATTGTGTTGCATTGTTTTTTACTTTGTAAGAAATTTTCCATTTTACTTAGTGTTAGAGTTTCTCTATAGCAAGCTATATATTGAGTGAGATTTAAATTCTTTTGTTCCATAGAACTATTATCCCATGGAACTATTATCCCACTCCTCCCAATTTTGATCTTCTTTACTTTGTAAGAAATTTTCCATTTTACTTAGTGTTAGAGTTTCTCTATAGCAAGCTATATATTGAGTGAGATTTAAATTCTTTTGTTCCATAGAACTATTATCCCACTCCTCCCAATTTTGATCTTCTTTATTTTCAGGAAGATACTCCTTTAAGAATAATTCCTTGAATGAATTCCAAGAATCGAAAACTTGCCTAGCCTCCACTAAACTCATCCACCACTTATAATCTTTACGGTGTAAGGATATGCTAGCTTCAATGGGGTGGTCAAGCATATTTCTTAAAAGATGCAAATCTTGTGATTTTTGTAGAAAAATATGGACCCCATATTTATTTCTCTCCTTCTCTTCTCCAGTAAAAGTGGGTGACCTTAAATCTTTGAATACCATACCCTGGTCTCTTATTTTAAAACCCTCTTCAAATATGGTTTTATTCAACCCTTTTTTATAATTTTTTCCCTTCCCTCACTAATGTTACTTTTAGATATTTCTTTTACTCCTAATCCTTCCCCTCCCATCAAGAAGCTAAGAAGAGCTATCATTTTCTCAAGTTTGTTTTCTATATTAGAGATTTTTTCTTTCATCTCCTTCATTTCCATATCCTCATAATCATTAAATTCTAAAGCTTGCATATCTATTTCATTTAGTTTTGAGAAAAAAAAAATTTAATGTCGTTGGTGGGGCATATACTCTAAGTCGAGCACCCATGATAAATGAGTTGAGTTTTACTCAACTAGAAAGTGAGTTGCTGGCTCGCTTAAAAGGAAAATGTGCTAATGACCCTAGCTATCAAGTAGTTTAGAATTACTTGATTAAAAAAGATAACTCTCAAATAGAGGGTAAATAAAATGCAGCTCTGCTGCTAGTGATATACGAGTGTCACTTTAAAAAGATAGTAGCTCAAAGGAATTAGTTAAAGAAGGGTTAATGCAACTACTAGTGATATAAGAGGTTCACTTTAAAAAGATAGTAGCTCAAAGGAATTAGTTAAAGAAGGGTCAATACAACTACTAGTGATATAAGAGGGTCATTTTAAAAAGATAGTGGTTCAAAGGAATCACTTAAAGAAGGGTTAATAAGTGAAAAATAATTTTCCATCGATAATGTAAAGGTCGCATTTGTGTACCTAAATAAGAAAATATTTGTTATATAAAGGTCGCATTTGTGTACCTAAATAAGAAAATATATAATGGATACTTGGGTCACATTTGTGTACCTAAATAAGAAAATATTCGTGAGAATATTTTATTAGAATGTCATGACAACCCAAGTGTGAGGCACTCGAGAATTTCTAAAACCTATTCACTTGTTAAAACATAGTTTTACTAGGCAGGTTTAAAGAAGGACATCTAGAATTATGTTATAAAAATCCCTAAATGCCAAGTTAATAAACTAAATGTAAGTGGAATATTACAACCACTACAAATACTCGAGGGTAAGTGGTAAAGTATTTCTATGGATTTCAAAGTGGGACTACCCTGAACAAGTAGAGGGCATGATTTAGTGTGGGTAATAGTGGATAGGTTAACCAAGTTGGTACAATTTATACCAACTAAAAAAGAATTAAAAACACTAAAATTGGCTAGAATGCTTATCCATCATTTATGGGTGAAAGCATGATAAGGTGGTACACTTTCTACCAGCTGCAAAGGTTGCTACCACACTTGAAGACAACAAATATTAGTGGATTGAAAATCATCATAAGATGCATTTAGCAATTTATCTAGTGCCTTTTAAATATAATAAATGTGAAATAAGATTAAACAACCATGTTTTAATTCTCTAACTCTGCATAAAAGTGTTTCACAACCAGTTGTAAACCATTGTAAACCATTGTTTCACAACCAGTTGTAAACCATTGTCCAGGACACCACATTATCATGCTTTCACCCTTATACAGATTGTATGGATTGCCAGTAAATATAGCATATGACCAAGAAACAAAGTTTACAATACCAATGTAATGCTCCTTTTCCTCGAAAACAAACTCAGGAAACCTTTTCTTCAGTGTAGCCACTCTTTCCCAAGTTGACACTTCTTTTCGTCTATCTTTCCACTTTACTAAACATTCTTTAAACACAAAATGTCTAGTTTTCTTTTCTCAATATTCGAGAATCTTTTCAAGCTTATGTGGAACAATAGGTCGTTCTATAAAATTCACTATTGCTTCTTTTCCAATGACGTTGTCATTGTTTCCCATCTTGCATTTCAGTCTACTAATATAAAAGACAGGATGTACTCTAGAACCTTCAGATAAAGCTGCCTTGTAAGCTAGACTTCTAATGTTTTTAAGTATTGTATAAGGTCCACAATACCTTGGACTTAACTTTAGAACTTTTACTCATTTTAAAGTTTCGGACTTTTCAAAAACTTTTACATAAACTGAATCACCTTCCTCAAAATTAATTGGTCTTGTTTTACCTTTCTTATAACTAATAGAATGATCTTGCACTCTCTTAACAATGCTTCTTGCAATGTTTAGCATGTCTTGCATGTCTTTGAGAAAGTCTTTTACACTCTGCAATTTTTCTTTTTGTAACCCAACTACTATGGGTGCTCTAGGTTGAAATCCATACATTAGCATGAATGGACTAAAACCGGTAGTAGAATGTTTAGCTCTATTATAAGCAAATTCTAATAATAGAAGATACTCATCCCAATTGTTTTTCTCATGATGTCCGAGGAAGGGATTTGTATAGATCCCCATAAAGTTGAAGCTGTATTAAGATGGAAGGTCCCATCCAACATAGATATATTATAAACCTTTTTAGGACTTGGAGGGTTCTATCGACGAAAGTTTATAAGGAATTATTCTAAGATAGCTGTTCCAATGACGAATCAGCTTAAAGAAAAAGGAAAACAAAACTAGTTTTGAAAAATTAAAAATAGCAACAACTACTTTCCTATTTTGTAATTAGTGGATCCAAATAAACCATTTGTATTGAAAACGAATGCTAGTAATTTTGTTGTAGGAGCAATATTATTGCAGAAGAGAAGGCTAGTTGCATTTGAAAGTAAAACATTGGACAAAGCTCAAAGTAACTATTCAACTTATGAAAAATAACTATTTGCAATTGTGCGTGCTCTTAAGAAGTGGCCTCATTATTTGTATGGTGCCAATTTTGAAGTATTGTGTGACTATGAAAGTCTTAAATGGTTAAATACTCAAAAGGAGTTAAGAGGTAGGAAGGCTAGATGGGCTGAAATCCTACAAGAGTTTGATTTTTAAATTAGATATAGAAAATGAAAATTTAATGCCATGGGCATATGCTCACCCATGATAAATGAGTTAGGTTTTACTTAACTAGAAAGTGAATTGATGGCTCACTTAAAAGAAAAATGTGCTAATGACCCTAGCTATTAAAGTAGTTTGGAATTACTTGATTAAAAAAGACAACTCTCAAATAGAGAGAAAGAAAATGCAACTCCTAGTGATATAAGGGTGTCACTTAAAAAAGATAGTGGTTCAAAAGAAAAGAAGGGTCAATAAGTGAAAAAGATCGTTGGAACTTTTTTTCCATCGATAATGGGTACTTAAAAAAACTGGAAGTGTAGCTTACAAGGTAGCTTTACATGAAGAGTACATCCTGTGTTTCATGTTAGTAGACTAAAACACAAGATGGGAAACAATGACAATGTCATTGAAAAAGAAGCAATAGTGGATTTTTATAGAACCACCTATTCTTCCACATGAGCCTGAAAATATTCTCAAATATTGAGAAAAGAAAACTATACATTCTGCGTTTAAAGAATGTTTAGTAAAGTAGAAACATAGACCAAAAGAAGGATCAACTTGGGAAAGAGTAGCTACACTGAAGAAAAGGTTTCCCGAGTTTGTTTTCGCGAAGAGGACGAAAACAATGTCATTGGAAAAGAAGTAATAGCGGATGTTAATCCCATTTTGGATTAACAAAGATGCTCCTCCAATTGAGAACATTAATAAGTGTTATGTAAAGGCACTATAAAAGTTGTACATTTTGAGATACTGGCCACCCAAGGCCTTAGTTAGTAAGTTTTGGGTGCCTGAGTATGAATAAGGGCCAATTGTATAAAAGCAAATTCTCATAATGAAAGGACACAATCCCCCTTTGTGATATGAGAGCTCTTGCTTTGTCTTGTGAGTGAGAGTGAGAGAGAGAGATAGTGAGAGTGTACTCTAGTACATGTTCCTCTTCTATGCATGTGTAAGAGTGAGACGTAGATTGCCTTGCATTGTGGTGAGAGCGACTCTGTGGTGACAGCGTGGAGATGGAGATTAGAGGAGTGGAGCTTCCAAAAGCGGGCTAATGGTGCCTAAGTGGAGTGAGGAAATATCTGACTATCTAGTTCATGGGTTCCCACAAGATTAACCCTTGAACAAAGATAAGATGTGTCGGCTTATTGAGCTGGCCACACCTTATCAATTGATTGCTGGATAATTATATAAGCTAGGCAAGGATGATATCCTTAAGACATGTGTATGAGAAGATGAGTTTGTCACGATCTTAGAAGAAGCACACGCAAGAATAGCCGAAGGACATTTCATGGGAGAAGTTACAGCACGTAAAGTGCTTCAAGCGGGACTATGGTGGCCTACGTTATTCGAGGAAGCCATATAATTGATAAAGAGATGTGAGGAATGCTAACGATTAGCTATTCCATAAAAAAAGGACAAGATGCCACTCACCCATGTGATTGTGAGAGACAACCCTTTAAGAAATGGAGTATTGATTTTGTTGGACCCTTTAGTCCAGCAGCGCATCCATCACACAAGCCCATTGTGTATTGTTGTGCCTAGAGATTATTTCACTAAGTGGGCAAAGTCGAGAGCCTTTAAAAGAGTTAATGCTTGGAATATGGCCAAGTTCTTATATGAACAGATTATTTCCAGATTTTGGTGCCCACTTGAATTAGTCAATGACCATGGTTCACATTTCATTGATGAGGTGATTGAACAATTACTTACAAGATTCCTTGTAGTCCATTGCAAATCATCACCTTGTAGTCCATTACAAGATTCCTTGTAGTCCATTGCAAATCATCACCTTATTACCCATAAGAAAATGACTAGGTAGAGAGCACAAACAAGATTCCTTGTAGTCCATTGCAAATCATCACCCTATTACCCATAAGAAAATGACTAGGTAGAGAGCACAAACAAGATTTTATGTGCTATCTTGACTAAAACCATGGAAGCCAGTCACACAAATTGGGAACACAAGCTGACTACTACAACACTATGGGCCTATCGCACATCATATAAGGTAGCGATGAGATACACTCCCTTTCATCTAGCTTATGGCATTGATGTGGTAATGCCTATGTAATTCCTAGTTCCAAGCCAGTGAATTGCCGTACAGGAAAGGCTCACTGAAAATGTGTTAGTCGAGAGGTTGATTGACTTGGAGAAACTCGATGAAACCCGGCTGATTGCCTCGCATGGGCTTATGGTCAAAAAACTACAGAGAAAACACTGGTTTGACCATAACTTGAAACACAAAGAACTAAAAACGGGGGATCTCTTCCTCATGTATGGTGTGGGAAGCACCAAGAAAAAGAAACTAAAATACGAAGAGTTAGGGCCTTTTAGAGTGTTCGAAATCACCCCTCAAGGGGCAGTCCAAATTGAAACTATTGAAGGGGTAGAAATGGAAGGGTATATCAACAGAAGCAAACTTAATAAATATTATGGACCCCTGACCCATGAAATGCTCACACAAGAGCATCTCCTAAAACAAAAGAAGGAGCTAGTCAAGGAAAAGATCAAACAAGCTCAAGAGGAATCCAAGGCAAGGGAAGCCAACGCAAAACAAAGACTCCAAGGGAGAACACTACACATCAACATGGCTTCACTCACCTTTCTTGACAAGGATGACTTGGATATTGAACCTACATGATCTACAAAGGAGGGTCACACAACAAGCATCGCACTAATTGATACGGGGTCAAGTCATAACTTGATTTCCTATGAGACATGGGTAGCCTTAAACGAACCCCCCCTAGAGGCAACTAATGCACAGGTTCACAGAGTACATCCATGAGCTACACATACAATAAGACTTCTGAATATAAACATCTCAATCAGAAATAATCGCTTGGTCGGAAGGTGTCTGTTATGCCTACAGAAACCATGTAAGAGGAAGGTGTTTGTTATGCCTACAGAAACCATGTAAGAGGAAATGCTTCTTGGACGATCCTAGATATGCACCGGCAACAACTGCCACATCCAATGGGCAAAATGAGAAGTACAACTCAATGATGGCAAAGACATCATCGTCGTGCCATTATGGTGTCCATTGAATAAGGGGAAATAAGAAATGGCATACAACATGGAATCTCCAATGCCACGAAAAATAGATTGCTTAACAAAACAAGCATCCACATCGAAAGGTCATCCCTCTTCAAGAGAACCAAAGCAAAGGTAGCAAAAGTATCCATGCAAAAAATAATGGGTTCCCAAGGCCCAGCTTCAAGCACAAGGATACTATGAGATAGAAAAAGCCTCATGGGGAACAAATCAAAAAACACATGCTACAAGCAAGAGACAAGGAAAGCCAGACAAGGACAGGAAGCTATATTCCAGGCAAGCCCGTATGCAACTCAGCATTCAATAGTGGTGGATCCGAAAAGACTTACTAGTGGCACAAGGCTATTATCAATGAAATGAAATGGTATGGGTACCAAAAACAAATCCAAAACCTAATTCTGCATAAGCACAGATAGGACCAAGTCCCAGCTAAATCAAGTGCTAAGGAAGCAACAAAGTTGATCTGGAAAAAGAAGCAAGTTCAACCAAGTAACCACCAAGAGAGAGCACCACCACCAATGTCATCCACCAAGGAGGAAAAGCTAAACCAAGCCATGAACCAGGGTAAGAGAGACGTGCACTCACATGCATAGGAAGTAAAATAGGTTCACCAGGATTCGATGGATATACTCCTCCACTGGATGGAGGGAAAAATCAAAAGCTCTCACTCATAACTTAAGTAGTTACAACAACACATACCCGTAGGCTCCAAAGTACAACATTGGTGAATTTTTCAAATTACTAAAGGGTTGAGAGACTTAAAAACAATTGACAATTATGTATGATAGCTCAAATTTTGATAAATCTACCTTACAATTAGCTCTAATCACTCTTAATAATACAATTTAAAGGCTTGTTAGTCCCCCCTTTTTGCCCCTTCAATTGTAACAGTCTATATGCTCTTATTGGGTCAACAAAAGGATTTCATGAACCTTAATGAGCTATGGAGGGTGAATGGAAGTAATGAATGTTGGAAGGCTAGGTGCATAGGAATTTTGAAATGTTAGGTGCATAGGAATTTTGAAATGTTAGGTGCTTAGGAATATGGAAGTAATGAATCTGGAGGGTGAATGGAAGTAATGAATGCTGGAAGGTTAGGTGCATAGGAATTTTGGAATGTTAGGTGCTTAGGAATATGGAAGTAAGGAATGTTGGAAGTTTAGGTGCTTAAGAATATGGAAGTAAGGAATGTCGGAAGATTAGAAGCTTAGGAATATGGAAGTCAAATATGCCTACTCATTCCATGAACTTTCTTATTAGAGGGTGCAGGTGGGGTCCTTCCTATGGAATGTAAAGTACAAATAAAAAACATACCTTTTGGGAGGTGTCCAAGATGCAAGACAAGCAAAGAGGATTTTTGGCATGCAATTTAGGCATGTACAGCCTTGAGGATCTTTTGGATGCAAATGTTTAGATGGGGTGAACCAATTTTAAAGAGCATATATCCTGGTCACTTTGGATCCTAGGTAAGAGAGTGGAGCTTACTGAGGAAAAGAAACCCCTTCTCTATTTTCATGTATAATTTTTCTTGCTTATGGAAGTTTTGCCCTTTAGGAACACTCTAGTTTTCCAAGGCATATGTCCTCAAGGGATAAACCACAAGGAAATTCTATTTTTGGTAAAATCCATCATTGTTAACTTTGTGCAAGTGAGAAATTTGGACTTATGGAAAGATGTTCATTCTTGTGTGAGTGAACAACTAGACTTCTAAAACAACATTCATTCTTATGCAAAGGATTATCTCTTAACATGCTTTTGAGCTAGCTCTCCCACAATCATGGTTACGTGTGAATTTTGGTAGCAATATTCAATGTACAAATAGAATTGGTTGTCATTTATGTTTTAAAGGATCACTGTCATAAGATTTATAGTGGAAGAGACTTCTTGGGGCAAGGGTAGCCTTCCTATGGATGGTAATGCAATCACTTAGGGTATTCTTATGGTATTCAACTTAAGAAAAGTGGGGTGAATCATTTGCCCTGTTTGGAGGCCCTTTTGCTCAAATAACGTGTGATTTGAAGACCGTAAAGACATGTAATTCGGGCATGTCTAGCCTTGATGATATTTTGGATGCAAACTTTTAGATGGATGGAGTAAACCAATTTTAAAGAGCATATATCCTAGTCACTTTGGATCCTAGGCAAGAGAGTGGGACTTACTAAAGAAAAGAAGCCCATTCGCTATTTTCATTTATAAGTTTTACTTGCGTATGGAAGTTTGGCCCTTTAGGAACACTCTAGTTTTCCAAGGCACATGTCCTCAAGGGATCAACCACAAGGAAATTCTATTTTTGGTAAAATCCAACATTGTTAACTTTGTGCAAGTGAACAATTTGACTTTTGAAAAGATGTTCATTCTTGTGCAAAGTGAACAACTAGACTTCTAAAATGACATTCAATCTTGTGCAAAGGATTGTCTCTTAACATGATTTTGAGCTAGGTCTCCCCCAAAGACAATTACATGTGAATTTTGGTAGAAATATTCAATGGACAAATAGAATTGGTTGTCATTAATGTCTTGAAGGCTCACAGTTCATGAGATTTACAGTGGAAGAGACTTTTTGGGACAAGGGTAGCCTTCCTATGGATGGCAATGCAATCACTCATAATATTCTTATGGTATCAGCTTAAGAAAATTGGGGTGAATCATTTGCCCTATTTGGAGGCCCTAAAGTACTTATGTTATGTTTTTTGGGTTAAATGGGGCCCAAAAGGTGCATGTTTGTAAGGGTGTGAATTTTGGAAAAATGATAGCTAATGTTTTGCCAAAATTTTCTCCCTTTGGGCGACCCTTGGATTAGATTTATTTTGGCCCTACCTAACATGGCTTCGGGTTTCCTATCCTTGGCAGGGTTAGGAAAAATATTACAAATATTTTAGTTATTCCCCGCTCTAAGGTTACTCAATGACTTCCATCATCAAATCGCATGAAGTTGCTTCAGCTTCTCCAATAGGTCTTTTACCTCCATAATTAACTTGTTTAATGACTAAATATTCCCTCATTACTATGTAAAGGTCTTTTACCTCCATAATTGACTTGTTTAATGACTAAATAGGCCTCTCTATTGAAGAAGAAGTTATTACAAAACAATTTTTTTATGTTTTTTATTACATTGAAATTTTTTATTCTCTAAGTCCTCTCTTTCTTTGTAACCTTTAGTATACAGTAGTTGAAGCTCATGTGCAAGGGTGGACCTCATGAAACATGAACCTAATCTTATTCATTAATGACTTTAACATTAGTCCCATTTTCACCTTGGTGCTAGGAATAATGGTGGCAAGGAGTTTAAAAAATCCAACACTCATGTTAATTTCTATTATTTAGTAGTCTTGACTTTGGTCAACTATTGGAAATTAAGGTGATGGTATCATGCCTTTGAGGGAGAAATCACAAGTGTTGCATGTATGTGCATATGTATGAAGGTCTAAAGGACCTTAGATCACAACGAATATATATGGTGTGTGTGTTGAGAAGTTGAATAGGTGACTCATTAAAGTTATATTTAGAAATACTAGCAATAGCATAGCTGTACAAGTAAACATCAATACATAGCTGATTACAAATTGCACTTGCATAATGAGCTACTCCCATTCTTGTGGCTTAGTAAACATGGAAAATCAGATAAAATTGTAACTCATCCTACTTGAAAATCGATACATGAGGTTGACGGAATGGTCTAAGCCATTCCAATAGCATCTAAGAAAAGCTAAATAGTAGGCAAAAAGTAGTAATACTAAGCATACTAAGCAAAAAGTTACATTCATACTACGTGTATATATCTTTGTATTAGCTCTACTAATATATCCTTGCAATCACATTCATTTGTCTTGTTTATAGGCCTTACCTTTTTAAATGTGAAGCACTTGGCATTGACATCTTAGTAACCTATGTTTGGTGATCTTAGTTAAGTGCAATTATTAAAAGCGGCGCCTAGGTGCTATTAAAGAGGGGCATGAACTCCACTGTATATTGTGCCAACTTTGATGGAGTCTTTATAAATGTGGCTTGTCAGCTTTAATAGTGTTCTCCACCATAAACCATTCCTTATCATCATCTAGTACATCACCTTCTAGCCGAAATAAAGTATCATGCATGTGGTACATACAGTCAAGCGGCCTTTGTGCATGCATTTAACCTATTAGATTGTTAAATAGTCAACTAAAGAACATTTTTAATGGCTTCTCCTTTATTACTCAAGTACTTGATTGGGCTAAAATTAGACATATACTTGTGAAAGATATTTAAATTAGGACATAAAAAATAGTATAAAAACCTTTGAATCATCCATTGGGCTAATATTAGACCCTATTTTTTTCCTTGTTCCCATGTTATTCCAACTTGCAAGTTATGGGCTTAATAAATACAAATTATAACATAAGACCTTTATGCTCTTGCAAGTATATATTTCATTAAGGAAACTTTCTCCAAAACTTTTGCTCATTATTGGGACAATCCTAAATGACTTGAAAAGAATGAGACACCCCCTTTTTACCACCATAAAGATTCATGAATTTATATCTCACGTTCATAAAGGTGGGGTGACCTTGAGAACATGATAAGTTTATATCATAAGAGTGATAGTACAAAGACACCACTCACTTTATACCATTTACAAGAAGACACCCATCCATAAGAAACTTGTGCCTATTATAACTTATGCATATCTTTTGATGATGCGTTGGCCTGCCTTGGGCACTTGGAGTACGGATGTTTCACATTATGATATGAATATAAAACACTTCATGTTTTTATCAAATTAGCAAGGGAGATTAGCAAGGGAGGCAACTAATGTAAGGTGTATGTGTGTGTGAGCGTGGGTGTGTGTGTGGGAGCATATATTGATACCATATTCTAAACCCACTATTGGGCATTGATGACGTTAGTGGGGATGTCATAGTATCTAGTCCATACTATGCATGATGGAGTTGATAGTTTGTTGTCTTGTGATGACTACCATGAGGTTATAAATTGCACTTTCTTATGAGGTGAATTTGGGCATGTTCCTAGATTCATCTAAGCATATCTTTATGCCGTATTAGCGGACATGCAAATTTCACATTGTGAAGTTTTTGTCCAAGTTGCAGCCAGTTGATATTGTGTTAATTATTTTTATCTTTAGTGGTGCATATGCCTTATCTACTACCTTTTTTTTTGTAATAATTCTTTCTATTTGTTATGATCCTTAGTGCTAGGCTTCATTATGACTGAGTTTACCCTGTATCTCCGGAGCTCTGATATAAACTCAGTACACAGACCTTTGTATGAATGTATGCTCTTATGCGAACGCATGCGCGCGTGTGTGTGTGGGAGCATATATTGATACCAAGTTCTACACCCACTATTGGGCACTGATGATGTTAGTGGGGATGTCATAGTATCTAGTCCATACTATGCATAATGAGTTGATGGTTTATTGTCTTGTGGATGACTATCATGAGGTTATAAATTACACTTTCTTATAAGGTGGACTTGGGCATGTTCCTGGATTCATCTAGGTACACACACACACACACACCCCTTCATTAATATGGGTGCCTAATTCTTTTTTTTTGATTAATTAGTTTGATTGGGAAAGATTAAAGTCGGACGACCTTGACGCATGGAGGTCGATTGGCAGGGGGATTTTTTCTATGTGGGCGGTGTCATATTTTTCATTCTCTCTCTCTCTCTCTCTCTCTCTCTCTCTCTCTCTCTCTCTCGTCCTAGTTGTTATGAGCCAAGGTCGGTTAGCGGTGGTCTGTGTCATCTCCTTGGGTCTAGTATGGTCTCTCTCTGTGTCTTTGTCTCAGGTCCTTATGGATGTGAGTCCACTCTGGAAGGGTGTTGGGGCTGAGGTGTGGAGCAAGGAGGGTGACACAGGCGAAGGGGGGAAGCTTGTGTGCAAGGTGTGTTTGATGGTGGCCATGGCAAAACTCAAGCCTGGGGGTGCAAGCAAAGAGATGATGCAGAGCCAGGTTAGACGAGTAAGGGAGAGACATAGGGGGACACTATCTGCTAAGGTTTGAAACACACATCACTATTAGCACAAACACCAAAATCTTAGCACTAGATATGTATAGATATATATACATACATATACATGTGTATATGTATGTACATAGAAACACACATCACTATTATCACAAACACCGAAAGCTTAAGGCGCACACATACATATATACGTATACATGCATATATGTTGATAGTTTTAAAACTCTTTATTTGATGGTACGGGCTTGCAATTTGCATTAACCGATAAGCTCCACCAATGTTTTCCAAATTAATTTAATAGATAGTCATTTCACTAAGGTCGAAGGCCTTTCACATAGCAAGAACATGTTATAAAGTTATACATGCATATATGTTGATAGTTTTAAAACTCTTCATTTGATGGTACAGGCTTGCAATTTGCATTAACCAATAAGCTCCACCAATGTTTTCCAAATTAATTAATTAATAGATAGCCATTTCACTAAGGTCGAAGGCCTTTCACATAGCAAGAACATGTTATAAAGTTAATGTTCGATAGGTGGTATTTTTTGGCAAGAAAATCAGAAGTAATTTTCTTGTTTAGGAATGTTCCACGTGCCTTTGCATGCAAAAGTGTCTCATCTCTTTTGGTGGCTTGCGCACATGGCATTCTTTCTTTCTCTCTCTCGGATCCTCGTCTAACCTCTCTCTCTCAATCTCAACCTCGACCTCATCGAAAATAGAGTTCTGCCTGTGTTGGACTCTTCTCGAAAGCAGTAACATGTGTTGAAGTTTTGCGTGTGTTGCCTATGCTGCGAGGAATCGCACCTCGAAACTGAGGCATGTATGTGCCTATATGAAACTAGGTTCGGTCTCTCTGTAGCATGACACGACAGCCTTTGCTCTACGAGGGGGGTCTTCCCAGGCGTTGTAGACCTAAACTGATGTGGAGGACATCGTGCTCTTTCTCTGTGTCTAAGAAGAGGCCTTAATTAATGCCTACTCACGGGTAGCATGCATTAATTAATTGCAAAACAAAGGGTGATTGTGAACTTGGTGAGCCGTTCATCTGCTCGTTGATGGAAGGAGGAGGTCAACAGAGAGGATGCGCAAAGAGGGAGGGGAGGAGGGTGTTTTGCCATGTGTCTTTCACATTGCGCTTGTAAAGGTGCCGGGGTGTCTACTCACTAAGGCTTTGCATTGGGTATTAATTACAGCCCTCGTTTAGCGGGCTGTAATTACTAAATGAGGGCTGTAATTAATACCAATATACGCGGGCTGTAATAAGTTTGGGTGAATAGGCACCCAAGCACCCAAACGTTCACACAATTTTACTTGCACTAAAAAATCTGAAAACCCACACGCTTTGCAAGACACCATAGCACATATACACCGAAGCCATAGTTATTAGCGTAGACTCATTTGCGTATAATCAGCGAGATCAAAGCGATGGCTATGGATATGGTAACATCAGGCTGCCTTGTCTTCACCATAGCCTTGATGGCGAGCTCTGCGTGGGGTCTGGATCTGATAAAGTTTACGGAGAGTGATACAAATACAGTGACCAGCCCTTGCAAGGACACCACAGTGCAGGTCGGCGATGGGTTCACGTTTGGCCTGGCCTTCAACACAAATGCCTCCTTCTTCATCAAAGGGGTGCAGTACTCCCCTTGTGACCACCGTCTGAACCTCTCCTCGGGCCAGCTCTCCCTCTTCCGCCCCAAGGTCGACCAGATCAGCCTCCTCACCATCAACGAGAGCTTCCTGGACTTGGTAAGCTTAGCTTTCCTGCCTAGAGTAATCGAAAATCATCTGTTTTTTTTTTCCTTGAAAATAAATCAAATTTGTAAAAGATAAGAAAGGGAAAATTACACAATAGTAAATGGGATCTCTTTTTTTATTGGTTTGGATTGTTTATCTGAGAAAAGTAAAATTCTATACTGTATGTACATGCATAATATTTAATTACATACGTACATCACATGTATGTAAACACACACACATTCATACATACATGCATTCCACTCTGTATGTATGCAGTGCATACACTCGTGCACACTTTGTACATACTTATGTACGTATGTATAACACATACACGGATACACAACATGACAACGCACTCATTCATACACATTTTTTTTTTCCAAAAAGGATACTTCGAGTAACTAAAATAAAATCATACAAAGGGAGATCTCAAACCAAAAAAGTAGGGACATCTCAACCAATTGGGGCTCTATGCTGCCATAAAAGCACCATAGGAGTGGAGGAGAAGAAAATACTATGGTTCCACTCTCTCATAACTCTGATGCGCTTTGTCTGTGCAGCTCTAGAAGATCCCTGTATTTGGGCCAGATGGGCCAAAAAAGTGTGACTGATGTCACTCCATATACTGCAAATACACTAGGTGTCATAAACCTGAATACGCTCTAGGGCCTCTGAGCATCTGGCCCTTTAGATATGCCATGCTGTGAATTGTGATTGGGGGATATCCTCAAGCAAACATCTTTGAGCTATGCCCCTACTGACAAAGTATAACAGAATCTGATCCTGTGAAGCTCTAAGTCAACCATGCGCAAAAGCACCCCAAGTAATATAGATAGGATCACTCCTCAATTTGCCCAAGAGCTACCTAGATCCTCTGTGCTCCTCTTGCACTCCCATAAGCAATGACACAGTCTCGGATGGAGCTGGGGGCTGCTGGGCATCTAGGACAAGAGGAGTCAATGGTAAAATAAGATCTGTACTAGTTGGTGGGCAACCCACCGCGTAGAAATAGCTAGAGGAAGTAGGATACCGGGCTTCTCCTGCACGAGTGCTAGTCTCTGCCAGAATTTCCTCCGAATGGAAGCTGTAATGTATGGGGCCTAAGAGTGGGAACTCTATGGGTGTGCCAAAGCATGAGCAACATGGCGTTACACAGTGTGTAGCTGACGCTCCTCATGCGGGTGATCGCATTATCAACATCCGCATCTGTCCCACCATAATGGGATCTCCCATGATCAAGGAGTGGGTGCACGTTTGTCAACCTGTCTATAAACCCAAACTAGCTCAGGTAGCTAGGGGTGCAAGGGCTATAGACTCATGGTGCCTGTCATGTGCATCCCGCACTTAGATGCCATGTGGACATATGGGGGACTGGGGTAGCCAGGGGTGCAGGGGCTATAGACTCATGGTGCCTGTCACGTGCATCCCGCACTTTGATGCCACGTGGACATATCTGAACAAGAAGGTGCAGAAATTGGTCCAATGTGAGCCCAATCCGGGACGAGTGAGCCAGGGTTCCACTCTATGCGTCTTAGGTCAGGTGTGCATTGTCCTACACATGAGGCAGTGCCAGTCCGTGCTGTGAGTCTCCCTCTGGTGTCAGATGTTTTGTGTATCTGGTTTGCAACTAATGCTAGACTTTTGTAGGCATGTAGGTTTGCATGTAGAGAAGGGGCCAGCCCATAGGGTTACCCCATATCAAAGCTTAGAGCTCTTTCATTGGGCATGGAACCAACCCCAAGGGGCCAAGAGGGCCTAGGCTGTGCCCACCAGCCATGGCTTGGGCTGGAAGGGCTGTCGGCCAGCCCTAGGGCCTCTGGACAGGCAGCCGATAGGACCCCAGGCCCTGGACAGCCTCTCGGCCAGGTGTGGGGCAGCCCACACAGCCAGCACACAGGCTGTCCAGCAGTCCAGCAGGTGTGCTTGGTGGCCAGCCACTTCATGTGTGTGAAAATGATCAGATTTATTAGCATTTAATGCCTTTTAGCAAGTCGTGAGGATTTGCTGCATGTAGAACTGGTCGACTGGATGCAGTAGGGGGTATATAAACTCAATGTTGGAATTCAGTCCTCCATCTCATATATTCACAACGGGTGGACGTGTTCCAAGGGCCGGGACAGCCAAGGGAGTGCTCCTACCGAGGTGAACATTGCAGGTCAAGATTTCAGTCTTTATTTTCAGATTTTCATCATTCTAATAAAGCAAATATACCATTCGTGGTGGGGGCCCTACAGAGGGTATTTGGGACCCAATATTGTGTCCTCTTCTCCCCATCTCTCTCTCTCTCTCTCTCTCTCTCTCTCTCTCTATTTTTTGCATATCTACTTCAGTTTTGTGCGTTATATTCGTCGTGAAAGATTGCCGAATTTTGAGCTGTAACATGCGGAAGTGTCAAATCCCCACGGATCCCCTTGTGATCGATCTTGGTTCGAGACTCGAAACCTGCAAACAAATGAACAAACAAACAAGCAAGGGGGGTGCAGGCCTAACTCACCTCCCAACCATGACAGCCGTGGGTGAGCCCACAGTCTTGGCTGTCCCCACCGAGCCACGAGCTGAGCTAACTAGGATGACGTACCGACCAATCTCCTCCTCGCGATGTCCCATACCGCCACGAAGCTGCCCTCGCGGGTCTCAAGACTGCTGTCGGCCTCGGCTGCGTAAAGCAAGTGCACGTCTGCACTAGATCCAGGCTCCAAGACCATAGAGCTCTCACAAACTCGCGAGACTCTCTATATCCCAATAACTAACCTTGGCCACCCTTTTATAGGCTCTTGGCCGGTCATCGGGCGTCCACACTTGGGCGCCCGCCCGTCCATACTTGGGTGCCCGCCCGTTAGTATTTCCCTAACTCAGCTCGTCAATCAGCTTGCCTAGTTCCAAGCTTCCCCAAGCCTCGAAACTAGTCTTGCGTGCGTGTAGCACATGGTAGATACACACTGTGCACATGACATACTCCCCTTTCTCTAAGAGCTCACTCCTGAGCTCACTAAAAAGCCAGGGTAATCTCTCTGAAGAGTAGTCAATGTCTCCCATGTAGCGTCCTCCTCAACACGATCCTTCACTTGATCTTGTATTCCGTGATAAGCGTATTACGCAATCTTCGTTTACGAAATCCAAGAATCTTTTTAGGTTCGTGCGGAACAAATGTCATGTCCTCGACATCTATAATTTCTTGAGGAGTAACTAACTGATCTGCTCCACCCAGTATTTCCTTAAGTCTACTGACATGAAATACAGGATGAACTTTCACATGAGAAGGCAAATCCAATTCATATGCAACTGAACTAATCCATCGTGTAACACGAAATGGTCCACAATATCTAGGGGATAATTTTGGAGATCGACCTGTCCGTAAAGTCTCGGAATCTTTCGGAACTCGCAAATATACCATCGTTCCTTCAGAGAACTCTCTGGGTGAACGATGTCTATTAGAATAAAACCTGTCTCGGTCTTGAGCACTTCTAATAGATTCCTTCGCAACTTGTAACATTTCTTGCATATCTTGCAAAAAATTACGTGCTGCATCATGCTGAAGTCCTGAGAATCCTACTGTAACAGGTCATCTAGGTTGAAAACCATACATAAGCATGAAAGGACTAAACCCTGTACTCGTATGCTTAGTACTGTTATATTCTAATTCTCCCATGAACTCTGTCTTTTGGATACATATGCTCGAAGCATATCCTCGAAAATCTGATTCACTCTTTCAGTCTGGCCATTAGATTGAGGATGATCTGAGGAACTCAAATTCAAAGTTGTTTCCAACTTCTCAAAAACAAGTTTCCAAAAGTTACTTGTAAACTTAGAGTCCCTATCACTGACTATGTCCTGCGGTAACCCGTATAGTCTAAACAATTGCTCGATAAACTGCCGTGCTAATTGCGTAGCTATAATAGTCTTCCGGTTCGGTAACAATCTAGCCATTTTTGTCAAGCGATCTACCACAACCCAAATAGAATCATGGCCTTGATGTGTTCGTGGCAATCCGGTAATAAAATCCATGGAAATACTTTCCCATTTATTAGCTGGGATTTGCAAAGGATGCAACAACCCAGCCTGTCTAAAGCGTTCAGCTTTATTTGCCCGACAAATTTGACACTTGAGAACATAATCTTCTACATACCCTTTGATCTTCGGCCAATAAAAAGTGTGTTTCACTAATGATAGCGTCCTGTGTACCCCAGGGTGTCTAGCAGAAGGGGCGTCGTGACACTCCTTAAGAATCTTGGACCTAATGTCCGGGATCTGTGGTACACAAATTTTGTCATTACGGAATAATAAACTATTCCGAATCATCCACTGGCCTCCTGCAGCCCGAATATTAGACTGCTCAGTCATCGAGTCTTGGTCAATCAATGAGCTCCCGTCCTGGATCTTCTGGCAAAATGGACCAAATAACTATCAGTCCTGCAAAGCCCTCTCAATGACTGAAATAAGTCAGTAGAAATCTCGGTGAACGACAAAGTATCCACCTCTCGAATTCGACTAAACGCATCTGCAATACTATTCATGGACCCTTTCCGATAACGGATCTCAAAATCAAAATCTTGCATTAACTCTGTCCAACGAGCTTTCCTGTCTCTCAAATCATCCGCATCACACATACTTGATTGACTGATGATCAGTCAATACTACAAACTTGGAGCCATATAAATAATGTCTCCAAACCTTGAGAGCATGAATCACAGCATAAAGCTCCTTCTCAAGGGTTGGCCAACGAGATTGAGTGTCGTCTAGCTTTTTACTTTCAAAAGCAACCGGTCTACCATCTTGAAATAAAGCAGCCCCAATAGCATAGTCACTAGTATCAGTTTCAAGAACATAAGGCCGACTAGGATCGGGTAATGCTAAGATAGGTGCTTCCTTGACTTTATCTTTCAAAAGTCTGAAGGCTATATCCAAATCGTTATTCCAAGGGATAGGCTGATTTGACTTACGTCCACGATCTTTCAATAAGTCGGTCATCGGTAGTGTGAGCTGAGAGTACTCCCGTACAGATTCCCGAAGAAAAACAACAAAACCGAGAAAAGAAAGAAGTTGTTTCACTGTTCGCGGTATAGGCCAGTCCAGAACTTTTTGAACTCGGTCATAGTCAATGCTCAATCCATCTCGAGTGATCTTGTGTCCCAAGTAAATGATGTCGGTCATAAAGAACTCACATTTACTCAACTTAGCATATAGTCGATTCTGTCTTAAAATAGATAAGATAATCGTGAGGTGTCTGACATGATCCTCAAGAGTACGACTATAAATCAAAATATCATCCAGGAACACCACCACAAATTTCCCCAAATGTTCACGAAAAAGATCGTTTATCATTTGTTGGAAAGTGGCTGGAGCATTGGTTAATCCAAAAGGTAATACGAGAAACTCGTAATGGCCATACCTAGTTCGAAAGGCGGTTCTTTCGACATGCCTTTCATGAATACGTATCTGGTGATAGCCAATACGTAAATCTATCTTCGTGAAATATTTTGCTTCTGCTAACCGGTCAATCAGGTCATCTGATCTAGGGAGAGGATAACGGTTCTTAATGGTCAGCTTGTTCAATCTCTTGTAATCTTTACACATTCTCCAGGTATTGTCCTTCTTTCTCCTAAGCAACACAGGTGCACCCCAAGGTGATTTACTTGGACGGATCTGGTCCATCCTCAAATAATCTTCAAGTTGTTTAGCCAACTCATCTTCCTCAGCTTGGCTCATCCTATAAGGTGGAATACTGACAGGATGAGCACCAGGGATCAAGTCAATACGATGATTTACTGTCCGTTCAGGTGGTAAACCCGATGGCAGTTCCTTAGGAAATACATCTTGAAATGAATCAAGTATCTTCTGTAATTCTTTGCTTTCAAACACACTTAATTCATTTAAGGGATGAGAAAAGAAGAAAGTGGAATCAATACACAATGGAAAGCGGTATACAAAGAAGAATCCATTATATTTCCAAAATCAATTGTATTTACAAGAGGTCCCTGAGAGGGATGAATACAATCACCTAAAATACTATAGTTGGTGTTCCTATGCTGAAAAGAAAAAATATGACTAGACCAATCTATCTGGACTTTAAGAGTCTTAAACCACTCAATCCCTAATAACAAGTCTACATTCTCTAGATGCATTACATAGCATTCCAGAGTATCTTTGTAGTCCTGAATCTGGATTGGAAGCATCTCCACCTTGCGATCCCAAACTTGCCTTCCCGCAGGTAGGCGTACCTCATAGGTATGGTCGCTGAGTGTCGTATCAAGACTCAATTTCTGCACAAGTTCGTAGTTAACAAAGTTATGCGAATTGCCAGTGTTATATATCCGTAATGCCGCTACGGGCGTTACCACGAGAGGGGACGGCCTCTGGCTCACCACCCAGCCATAGAGGAAGAATGAGGATTGCCCCTCATCCTCCAGGCTATATAGTGTGTGGCCTGCCGTCCACACTAGCCTGGCCGCCCATGACTCCGCATGGGCGTCCTCTCCCACTGAACCCCGGATGGCCACATCCTTGGCCATCCGGTCTGCCGTCGGTCACAGGCGTTACAGCCTACGTGACAGCCAGGGTCTAAAAGAATGTGAATCTTATGGCCATTTACTTCTCCATAAACTCGGAGAAGATCATGCAAGCCAAATACTTTAGAATTGAACAGACAATCAGAACAAGTACTAGGGCGAGAAAGTACAGTTATTGACGTACTTGTCAAAGACAACTGGTTAGCTGCCTTTGGCTTGGGTCATGCGTTTGTCTTGGTACCCTTTTGCTTTGGGCACTCGTTACGCATGTGTCTTTTTTCTTCGCAGATAAAACACGTCCTTCCTTCTTGAGCTTTAAAGCCCTAAGGAGTCGTTTCTTCTTCGCTGGTGTCGAACTGGAATTCTTCGAAGGTTGGTCCGAAGACTTTCCTTCTGTCGTGTTAGCCATAGGTGCGGAGAACTTTCTTTTATGCTTGTTCCCTTGCTCGGTAACGGGTTTTGACTTGGAAGAGACCATCGTATCATCATAGATACGAGCTGAATGAATGGCCTCGTCCAAAGTTTTACATTTGTTATTTTTAACCTTTAATCGGTACGAGTCTGGTAAACCAGCTACGAAAAACCCCAAAAGAGTAGTGGGATCCATCTTTGTAGCTTTCATCTGCAAGTCACGAAACTTCTAGAGGTAGACCTCATAAGTGAGGTGCTGCGAGGTCATGGTCAAAGCTGAAAACCGGGCAACAACATCATAATCATCCTCTTTCTTGAGGAATTCTTTCTTGAAGACGTCTTCAAATTGTGCCCAAGTCGTTGGCTTAGGGTTGAGTTCCTTCCACCAAAGCAAAGCTTTGTCGGACATGAAACCTGCTGCTAACTGGATCTTCTTTCCATCATCATATGGAAGGGGTTTATAAAGATAGCCCCAAAAACCAAAATCTCCAAAAGCTAGGCTTAGCTTTTGCTTTTGCTTTTGTGTTTTTTTTTCTTGAATATATATATATATATTAATATATATATATATATGGATATATAGATTCTAAGTTCTTAAAAAAAAAAAACCACTTTTGAAACCTTGGAGGAGGGGTCTTTTAAAACTTAAAAAAAAGTTTAAACTCAAAAAAGCGAAAGCCCATAAAAAAACGTGTGCTTTCAACTTTTTTTTTCCCTCCAGGATTAACGCTGGCGATTGAAGCTGCCGGCGCATGCTTTCCTTCCGGCGGATGCTGTCGTCAGCTGATGTGCTGCCGGCGCCTTCATGGCAGGTTGCGCCTGCGCCATCCGTTACCTGCGTTGGCCCGCCTGCCAACATAAAGCTGGCCGCCTACAGGGGCCTGGCTGGGGCACCTGCGTAGGCTTGGGCTGGCCTGGGCGCTGCGGCTTGGCAGGCTTGGCCGCCTCCTGCAGTGTCGCCTACAACACGTCAACCAGGATCACCCGCCAGCGCACAACCTGCGAGCGAATAGGCGATCCAGCACGTCTCTTGCTCTCTCTCTCTCTATCGTTCATGAAAAGCAAACGTGCTTTTTTTTTTCTCTGTTTCTCTCACTGCTGAAACTGTTTATACAGTTCAAAGCCATCTTCCTTTTTGTTGCAAAGCAACGATCCTACCATCTACCATCCCCATCAACATGGGTTTCTTTGATGAAGAAAAAACACATACTATTCTAAAAACAGCAGTATGCACAGAAAAAACAGCAAGCTTTTTAACACATACCTTTCTTCGACCTCTTCTTCTCTACCTACCGACTTGCTCGTTCATGAGGTATGCTCTGATACCACTATCAAATCCCCACGGATCCCCTCGTGATCGATCTTGGTTCGAGACTCGAAACCTGCAAACAAACGAACAAACAAACAAGCAAGGGGGGTGCAGGCCTGACTCATCTCCCAACCATGACAGCTGTGGGTGAGCCCACAGTCTTGGCTGTCCCCACCGAGCCACAAGCTGAGCTAACTAGGATGACGTACCGACCAATCTCCTCCTCGCGACGTCCCATACCGCCACGAAGCTGCCCTCGCGGGCCTCAAGACTGCTGTCGGCCTCGGCTGCGTAAAGCACGTGCACGTCTGCACTAGATCCAGGCTCCAAGACCATAGAGCTCTCACAAACTCGCGAGACTCTCTATATCCCAATAACTAACCTTGGCCACCCTTTTATAGGCTCTTGGCCGGTCATCGGGCGTCCACACTTGGGCGCCCGCCCGTCCATACTTGGGTGCCCGTCCGTTAGTCTTTCCCTAACTTAGCTCGTCAATCAGCTTGCCTAGTTCCAAGCTTCCCCAAGCCTCGAAACTAGTCTTGCGTGCGTGTAGCACATGGTAGATACACACTGTGCACATGACAGGAAGCTTCGGAGAAGAATCGGTAACTTCAATGCTGAGAAATCAGCACTCTTTTCGCGACGGAATTAACGCACAAACTGAATGAAGATGTGCAGAAAAGAGAGAGAGAGAGAGAGAGAGAGAGAGAGAGAGAGAGAGAGAGAGGACACAGTATTGGGTCCCAAATACCTCTGTAGGGCCCCCACCATGGATGGTGTATTTGCTTTATTAGAATGATGTAAATCTGAAAGAAAATACAGAAATCCTTGACCTTTCTTGGCTGGAAATTCCCTGCCCTTGACTTGGAGTCCTTCACCCCTTTGCTTAGCACCTTCTTGGCTTGTCTAGCCTCTTTATGCTTGAGCTCTTGGTGAGAAATGAGATGAACAATTGGGATTATGGACTCTCCTATTTATACTACTCCAGCTAGAGCAGTCGGCCAGTTCTAACTCAGGCGGCCAGCATAAAATACTCCCACGACTCAGTTTTCAGCATTTAATGCTGAAATAAATCACAAAATGCTGCGTTTTTTTCCTAACTGGTTGGGCATCATGTGCCTGCTTCTGGATGGCTGGACAGTGCTTTTGCAAACCTCATGAGGGCTGGGCAGCCTGTATGGGCTGCCCCATACCTGCCCTACAGCCACACAAAGGCTGTATCTCCTGAAATCTGCCTTTAGCTTGCCCCTAGGGCTGTCCTACAGCCCCTCCATGGCTGGTGGGTTCAGCCAAGGCCTTCCTGGCCCTCATGGGCGTGGTTCCACACTATCCCCATGCCCACACAAAGACCCGGGGTAGCCCTATGGGCTGGCCCCTTGTTCTAAACGCAAACCCTAACTAACTACTTAGTGATCTGGCATCCGGTACCATACCAGATACACAGAATCACTGACATCATTCCAGAGGGAGACTCAGCGCGGACTGGCACTGTTTCATGTGTAGGACAGTGCACACCTGACCTTAGACTCCTGTGCAGGACAATGCACACCTGACCTCGGACAACTGAGATGGATCCCTGGCTGACTCGTCCCGGACTGGGCTCTCATGGGACCAGTTCACCATCCTAGGTCCTGCACCTTCTGTACAGATATGTTTACGTGGCATCCAAGTGCGGGATGCACGTGACATCCCCTTCTGCTTAACTTGACGGAAGCTACATAGTCTCCAAATAATCCGTCAATAACGTCGGATAGTCTTCGAAAAACTCTTTGTCGAGCCATACCGCTTCGTGGGTCCCTCGGTCCTGAAACTTCGTGAGGAACTGTCTTAGTCTTCGGCATGAGCCATGCTTGAAACGGTGCAGAAGGATCTGTTCTGGAACCATAACTTCTGCTTCATCAACAATATCTGGTTCCGCTTCGTCTTTGACTTCTGAAGGGATAGGACCTGCATATGGCTTTAACCAACTGACGTGAAACACATCGTGCATAGTCCAACTCGGAGGTAGCTTTAACTGCATAGACATCTCATTAATCTTTTTCCTGATGGGAAAAGGTCCAAAGCTCGTGAAAGACAACTTTGGGCATCGCTTGCCCACCTGTTTCAATGTTTGCTTCATAATCCGAAGATAAATCCAATCCCCTTCTGAAAACTTCATATCCCTTCGGTCTTTATTGGCCTGTCGAATGTAGGCCTCTTGCGCTTTAGCTAATCTGTCTTTTACTAACTCTAAAATCTCCTGGTAAGACTCCGTCACTCTGTTCGCCTCTGGTACTGAAGACGAAGTCCTGGTCAACAACGACTGGAAAGGTCTTCCAAACGTTGCCTCATATGGAGTCCTGCCAATAGTTGAAGAAAACGAATCATTCAAAACAGCTTGAACTAAAGGCAAATAAGATTCCCACTTACCTTACTGATCGTGGACATAACACTTCAGCACATCAAAGGCCAACTGGTTGTATATCTCTGTCTGGTCGTCCGTCTGTGGGTGGAATGCACTGGAAAAATTCAACTTAGTACCAAAGTTATCAAACAATGCCCTCCAAAAATGACTGGTAAACTTGGCGTCTCGGTCTGACACTATGGTCCTAGGAATCCCGCCAATCGGGTACCAATGCCGAATGAACAACTGGGCAACATCCTCGGCGGTCACATTGGCCCTGCAAGGAATAAGCATAACAAATTTGCTAAATCTATCGCCCCCGCTTTATCATGATCACATCGGTACACACTAGAGTGACACGAGGATAGGCAGCTTTGGTCCCAACAATGCTTCTAGGCTCATTTCCAATAGCACAGGATTAAGGGTTAGCTCTTCGATACCCTTGTCACACTAGCCTTGATGTATGGAGCACCTTTCTGGGGACTAGATCTACCAGAGAAGGATTGGTAGCATGTGGAGAGGCCCGCATGATGTTCTCTCGCATGATTCGCAGCAAACCATTGGTCCCACATGCAATCATTTAGACAGAACCCTGTAGTCTCGATGGTGGTGGACACTTTTTCAAACAATTACCTATCTCCACCGCATCAGCATGGTCACAGATACCCGAGGCTTGCCATGGAGTCCTCACGACAACTCGCACTTGAGGGTGGCATTGGAGCATGGTATGCCCAAGTTTCCACTTGGTTCTTAGGACACATGCTCCAGATGGACGATCACAATAGTTAAGCACTGCGTATTACGCTTACTCGGACTGGGAGGCAGATTCGTGACAAAGTCCATGGAAATGTCTTGGAAAGGACCCTCAGGAATTGGCAAGGGCTGTAACAACCCTATCTTATTGCCATTCCAATTTCTCCAAAGTCGAATTCATGCCCCTATGACCACCTGTAATGGCGTCATGGATATCATGGAGAAGAGTTGCCCTGAACGACTTCATGACACACAGTCGGCCTTTGTAGAAAAGCCAACCATCGCGTATCAAAAAGTGGCATGGTCCTGTGGCATCCAATGCCTGTTCTCACTGTGTACCGAATTCCTTGGAATCCGCGTACGTGTGCTTCATGTCATCTAGTCCTGTACCAACAAGATCGAGTCTAGTGGTTTGAATCGTAGTCGTCCCTGCCTGCTCAATGCATCGGCCACTGGATTGGCCTTTCCTGGAAGGTACTCAATCATACCACCGAATTGCTGGAATATCTGACTCCAGTGGTGTTGTCGATCACTCCGGCATTGTCTGAATCCAGCGTAATGCCTGATGGTCAGTGCGAACCTCAAAGTCACGGCCATACAGAAAATGTTTCCAATGTTTCAAGGCTTGTATAATTGCTAGGAGTTCACGATCGTAGACTGACTAGTTTTTCTCTGTGGGGAGTAACTTACGAGACATGTAAGCTACTGGATGACCATTCCGTTGCAATACACCTCCAATTGCGATGTTACTCGCATCGGTGATCACCTGAAATGGTTCGTCCTACGAGGCAAGTGCTAAACAAGGCGCTTCTGATAAAGCCACCTTGAGGTTCTTGAATGCCTCTAACGTTCGTAGAGTCATTCGAATCTTTTGCCTTCTTGTCTTCACTCCCTTTAGCAGATCGGTGAGATATGCCGAGAGGTCAGAAAACTTGTCGATGTGGGTGGAATATGCCTGGCATATACCCACAAATGATCTGATGTCATAGGCTGTCAGAGGTACTTCCCAGTTGACAATCTCGGCCACTTTAGCTAGATCAAGTCGAATGCCTTTAGCACTAATTATGTATCCCAAGTAATGCACCTGGAACAGATAAAATTCCAACTTCTTTTCATTGACGTAGAGCTCGTTGCTTTCCAGCAACTTAAGGACTTTCTCCACATCAATGTCATGCTGCTCAACTGTAGCTGAAAATACCAATATGTCATCCAGAAATATGAACACACTTTCCAATCAAATCCCGGAAAACACGCATCATCATGCGGTTAAATGTAGTTGGGGCGTTTGTCAAGCCAAATGGCATGACTATAAATTCATAGTGGGCCCGTTCCGTACGGAAGGCTGTCTTGGGGATGTCCCCCTCGACAATCCGCACTTGGTGGTACCCACTCTTTAGATAACTTGCTCGGGGGTTCCGAGCCTGGGAGGAGGTATTCTTGTGGTCCTCTGGTCTGGACGGAGGGAGCTGGGGAGGGAGGCTGTCCCGAAGAAATATCTTTTGGAACTTTTCATGGAGAACCGAGTCCTTCTCGGAAGCACTGGCCACCGTCTGGGCTGTCTGGATGTAAATCATCACACACTGTGCGCCTTTCTTGACTGCTCGCTTAGCCTGCAACAAGTGGCTTATGAGCGGAAAGTTCGGAATTCCTGGATCACACTTAATGGTCACTGGGGCGTTTGACACATTTCGATTGATCTGGAACGTGTGCTTGTCCCACTTGACATCTGGAAGAAACTTGTGAAACCACTGAATACCCAAAATTATGTCTGCTCCTACAAGAGGGGCAACCATAAAATCACGCACAAATTCTATGCCTTGAATCACTAACTTAGCACCTAGAGCTTCATACTTGACGCTCATTGTCATGCCTGTGCTAAAACCCTCAACCTGTTTGTCCACCGAAGTCAGATCGAAACGGGCACACCTAGCGGCCTGTTCCGTGACCACATTCTCCGTGCTGCCGCTGTCAAATAAGACGACGACTCTCTGGCCACCTATGTAGCCAAAGGACTTGAGCAATTCGTTGCGCTCATACTCCTGGTCATGGGCACCCTTCTGCTTATCTTCGAGCTCCCGGCTAATAATTGCTCCAAGTGAATGTCAAAATACGAAGCGGGAATGATAACCAAACTTGAGACCACAAGAGCAAGTAGAGTGCAGAAAATAGACAGCACAAGAAAGACAGAGAGATAGGCGTGTAAACTCTTCTCTATACACAAGATCTCGAGAAAACTGAATGAATACAATATGGGAATTATGGGGCCTATTTATATGGCCCCATGAGTGCAGTCGACCAGCGCATAGTGTCCCACCAGCCCTTCACGACTGGGCACAACCAGTCGGCCAGCAGAGAAAAAACACCACGATCCCTCCTGATCAAGTCGGCCAGCTCCAGGTACACAAGAGTGCAGCCGGCTAGCATCAGGGGCTCGTGCCAGCTTGTGGCATCCACCCACACCATGGAATAAATGGAAAAAATTGGGGAAAAATACGGGGAGTGAGGAAAAATGATAAAACATCTATACGGGGCGACCACACCCACAATAGAGGCCCTGGTGTTTGATTAAGATAGGAGATGACTTCTAACACTGAAGCACCGGGGTTTGAAGAACTTGGGGTAGCCGCTGGGGTCTGTGTGGGAGCTGAGCTCACCACGGAAGCTGTGGAGGCAGCGGCGGCGGGCTTTGGAGGCTTCTTAGGACAATCCCGAGAAGTATGTCCTTTTGTATGACAAAAGAAACATCTACCCTCCTCCTTGTACTGAGAAAGCTCCTCAGCACTCAACTTTCCACCTGTCTTGCTTGCCTCCGCTTTCTGGTCTAGAGTAAGCTTAGACGCAATGTTCGAGTTCTTGGAGCCAGAGGCTCTCGGGCTCTGTCCTGGGGAAGACCCCGTTTGGTTTTGGCCTTTGTCCCCCGAGGCGGTAGCCCTGGGAGAAGCCGGCTGGGCAGTCTTGGGCTTGCCACCATTATGTTTTATTTCTGCACTCTGCGCAAGCGAGAGTGCGTCTTCAAAGGTGGCTGGCCTAAACATACGTACCTCCCATTGGATTTGCGTGTCAAGGCCATACAAAAACTGCCCTTTCTTGTCCGTATATCAGATAAGCCTAATTGCAGACATAAAGTCGAATTTCTATTGGCAAACTGAAGGACTGGTTGCGCGTTCTGACGTGCTTCCCTGAACTCGTCTTCGAGTCTTCGAGTCGCTCAAGGTAGTGGGGCGGTAGAAACCGCTGCTTAAGGTCGCGGACAAACTCGTCCCACACATAAGCTGGCATACCTACTTTTGTGTGGGCATGAGCCCACTGAGTCCAAGGAATGGCCTCACCTTCCAAGTACCAACTGGCTAAGATCACTTTGTCTGTATCTGTCTTTCTAACTGCGGCAAAGTAAGCTTCAAATTGATGCAACCATGAATAAAGAGTTGTGGGGTCGAGTTTACCATTATACTTACTAAAGTTCATTTTCTTGGGAAAATGATTTGCGGGCGCCGCCGGTGTCAATCTGGCGTCCAAAGCTCTGAGGTAATGCTCGTGTTCCACGCGTCGCATGGCTTCGTCTTCTCGTTGTCGGATCTCCAATGCACGCATCTGCAACTCAAGCAAAGAGCTCGGCTGCAGCTGTGACCCCGCGAGAGGGTCCCTGTGTCGAGGATTTGGGATTTGGGATACGGAAGGAGGGAGGAGGAGGAGATGGAAAACACGACGCTGGAGAACGGGTACGCTCTTCCAGAGCCAAGATCTGCACCTTCTGCTCATCCAACTTGGTTGTCTGTTCTGCGATTGCTCGCATCATCTGTTGGAACATGTTTGTAACACTCAAGCTTGGTGCACTCTGGTCCCATGGTTCTTGGTCTCTCTCGTCGTCGAAGCTCGCCAGAGCAGGAAAATGCACTTCCTTTCCGGAACGCAATCTGACCATCCACTATCTGTGTGGGAGACGTCCGGAGGCTTCCAGAGGCTGAAAACCAACTGTCCTTCGAGGGACAGGAGTCACTCCGAAAGGGGTAGTCCACCGGCGTCTAAAAACCAATCATACGAGCGAGAAAATTTTTTGGTTTCTTTGCTGAATCTTTGCACTTGAAGTAGGCACTGATACCACTGTAACATGCGGAAGCTTCGGAGAAGAATCGGTAACTTCAATGCTCAGAAATCAGCACTCTTTTCGCGAAGGAATTAACGCACAAACTGAATGAAGATGTGCAGAAAATAGAGAGAGAGAGAGAGAGAGAGAGAGAGAGAGAGAGAGAGAGAGAAAGAAAGAAAGAAAGAAAGAAAGATTTTATTAACGTCTTCCAAAAGACCGAACTCGGCCTCTGAGACAAATCGGAGTACCTGTATGGGGTATCCTCTGTCATCCCAACAAAATGAAAAAGTACTGAACAAAAAAAAAGCTGAATGTGGGTGTGCAGGGGATGGAGCTCTACTACTAGGAGAATGCAAAGCTACATGCATGGAGTATACAATCATGATATGCAACCTAGCCAGCTCCATCCTGTACCATACTGGGGGTATAAAATGGTATACATCAGTGAAGGGGGTGTCCACAGCTCCCTGAAGAACATGCCTGGGTGTGCTCTGAAGCGAGCCAGTCGCTCCGCACCCTCTCTGTGAAACTGAGCTCTGATCTCTATCATCTCTCTCTGGTATAGGCGTGGTGTCCGAAAGCCAGGTGTCCTCTGTCTCCTGCGGGCTCTAAGTGTCTCTGCTCTCTGGAGAGTAATTCCCTGCCGTGTAGGGGCTGGGAGGGGGATGGATCTCTAAAAAAATGTAGTAATCTGTGTCTGTCGCCCCCCCTCTGGAGCTGTCTGAGCCTGTAATAATGTCTCTCTGTGGCGCTGTATGTCTAGAATGTATCTCCCCAGTATGCGTTGGTCTGCTGCCTCAAAGATCTGGCGTAGGGAATGTGGCTCTCTGAATAAAATGGGATCTCTCTCTCTCATGGCTGTATATGCTCTGCATTTGCATACATAATGCTCCTCACTCTCCACCTCCTCTCTGCACAATCTGCATACCCTCTCCTCTCGGGGGATCCGTGCTGCTCTGCCAGTCTCAATCTCCAATCGGTGTGATGAAACTTTGAGCTGACCAATAGCCACTCGGGAGCCGTGTGGTAAAAAGCCCTCCATGTATCTAGGCCTCTCTATAAATCCATCATCAGTGATACTCATGAAGTGATCTCTGTAGTATAGCATCTTCGGTGGAAGAGGCTGTGTAGGCGATATCCATGTCTCTCGTGTATAGAGCTGCCATAGATCCTGTCTCAATACTCTGTTCCTCTCACTATGAGAGAGACGGATATGTGGTGCATCCCTGTCATACTGGAATGGTGGTAGATGATCCATGTCAAGGCCATGCTGTGAGAACCAATGTGTGACTTGTGCATACCATGATCCTCTGTCTCCTGCCTCAGTCAGCTGTCTAGATGCCTCTAAAGCTCTGTATGACAATCTGTCCTATGGCATCTCTCTGAATCTGTCTAGCAGGCATATAGTCTGAAATATGGCCTCTACCATCATAGGAGGCGCATCAAACTCTGCTCGGATAATGTCATGAGGTACTGACGGTTTGCTGCGTATCATGCGTGCCATCACGAGGGCCTGTGGTCTCTCTATCTGTGTCCACCAATGGGTAGCAAGGCCTGGCGCCCATACCGCTGCTCCATACATCAATGCCGGTGTGACTAATGTGTCAAATAGCCACCCCTTCGTCCGGGGCTCCTGAAAATGCGCCTGGTTGCACTGTCTCTCTAGCATAGCCAATGCTGCATATCCCCGTGTCAATCTAGCTCTGGCTGTTGAACCCATGGTGACGCGTGTGGCTGCTGCAGAGAAGGTAACCCCTAGGTACACGTATGATGTCACCACCTCCACCTGGCATCCTGCGAGAGTGAATGTCAGCTGACTCCTGCCCTGTCTCAATGTATGAAAGACCATAACCTTGGTTTTCCCAAGGTTCACAGTAAGACCCCTCTGTGTGCAGAAATCATCGAGTGCATGTAGATGCTGCTGTAGACCACCTGGAGACTCAGACACTAATACAATATCATCAGCATAGAGCATAATATGTACTGAGGTACCTGCTAAATCAACTCCATCTCCGCCTCCCCGTGTAATGAAGTCAGCCACCTCATCAATGTATAACCCAAATAGCGTGGGGGAAAGTGGGCATCCTTGCTTCACACCAATGGTGCTAGCAATAGTCTCGGACATACCTCCTGGACATCTGACTCGCCCAAAAACCTGCTCATATAATGCATAGATGCCCCATGTCATATCTGTTGGTATGCCAAGAGAGTGCAGGCGCTGAAAGAGCCTCTCTCGTGGTACTGTGTCAAATGCCTTGCGGAAATCCACAAAGCAGCACAATAGAGCTTTCTCTTCCTCACTCTGGCCTGATCAATCATACATCTCAAAGTGAATACATGGTCAGTGGTAGAGAAAGCTCTCCTGAAGCCTGCCTGCCCTGATGAGCGTAAACCTGCTCCTCCGCATATAAGCTAAGATCTTGCTCCAGCACTGCACCATAGAGTTTGGCAAGCACGTGGCCAACCATAACCGTCCTGTAGTTGCTCGGATCGAGCATATCCCCTGTTTTGTGAATCGGCACAATGGTGTGCATCGTCCACTCCGCAGGCAAACCCTCTGCTAGTGCCCTGTTAAACAGGTGTGCAAGAAAAGGAGCTAAAGAATCTACTGCATATATGAGATGCTCACCCTGCAAGCCCATATGGTCGGCGGCCCTGTAGGCGGCGGATAGCTTCTTGTACCATCGAGTGGGTAAAGAAGCTAGCTGTGGTAGGTCGAGGCTCCTGTGGCTGAGGTATAGGTGGCTGCTGTGGGGCATGGTATAGGCCCTCTGCATATGTGTGCCATGTCTGTGGGTCTGCAATAGGTGTCGGGGTCCGGGGCTCTCTGAAGTGCCGCCATGAGACAGGGCTATCTCTGTGAGAGAGAGAGAGAGAGAGAGAGAGAGAGAGAGAGAGAGAGAGAGGACAAAGTATTGGGTCCCAAATACCCTCTGTAGGGCCCCCACCACGGATGGTGTATTTGCTTTATTAGAATGATGTAAATCTGAAAGAAAATACAGAAATCCTTGACCTTTCTTGGCTGGAAATTCCCTACCCTTGACCCGCAGTCCTTCACCCCTTTGCTTAGCACCTTCTTGGCTTGTCTAGCCTCTTTATGCTTGAGCTCTTGGTGAGAAATGAGATGAACAATTGGGATTATGGACTCTCCTATTTATACTACTCCATCTAGAGCAGTCGGCCAGTTCTAACTCAGGCGGCCAGCATAAAATACTCCCACGACTCAGTTTTCAGCATTTAATGCTGAAATAAATCACATAAAATGCTGCGTTTTTTCCTAACTGGCTGGGCATCATGCGCCTGCTTCTGGATGGCTGGACAGTGCTTTTGCAAACCTCATGAGGGCTGGGCAGCTTGTATGGGCTGCGCCATACCTGCCCTACAGCCATACAAAGGCTGTATCTCCTGAAATCTGCCTTTAGCTTGCCCCTAGGGCTGTCCCACAGCCCCTCCATGGCTGGTGGGTTCAGCCAGGGCCTTCCTGGCCCTCATGGGGGTGGTTCCACACTATCCCCATACCCACACAAAGACCCGGGGTAGCCCTATGGGCTAGCCCCTTGTTCTAAACGCAAACCTAACTAACTACTTAGTGAGCTGGCATCCGGTACCATACCAGATACACAGAATCACTGACATCATTCCAGAGGGAGACTCACAGCACGGACTGGCATTGTTTCATGTGTAGGACAGTGCACACCTGACCTTAGACTCCGGTGTAGGACAATGCACACCTGACCTTGGACAACTGAGATGCATCCCTGGCTGACTTGTCCCAGACTGAGCTCACATGGGACCAGTTCACCATCCTAGGTCCTGCACCTTCTGTACAGATATGTCTACGTTGCATCCAAGTGCGGGATGCACGTGACATGAGCATTGAAGTTACCGATTCGACCACCAAGCTTCCGCATGTTACAGTACCCCATCAACTTTGGCCTTGACTGTTACAGTACCCCATCAACTTTGGCCTTGACTGCTAGAGCCATAGAAGGGGACTTCTAGAACCTATCCAAAGGCTGACTCTATGGAAGCCAAAAACTTCCAATAGATCGGTGGGAGCCTAGGGAACTTGAGGAAGATGGGACAAAAGTCGCGGTCCTATATCATTGGGTCGAAGTTCTAGCACACAATTTCCTTGGGCCAAGAGGAAACGGGCTGCTCTCAAGAGTCTTCGAGGTTGCCTCTGTGGAAGTGAAAAAAGATTGGAAGAAGCCTCTTCTAGGAAAGCATGCATGAGTGAAGTGCGAGGCTAGCTTTGTGGGGTTTGCCACTACGCGGAAGCTCTGAGAGTCTTCTTTCAGCCCTAAACACTCTTGGAAACCATCTGATGCAAAAACGCAGATATAGAGAGAGAGTAGAGAGAGAGAGAAGTGCTGGAAATTCAGTATATTCTTCTATGATACAAAAAGGTATCTGAATCTGCAACCATGGGCTGCCTTACATAAAAGGTGATGACACCTAAATCTGTCCCCTATGGGACCTCTAATGATCCAATCCCCTAGTGGGAGAGAATGAATACAATGATGGGCACTTGGGCTATTTATAGCCCCTTGAAATCCATGGGGAACTGGCCAACTGCTGGTCGGCCAGTTCATATATTCATTAATCCTTTTTCATGCAGCCGACTTGGTGATACTCCTGGTTCATGATGCGCTTGTTGCTCCCTGTCTGCTGACGTCAGCCGACAGCTCTTCTGGCAGTGAGCATCCTTTGCCCTGCAGCCGACAGCCCTTATCTGGATCATGCGCTTCAGTCGTCTGCTTCCCTCTATGATCCCACTTGTCCTGCTCCATGTCCACCACAGATGCTACACCTGAAGTTCTTACATTCTGGTTCTACCTATCTTCTACTGGTTCATGGTCTTTATCTGTTTGCCTCTTCTGGATCTAGCCCTGAGAATGTCCATGGCATCTATGATGCACATGATAGCCACTAGGATCCAATCCCTAGCTTGTGAGCAGGAAGGATGAGACCCAAAAATCTTTCCAATGAGTGTGGTCTTGACTTCTTTATCTAAATCTACTCGTAAGCTCGTCTTTAGAGAAAAGGATTGTTCTCCCGGTTTGTGAAGTTTGAGGATGATTGGGGCAAAAGCCATAATGCCAATCAAAGGGTGGGCGGCCGACTTGAACACAATAAATTTTATTGTGTGTGTTGACGCAGGTGGGAGAGGCAAGCGGAGGGGCTTATTTGTATAGGAGAAGGGAGAAGATGGCGAGAGGCAAACAAAAAGGCAGGCAAATAGAGAGGAGGGGGCGTGGTGAATGGCGGGCAAGAGGGAAATGCATTGTTACGACCCTGTGTTTTTCCCTCTGGACAACAAGCAGGTGGGCACGGGCACGGGTTGGACAGTGTGAACGGCATCAAGTTGGATATGAAAAGGAAACCCATATATGGTGGCCAGCCCAAGTGTGAAAGGGGACAAAAGGGATTTTATTGTTTATAAAGTTTAATGAAGAAACAGGACTTTGGTATCGAGGATACATGCCTATGGTTTATGGGATACAGGTCTTTGGTTTATCAGATACATGTCTTTGGTTTCATGTGGAAAACATGTCTCTGGATTCATGTGAACAGGTTCTAGTTTTCTCGAGGTTACATGCAAGCTGTGACTATAGGGAGGACATGTGGTTTGGTTCAGCACTACTGCTGTTTGGGAAAGGGTTTGTGGGATCCATGGTTGAGATGGAGAAGACCTTTTCAAGCAGGGAGGTGTTCTATAGGTGCGCCTTCTGTATGGAATGCTTTGTTGTATTAGCGAGAGTTCTTATTTGGAAGTCCTAGGTGAAAGCTATAAGGGATTCTATTGGTAGAGGATTCTATGAGTTGTACTTTGTACTCATATTTGATCAAGTAAAGAAATACCGCAAGCGCCACTGCGTTTTGGGGCCAATCGGTGTCCTTGTATTGTTTGCAGGTTCACTCGAGCTCCCCCTGTTTGTTTTCTTTTCCAGCTTCCCATGGGTGATGAAGTCTTTTGTGTGCGAGTGTCTGTTTCATTGCTCGTCAGATTTCTGAAGGCCGGTTTCATGCATAGAGAAGAGGGATATGGCGGGCAGGAGGGAAATTCGCAGAAAAGAGGAGGGATGGCAGGCAGAACAATTGGGAGTAAGAGGGGGGGGGGACCTCATAAGTGGTCTATAATACCAAGTGGGCTCACCACCACTGTTAGTGAGAAAAGGACTGTGCCGCCATATCCGCAGGAAGGCCTTGTAGCTCTTCCGCATGTGATCGGAGCCTTGCCGTGCACGTCTCTAATCTCCATCTCTCTCCAATTCTAGGTCCCTCTTCTAATCATTAAACTCCCGGTTCCTACCAAAGATGGGAGATTTGCTGCCGTATTGCTTAGTGGCATATTTGGAGAGCTCGTTGTAGCAACGCCATCAAGGACACCCTCACCCCGTCCCAATGTAGTCCATCTAGAGCATCTGGCTCAAAATCATTGATACCCTCCATGGGAAGCTCCATGGCGGTGATACGTTCTAGCTTCCTACAGATTTTGTTAGCCGTCGATTTGAAGTTGACATGATCTATGAGTTGCCTCCAAGTTTTCAAACCCAATCCCTTAGCCAGAGGAGCACTCTCATCGTCACAGATAATCTCCCATACTCCTTCCTGCATCAAGAGTAACTGCATCTCGGTCTGCCATGTCGGAAACCCAATTCCTGAAAACTTGTCCATAAGATAGATGCTTGATGAAGGGCCCCGATCCATTTTGAAGGTTTATGCAAAGGCTAGAAGCAGGCAAGAAAAGGCTCTACAAGTCAGCTCATAGTGAGCTGGAGCAAAGGAGGGGCAAGGGGCTTTAGAGGGCGTCGATGGGAGAGATGAAAAGGGTTGTCTGTTGAACCTTTGTGTTGAAGAAACCCTTCTCTATAACAAGGGAAAACATGGTAGAGAAGCGATGGCAGAGAACTGGCGGCGGCAACCTCTCTGCAGCAAGGACAAATAGGACGGAAATGCAATGGCGAGCAGGCCAAGGTGGAGGCAGCTGAAGAAGTGGGGAACAGCCGTGACGGTTCCCTCGGCACTCGCACCGCCAAAAAATGGTGGAGCCGCCGATGGGCTAGGCACAAATGGTGCGCCCTCCACTTACGGCTCTCAGGCGACAGCAAACAGTTTCTCGGCACATAGTGAACAACAGGCTGAGAACATGGCTCTAATACCATTTGTGGGTAAGTTAAGGTTAGCAGAGCTAGCCACTATGGAGGATCAGACAAGTCCATGGTGGTGTGTGTAGTAGAGAGAGAGAGTGAGAGATGTAACAAACTGAAAAGAAAGAGGAACAATGATTGCACGACTCAATAATTTGTTGATTGATGTGTTCAAAGCTTCAAAGAGTACAATGCTTTTATAATAGAAGGGATGTTCACACAGACACAAGCGGGTACACCTATACGATGGATACACACAGAGACTCCGAATACCCGGCATTTCTTTGCTTACACCACACAACTGGGCTACAAAATTCAGATGCCTATGATTGTGGGCACTCCAGCAGCAACGGGACACTAGCAGTCTCAAGGCCTCCCTCTTCAATTTCTCTCAAATTTCTAGAAGAGATTGTGGGATTGTTTTCGGCTGCAAAAGATCGCTCTTTTTCTGTGGCAGCTAGTATATCGGAACTTGGCAGTTGGTTCTTGGCTGGCCATCAGAGGTAGGGCAGCACTTTGTTCAAGGTGTGGCCATCTTCAGAGTCCCAAAGACATTGCCTTTGGGATTTTCCAAAGGCTCAACAGGTTTGGAAGAGAATTCTCTACATTTTCACTATAGACCGAGTCATGGTTGTCACGGTACGAAAATACGATACCGTACGGGAATTTTTGGTACAATATGAAATTTTCGGATACCGTACGATAAAATATGGTTTTTATTTTTTACACTTACAAGCTATGGAGCTTCAAGCTTGAATGTGAGGGAAGGTTGGGAGGGGAGGAGGCTACAGTGCTTGAGAAACCAGTACATGGATATGTGTCTCTCCCGGTTGGATCTCTCGATTGTCTCCAAAAAAGAATCTGGATGGGTAATGCAATACCAAAGGTCTCCCTGTGTAACGTTTATGACTAAGGGACCGTCCTTGCACAAATACGAGGAGTGCATCTAGGGTGATAAGTTTAGGGACTCCTCTCTAGATCAAAATGGCCATGTCCAAATGTTCTCCCTCGTGCATAACTTGAGAATCTAATTGTCTAGCCTACCTATACCAGGGATCCCCAAGTGATGTAGCAAGATTCTCTCATCCTACCAATCAAGTGTACACTACCAGTCTACCTCGCCAGGTTTTTTAGGTCTCTCCACAACCCCATATGGAATACTGAGTGGACACGAAAGTTGCGAAGTATTGCGAGCATTTGGGATCTTCGTAAAGCAGGGTTTCTATTTTTTTTTAGCATTTGGAATTTTTTTTTCAAGGAAAAAAATTTTTGGGAAAAAAAAACTAACTCGTACCGTACGATATCGTACGGTATCGTACCGTACGACTCGTACGTACGAACAGGTTCGTATGCGTACGAGAAACAACTATGGACCGAGTCCCCCCGGCACAGTTACTTGGGGCACAATTGGAAAGAAAATCACTAATTCTAAAGTGATTTTGAAGGCTAAATTTTATGATCTTAAGATGGAAAATATTGAAGAATTAAGTGACCATCTTGTAAAGTTTTTCTCTTTAGTTCAACAGCTCACTAGCTTGAAGAGTGAGCCTGATGATGAAGATAAAATGGCCGTTGTTACAAAACGTATGCAAGATTTTACTCGATTCCAACCATCCCTCGAAAAATTGTGCCTAGCTTCAACGACATTCGAGGACATGGTAGCATTGCTTATCAAAAAAGACTAGAGAATCAAAGACTGCCAAGCATCAAGTAGCAACCTTGGGGATGATAAAGCCCAAGGTAGTTCCAAACGTACGAAATGGTACGAGTTTAGTATGTGGTACATAACGTTGATAACGATAAAGTACATAAAAAACGTTAAGTACTTTTCAATGTTAAAATCATATATATATATATATATATATATATATATATGAGATATCTTTTGATAGAGAGGTAAGAAGTGAAGTTTGCACACATTGAACATTCTAGCATTTTAGTCGTGCATATACAAACCGACATTAGAGATCTTGTGCGTCAACATCGACTTGGATATCCTACATCGGCATATTTGTTTGTTTTGTATTCATTGATTGTATAGATCCTGGCCAACGTGCTCGTGGATTGTTCTTGAATAAATTCCTGAAAGGGGGGCGGGGCTTGTTCCCCGCTCAATGTGTACTGTGCAAGATCCCCATTCCCTTTTCTCTCTCCCCCCTCTTTATATTTTTATCTCTTGGACACGTGGTTGAGTATGTCATTGCATGCCTCATTGGGCTTACAAAATTCGTGGTAGAAGTCGGGTTAGGCGGAAGAGGAGGGGGGGCAGGGGGGGGGTGCTGAGGCTGGCCGGGCCCGCCCAGGACTCTTAAGGAAGGGTCAAAGGGCCTAGTGAGAACTTGGAAGCCTGGAGACTCCAGAGGCATCATGACCAGGCAGCAGTCTCTAGAAAGGGGGGCGGGCATTGGGTCCTGTGATGTGACGGGGATGGCCCCCCTTGGTGGTGAGGAGTTGTGCTGGGGGCTGTACGAAAGAAAGGGGAGGGGGGGGGACCACTGGTGGCGCTCTCCTGGAAAGACGGCGAGGACAAGCTCTAGCAAGGCGTCTCATTTGACAACAAATGAAGCACTGTCCATCCGGGGAGGTCAGAGTACTCAACTCTCTGCAAAATAGGAGCTCCACGAAGGCTCATAAGCGATATGACATGAGGAATTGTCTCCAGAGAGGCTATGTAGATGTGAAGAGAGGGAAACCTTGCCGTCCAAGCTAGAACTGAAGCCGCCCCCGGGGGGGGGGGGGGGGGGGGGGGGTTTTCCATCACTCTCCTGATCACTCCACCTATCACTGGGAGAAGGGGAAAATATTCCTTCTTGAGGCCGGGAAAGCAAACTGTAATGGGAAAGCTTGAAACGCTAGCCAGGGGGTCGGATGCTGGGTTGAAGTCGTGCTGCCACCTCGCAAAGAAGGCTTGGGCCGTACGCAGTGCGATGGGGCTGAGCTGCATGACTGTCTGATGCCACAGGTGAATCAAACTCAACCTCGTAGTATCCATGCCCTAGAGGATGAATATCAATGATCTTTGTAGGCTCGCTTTTGAGGCTAGCCCGCAAAAGGTCCTTGAGCTGTCCACGTGCCCTCTAGCTACTACCAATTAGCTTACAGACCAATGTGGAGGCCTCAAGGGAGGCGATGGTCGCTGTGAGGAGTTGGAGGTCCGCTCCAGAAAAAGACGGGTAGGGAGGGGCGGCCTCAGTCGGGGTTGTCGGAGCATCTGCCAGGGTGTCCTCCTAAGGGAAAAGACCAAAGGTGGCAACGCTATGCCACAAAAGGAAACAAGCCGTTGCCTTCACAGGAGGTGCGTGAACCTAGAGGGAAGGAGAGGGTGTGGGAGCTGCAAGTCGCGAGGCAGAGGGTTGGATGATAGGAGAGGCCAGGGCGGGGACAGCACAGGGTCAAGGGGAGGAAGAGGCGGCGGAAAGAAGGGGGCATTCAAGGGGAGGAGGAGGTGGCACGATGACGGAGGCTGAAGGAATCGCAGAGGGGGGGGGGGTTGGAGGAGGCAGGGGGTGCTGATGGAGGCGGATGGCAAGGCCCAGGCGGCAGTGGGGGAGGGTTGGCGGGAGCAGGCTGGGGGCATAGGCTGAAGTGAGGGGATGGGGCGCACAAATGCAGGTGTGGGTTTTGTTTTGTTTTTTTGTTTTTTTGGGGGGGGGGACTCTAGCTCAAGCGCAAAACAATTTTTTACTTTTTGGTCTTGAAAAAGCATAGCTTTCATTCGCTCGAAAAAGTTTCTCTTCGAAGATTTTCTTGTATCTTCAGAAAACCCTTATGCCACATGACTCATCTAATTACTGATTGTGATTCCTCCTGTTAAGGGAAGTCCTCATCCGGATTCCATGTGAAACACATTACTGATTTTTTCCTTTGCTCCGTTTGTTAACTTAGTTACTGACATTTTTTTGCTTGCAAATCAATGCTGGTCTGCAGAGAAGAATTTCAGGGAAATATTTTTTTTTCTTCCTTTCCTGAATGCAGAACAATACTCACTCTATGGTGGCCTTTGCTGGAAGCAAGTATGCTGCACTTTCGTTTCCTCATACAGTGACAACTCAGGAGCATGTCATCACAAGTTTTACGCTGGTATTCTCTTGCTCTTTAACACATGTTTGAGGTACATTATTTGTTTTTGATGCCATGGATTGAGTTTGATCTCTTGCTCCTCCCCCACTCCCCCCCTTTTCTCTCGCATATGGAAACTAGGCTCAGGTGTGTAAATTGTCATGTATAGAGAATGGTTCAGTATTACTGAGCCCATGCTTCTCATCAGATGGGAAAGGAGAAAATGTCAAGCGTTGTCTTTTCCTTTATTGTTTTTGCTTTTGTGGTCATGATTTCTATTTGTCACAAGCATCAATGATTATCCCCAAACAAGGATGCATGTGTCATACTAATGGGGAACTATTAGTGTCAGTTTAGAGTTCAGCAGAGGGTTGGTGGCCTCTGTGAGCCCTTCTTAATAAAGTGATATGGACCGAGAGTCACTAAGGTTTAGGAATGCATATGGCAGACTAGGTGTAGGCCTATGATGGGTTCCAAGTCCCTGGCATTGTTCTATGAGATTAATAGGCTGGGAACCAAAGGAGACAATATGGAGCAAAAGAACTGGAAAAGTGCCTCCACAGCCCTAAAAATGAGTGTAAGGGGGATATCTACAAGTGAAAATGGGAAAAAGGACAAAATTTGACTGGTATTACTGGTCCTGTATAAGCACTCATAGATAAAAGGCTTATTTCTCCCTCTTTTGAGCATTTATTAATTTCAGCAGCCAGGCATCCCATCTGGAGCAAAATTGGCAGCCAGAGAGAAGTGGCAAATTCAGACCCAGAACACAGCAAAGGTGCAGCAGATTTTCAGGTCTTAATTGTGCAGCAGCACTTGTATCTTTGAGTAGAAGAATTTAGACTTCAGAGGTTTTTTTTTTTTTTTTTTCGGGGGGGGGGGGGTGGGATGGATGCTGGTAGCTATTGTGTTCCAGCTTTTGTTGGTGATTTTTTTACAGATTGTAGTATTCTAGATTTCATGTCTCATGCATCATCCCCAATCATTGCATGTCAAGTGGCTACCAATCAGGGTTAGTGTTACGTAAGGCCACTGGTTAGGGTTAGGGTTAGCTCACACAAAATACTTTATGTAACACACATCATCCTCAGTCATTGGATGCATGTGTCATGGAGCTACAAATTAGGGGTTAGGGGTAGCCTAGACATCATAATTTGTTGCAAGCATTATCCTCAGTCATTGGATGCATATGTCATGTGGCTACCAATTAGGGTTAGGGTTAGGCTAGAAATTAAGAGTAAGGGTTAGGGTTTTGTAGAATCAGCCCATGTTGTTAGCAGTCATCTCCTGTTTGTATATTTACACCAAGGCCTCTGTTGTGGGTGTGCCCGCCTGATTTAGGTGTTTTCTCATTTTTCCCCACTCTCCATATTTTTTCCCTATTTTTTCCTATTTTTACCAGGTGTGGGAGGATGTTCCGTGGCTCCTGGCTGATCCAAACACTGGCTGACTGCTTGTCTGGGTGTCTTGGATGCTGGCCTACTGCCCCTACTGGTCCCCGACTTGTCCTGTGTGCTGGCCAACTCTGAGAAGCCGGTCGACTGGGGACATGTGCTGGTCGTGGACATTTTGGTCCCGTCGGCTGTCTTTTGAGTAAGTTGACTGCTCATGTGGGACCATATAAAATGGCCCCCACTTGTTGTATTCAGTCTTCGGGATTTTCTTGTGTATAGTAGAGTTACACGCCTCTCTCTCTCTCCTTCTCTATTGCTGTATTTTTTTGCACTGCACTTGCTCTTGTGTTCTCAGATTTTGTCTTCATCTCCACTGCATATTCTGACATGGTATTAGAGCTCTAGGCTCTTGATAAATCTTGGGAACTGTGTGAGCAAGAGGGGGGCTGTTTTGTTACTGATTGGTGGAGTGTTTTGGACTGTCTGGGAAGAGGAGAAGCAAGAGGAAGGCGGGCTGATTTGTGGACAGCCACTTGTAGGTTTAAGTTCTTCTTTTTTCCCACCCACCCACCCAGCCACCCTTTTCAGTTACATCCCCGCAATGGCAGATTCACTTGAGATGGCTGAGAAGCATGTGAAGATCCCGACACGTTAGTTGGACGAGAATAACTACGGCATATGGAAGGTAATGATGGAATCTGTTCTGGAGTCTTATGACCTTGCTGATTTCATTGTTGTTGGGGTTCCACGGCCGGAGTTAGAGGAAGGGGAGTTACCCTCGATTCGGAAGGAACGCGAGGCACATGCACAATTATGGGATCGTGTCAATGCCAGGGTCCGTTCTTTCATCTTCCTCAACTGCACACCGCAGGTAATCAATCATATCAAGCATATGACGCTGGCCAGAGGTATATGGCAACATTTGGCTTCTCTCTATAACAGGGTATCGCCCATGAAGAGGATTTCCTTGGAAGTACAGATGCGGGTGATGAATCTTGCAAAGTCATCGACGATGCGGGAGCACATCAACAAGCTACAGGCTCTTCAGCAGGAAGTTCTTCAGGCTGGGAAAGAGATATCATCGGAGGATATGACCATCACGTTGCTGTCACAGTTGCCCTCTCAGTACTGAGCATTCTACTCTTCTTTGAATCTTTCCTCCTGGTCGAAGACCATGGGAACAAGTTTCTCCCATGTGATGGTGCTGAGTCTACCACTGGAACCTCCACAGGGCGGAGGTTCGGAGGCCTTAACTGGCCAACAGTCGAAAGGCCGTAACAACAAGGGCAAAGGGAAGGCTTCATCGAAGAAGTCTTCTGAGAAGATGTGCGACGCAGACCGTGAGAAATTGAAGGCAGAGAGGACCTGTAATATGTGGCGCGAGAAAGGCCACTATTGGAGGCAGTGTCCCAAGCGGAACACCGAGAAGGGTGCAGAATCCTCAGCAGCAACCGTGAAGACTCCAGCTTTTGTGCACCTAGAGGTGATGGACACTGATGTTTCATTTTCTTCGGGTAGGGAGGTGGTTGGGGGACTCTCCACTATGGGTACTCGGGAGCAGATTCTAGACAGTGGTGCTTCTAGGCACATGACTCCTTCTCGTTCAGATTTACAGGATCTGTGCTGGTATTTTGGTCACATTCTTACTGGGGATACATCCACTATCCCAGTTCACAGTGAGGGCAGGTTGGAGATAGTTCTCGATGGTAGAGGGGGAAGCATTCCTCCCAGGTGTTGTATGTTCCATCTCTTGGTTTTCATCTGTTGTCAGTGCATCAGGTTTGCAAGACTGGCGTACGGGTGGAGTTTGATGAGCATTTTGTTGCTCTCCGGGACAAGGCAACAGGCGAGGTAGTTTGGGAAGGCGGAGTGGAGAATGGAGTTTATAAACTTTCAGCACTCTCTCTCCCAAGTCCTTAGTTTTGTGATGAGTGGCAGTTTGGTAATGGCCATTGAAGTGTGGATATGTTGCAGGTGCAGGCTTTCCCGGACCAGATGGTGGATGGCTTGCCAGATGATGGTAGCAGTTGGCAGGAACTTTCCAGTACAGATGATGATAGTTCTTGTGTTCGGGACAAAGAAACTCCTGTAAATGAGAAAGTTCTTTCCACGGGGACCTATTGGAAAGCCAGGCAGGTGGTAGCTGATTACTTGCAGAAGGAGGTGGATGTTACACATTCTCCAGGCTTTGTGGTTCCGGATTCAGAGTGGGTTGGTTACAGGTTTCCGAAGGCCTTGAGTGGTCTTCAGCAGGTTTCCAGGACTTGGCATCCCACCGTAATAGGTGTTGATCCTTGTGAGCAGTATGATGCCTCCTTGACTCGGAAGCAAAATGGTTCATTGATTTGGTTGATGCATACCAGATTGGATGGGAGCTTCCTGATGAGGCTGTTGAGCTCATGTTTGTAGAGGACTCCTTGGGAGGCATGATTGCGTATCTTGTGGTTTCTGCAGCATGCGAAGGATCTTGGACTCTTTTACACAGGAGGGGGATTGATGGTGGATGGAGTCAGACTCCACGGTCGGAGTGACTCAGATTAGGGAGGAGAGCTAGACACGAGGACCTTAACATCAAGCTATAGTTTTTCCCTTGGCTCAGGAGCAGTTTTATGGAGCAGTAAGAGGCAGCCATCTTTTGCCTTGTCGTCGACAGAGGCAGAGTACCGGGCTTCTCGTGGTGCTACTTGCGAGGTGGTGAGGTTGCAGAGGTTACTTGGCAGGATTGGGTTTGCACTGGAGGAACCCATGGTCATCGAGAGACATTTTGTTCGTGAAAAGATCGTTGCTGATGACATCTTGCTAGAGTTCTGTTCGACAATGGACAGTGCAGTGGACCTCTTCATGAAGTCTCTATCTCAGACTTTGCTCCGGTGGCACTCTAGCTCACTGGGGTTGGTTCCACATCTAGGAGCTGAGAGGGGGTGTTAGCAGTCATCTCCTGTTGTATATTTACAGCAGGGCCTTTGTTGTGGGTGTGCCCGCCCGATTTAGGTGTTTTCTTATTTTTCCCCACTCTCCATATTTTTTCCCTATTATTCCCTATTTTTACTAGGTGTGGGAGGATGTTCCGTGCCTCCTGGCTGATCCAGACACTGGCCGACTGTCACGACCCTGTGTTTTTCTCTGGACAAGATGCAGGTGTGCACGGGGACATGGTGGACAGTGTGAATGGCATCAGGTTGGAGTCAAAAAGGGAGCCCATATGTGGACAACCCCAAGTGTGAAGGGGGGCAAAGAGATTTTAACTTAAAAGGTTTTAAAAACCTTTAAAATCATTTTTAATGCCTTTTACGAAAGAAAACGTGGCCCATATGCTATTTTGGGGCCACGTGTGCTTTTTGGGAAAAAGAGGGGCTGGCAGGCAGAAAGGGGCGCCTATCTCAAGATGTGTGTGTGCTTTCCGCAGGAGGAGGACTGCTCTTACACGCCAGTTTTCTTCTTTGCACAGAGGCGACTGCTGGGCTACCCGGAAAAAGCACCGGGCTGAATACACTACCTTCTACCTCTCCCTTGGAAGGGGATTGACGGGCTGCAGGAAAGCGTAATGGACTGCGCTCGCTTTCCCTCTCTCTTTCTCTTGCATACTGGCAGGCTGGAATATGTGGCTACGCTGGTCTGCAGGGATAGGCCGGCTGAAGGATAGGGCACGGTGCATGTGGAGGTACGTGGGCCGTAGCCAGGGATTGCAGCCTACGTGGCACACAGAGGGGCTGGTTTTTCTCATGGCAAGCAGCCACTAGGCGGCGCACACGGGCAGACAGACTGTGGAATGTCTCTCTCTCTCTCTTGTGCAAACAGGCGGACTGTGGGAGAAGTAGAAGCGTTCAGGTGGCGCCCAGGGATACAGAGAGTTTTGCTTTCTCTCTCTCTTAAAAAAGGGCGAACTGCCACAGGACTGAACAGAGCGTGGGTCGCTCCCCCTTCCTGGTGAAAAGATGCGCAGGCAGTTTACAGGGCTGCTGGAGGCGGATAGAGCTGGCGCAGAGACTGTCGGCATGGACTCCACGTGGATGGACTGCAGAGGTGCACATGGTGCTGATCCTCCTTGCAACGGGACTGTTTTGAGACTGTTTATGGGCTGTTTTTTTTGTTTGGCTGCAAATTCAGCAATGTACTTGGGTTTCTGTCTACAAGTACAGATCTTTTGGTTATGTTTCTTGGCATGGGAGAGATGCAAGCTCGCATGGCTGCGTGCTCATGGAGCAGATTGTTTTCTTCCTGCTAGAAAGGAACAGTGGGACCTACAGTTATGGGCATCTCTATGTTGCCAGATGTTTCATGAGGGAACAGGTAACTAGATGTATGGAAACAGGACAGAAGTTTCAAAGGGAAACAGGCCTAAGGGTTTCATGTGGAAACAGGTCGTAGGTTTCTCGAGGAAACATGTATTTGGGTTTCTCCAGGAGGTAGGTCACATGCAGGCAGAAGGTACAGGATTGGACACATGTATGATACAGCCTTGCTACTGATTGGACAGGGGACAGGGATTCCATGACAGAGATGGATAGTACCCTTGGAAGGTAGAGAGGGTTGGAACAGGTGTGTCGACTGTATGGTATGCTGTGCTGTGATACGAGTTCTCTTTTGAGAGACAGTTTGGGAGTTTGTGTTGTGATGCAGAAGCACTGGATGTGTCGGGGTGTGATGCTGTTCATAGTGTGAGAGGCTATGGATGGTTGTGGCAGCCTTGATCATGGGAGAAAGCTTCTGTATGCAGACTCAATGTGAGAGAGCCTTTTGATATGAACAATGGCTGGACTTGTTTGTGGATGCCGAGTGGACAAGAAGCCAGATGCAGGTTCTTTGCAGGCTTCAAGGGTTCTACTGTGACGGCTGAGTTCCCAGCCTTATATTGTAATCAAAGCTCTTATAATCAATTAAAGAAATACGGCAAGGGGCGCCATTGCGTTTTGGGGCCAATCGGTGTTCGTGTACTGTTTGCAGGAGCACTCTAGCTCCCCCTGTTTGTTTTCCTTTTCTAGGTCCTCAATGGTGTTGAAGTGTTTTATGTGCGAGTGTTTGTTTCACCGCCCATCAGGCCGGTTTACAAGGTTCCGTTGCCGGGACATCGTCGACTTTCTCAAGGAGGCGAGTCCGTGGTTGCTTTGGTCGGGACAATCGCCAACTTTCCTAAGGGGGCGAGCTCGTGGTTGTCTCATGAGAGTCACATCAAAAGCTTCAACGTGAGGAAAGTGAAAAGGAAGTGCAGGACACAGTAGAGGATTTTGTCTTTGCCTATATGAGGTGAAGAGCAAGAGCTGAAGATGAAGCTCAGGAGAAAAGACACCAAGGACAAGAAATAGTCGGCCAGGAACAAGAAGCAGTTGAAGTGTTATGGTGCAGGAGATGCGTTGAAGGCTATGGCTTTCGACAGTTTGTCACCGGTGGTATCTTCATAGAGGCTTCATGGGTTCGGAGGACAGTTTCTTTGTGGTGATCTACTATGCTTCATCGAGGACTTGTGCTTACCATTTGGGTGGAGTGCAAGCAGGTTTTGGGTGCCTGAGGATGTATCAGATGAGGCTCAGATGGAAGTGGAGGAACTTGACGAGGTTCTTATTCCTGAGCATATACTGGCACATAAGGAAAGAAAGGTACAGGGTAAGGTTTCCCGTCGCTATCCTGTGAAGTTCAAGAGCTGTTCACTGATGGATACGAAGTGGATGGAGGAGGTTCACTGATGGATGCGAAGTGGATGGAGGAGGGTGACTTAGCAGATTCACCTCAGGAGTTGCAGCTTTATCTTGATGCCTATGAGTTGGAGTCGACTCTTGTTACGGCTCATTCAGGTTTAGCAGAGCATAGGTCTGGAGCATTGCCTGATGCTCAAGAGGGGGGTAGCACCTCCGCTCCCTTGTTACAGACAGGCTCAGTTGTTATCTAGGAGTCGCTTGGTGACATCTTTGTATTCACCCGAAGGTACTGAGGCTGACAGTACATCTGCTTATGGGACTTCTATGATTTTGTGTTCTAGACACATGAGATGATGGAAAAGTTGGGTATGGTTCACAGTCGCGTGCACCTGGAACTATAACTGCAACTATGGATAACTCTATGGAGGGCATAAGTCTTGCGAGCAGTCCTAGAGTTGGTTTGGTTCATGGAAATATGGATCGAACTCTATTTGTGCATGTATGCATACACTTTTTGAGGTAGAGGTATTTTTGTATTCTGGTGCCATTGGATCCTGGTACCATTGAGAATACATTGGGAAATACTCTGCATTGTGTTGAGTGCTGCATGTATGTTGGTATGATACATCAAGTGCTTTATTATGTTCATGGATGCACCACTGGGTGTAACTCCTGCGGGATGGCCATGAGACATATGTGGGAAAGTACTTAGTGGATGTAGTGTTTGGATGCATTGAGTGCTTGCATATGCTCATGTTGTACCATCAGTCGTGGGTCCTGCGGGATGCCCATGGGCGTAAGGCTTGCGAGCAGCCCTTAGACTGTTACTTTGGAGTAGGTAGAGCATTTTGAGGAGCATATTGTTTGCGAATGCATGTGTGTCATGCATATGTGTACCATGTGTAGAATGATGCATGGTTTTGTTTTTGGCTAACACAGTTAACGTGTTTCCATTTGGTTTTAGACTTTTGCTGTAGGTTCTGAAGGAACAAGCAAGAGGACAGTGTGGCTTATTGTGCAGGATGATTGTTTTTATCACCCAGATGCATTGGAAGGCCATTGTTTTTGCAATATGGGGTGTCTTTGCTCATAAGATGCTTTACTGTGCCATTGAGTGCAATCGAGGACGCTTGCCATTTTTCAAGAGGGGCGTATGTCACGACCCTGTGTTTTTCTTTGGACAAGATGCAGGTGTGCACGGGGACATGGTGGACAGTGTGAATGGCATCAGGTTGGAGTCAAAAAGGGAGCCCATATGTGGACAACCCCAAGTGTGAAGGGGGGCAAAGAGATTTTAACTTAAAAGGTTTTAAAAACCTTTAAAATCATTTTTAATGCCTTTTATGAAAGAAAACGTGGCCCATATGCTATTTTGGGGCCACGTGTGCTTTTTGGGAAAAAGAGGGGCTGGCAGGCAGAAAGGGGCGCCTATCTCAAGATGTGTGTGCGCTTTCCGCAAGAGGAGGACTGCTCTTACACGCCAGTTTTCTTCTTTGCACAGAGGCGACTGCTGGGCTACAGGGAAAAAGCACCGGGCTGAATACACTACCTTCTACCTCTCCCTTGGAAGGGGATTGACGGGCTGCAGGAAAGCGTAATGGACTGCGCTCGCTTTCCCTCTCTCTTTCTCTTGCATACTGGCAGGCTGGAATATGTGGCTACGCTGGTCTGCAGGGATAGGCCGGCTGAAGGATAGGACACGGTGCATGTGGAGGTACGTGGGCTGTAGCCAGGGATTGCAGCCTACGTGGCACACAGAGGGGCACACAGAGGGGCTGGTTTTTCTCATGGCAAGCAGCCACTAGGCGGCGCACACGGGCAGACAGACTGTGGAATGTCTCTCTCTCTCTCTTGTGCAAAGAGGCGGACTGTGGGAGAAGTAGAAGCGTTCAGGTGGCGCCCAGGGATACAGAGAGTTTTGCTTTCTCTCTCTCTTAAAAAAGGGCGAACTGCCACAGGACTGAACAGAGCGTGGGTCTCTCCCCCTTCCTGGTGAAAAGATGCGCAGGCAGTTACAGGGCTGCTGGAGGCGGATAGAGCTGGCGCAGAGACTGTCGGCATGGACTCCACGTGGATGGACTGCAGAGGTGCACATGGTGCTGATCCTCCTTGCAACGGGACTGTTTTGAGACTGTTTATGGGCTGTTTTTGTTTGGCTGCAAATTCAGCAATGTACTTGGGTTTCTGTCTACAAGTCAGATCTTTTGGTTATGTTTCTTGGCATGGGAGAGATGCAAGCTCGCATGGCTGCGTGCTCATGGAGCAGATTGTTTTCTTCCTGCTAGAAAGGAACAGTGGGACCTACAGTTATGGGCATCTCTATGTTGCTAGATGTTTCATGAGGGAACAGGTAACTAGATGTATGGAAACAGGACAGAAGTTTCAAAGGGAAACAGGCCTAAGGGTTTCATGTGGAAACAGGTCGTAGGTTTCTCGAGGAAACATGTATTTGGGTTTCTCCAGGAGATAGGTCACATGCAGGCAGAAGGTACAGGACTGGACACATGTATGATACAGCCTTGCTACCGATTGGACAGGGGACAGGGATTCCATGACAGAGATGGATAGTACCCTTGGAAGGTAGAGAGGGTTGGAACAGGTGTGTCGACTGTATGGTATGCTGTGCTGTGATACGAGTTCTCTTTTGAGAGACAGTTTGGGAGTTTGTGTTGTGATGCAGAAGCACTGGATGTGTCGGGGTGTGATGCTGTTCATAGTGTGAGAGGCTATGGATGGTTGTGGCAGCCTTGATCATGGGAGAAAGCTTCTGTATGCAGACTCAATGTGAGAGAGCCTTTTGATATGAACAATGGCTGGACTTGTTTGTGGATGCCGAGTGGACAAGAAACCAGATGCAGGTTCTTTGCAGGCTTCAAGGGTTCTACTGTGACGGCTGAGTTCCCAGCCTTATATTGTAATCAAAGCTCTTATAATCAATTAAAGAAATACCGCAAGGGGCGCCACTGCGTTTTGGGGCCAATCGGTGTCCGTGTACTGTTTGCAGGAGCACTCTAGCTCCCCCTGTTTGTTTTCCTTTTCTAGGTCCTCAATGGTGTTGAAGTGTTTTATGTGCGAGTGTTTGTTTCACCGCCTGTCAGGCCGGTTTACACCGACTGCTGGTCTGGGTGTCCTGGATGCTGGTCGACTGTCCCTACTGGTCCCCGACTTGTCCTGTGTGTTGGCCGACTCTGAGAAGCCGGTCGACCGGGGACATGTGCTGGTCGTGGACATTTTGGTCCCGTCGGCTGTCTTTTGAGCAGGCCGACTGCTCATGTGGGGCCATATAAAATGGCCCCCACTTGTTGTATTCAGTCTTCGGGATTTTCTTGTGTATATATAGTAGAGTTACACTCCTCTCTCTCTCCTTCTCTATTGCTGTATTTTTCTGCAATGCACTTGCTCGTGTTCTCAGATTTTGTCTTCCTCTCCGCTGCATATTCTGACACATGTTGTGATCCTTGATGAAAAAAAGGACAAAGAGGCTATGTGTGCATGCACAACCTGGAGCCTAGGTCTCTCTCTCTCTCTCTTCTCAAGGGAGTTGGTTTCTCCTCCCCCCCCCGCCCCCCTCCCCCCTTTCCTTCCTCCTCTGTGCAGGGCATCAGTTAGCAGCTGTTGACAGGTGGAGTTGGACAATGCAGAGGACATGTGGCATTGCCACATGGCGTTGGTGACACGGTAGTCGGGTACAAATGGCCGACAACAAAACCAGTGGCTGACTAGGAGTATTGGTGATATATATACATGGGTAGCCAAATCTTCATATTCATCTTCTTTTCTCAGTATTGGACCTCACAGAGCGTTTCTCTGTAGGCAAAGTGGTAGCCAAGAGTGTACAGTAGGTCATAGGGCTATGATTTAACGTCTTCATTCTCAACCACATCTTGTACTTAAATTTCAGTTGTATTACATCTTTCGTGTACATAATACAGAGCAGTAGTTTAGGACTTGTGTATGTGTTGTATGTGTGATTCCGTCACACTCTTCTTCCTATCTCTGGAAAACCCTAGCTCTCAAGCAGTCCTCCCTGGACTCGGCAGAGGAGCGGCTCGGGCATGGTTGCAACGTCAACCCTCCACTGACCAAGGTGGCCTGCCAGAAGTCAAAGCCAGACTAGAAGAAAGCTGTCAGTAAGTTTCACCCATTGCTAGTTCCAGAGTTGCCATGGGTGGACATTTCTATGGACTTTGTGGCTGGATTACCGAAGAGTCGGAGGAGATTGAGAGCCTAAGCTATGGAGGTTCGAACTGAATCATGATATTGTGTGTAGTAATGAGAGAAGGGTAGAGAGAAGAGAACAAAGCTCAAGTGACTGTATTTGCATGTACAATGTGATGCTTTGATTGATTGTTTTGAAGCCTACAAGGTACAATGGTTTTATAGGCAAAACATCTCATCTTTCTCAACACACAAACCATGGGGCAATGACACATGGCTATCTGATGACATCATTGTTTACACACATGAATACTTAGGTGGTTCACATGTACTAACTCACTCACTCACACAAGCCATGGGGCAATGACACATGATGACATCATTGCTTACACACACAAACACTTAAGTGGTTTACATGTACTAACTCATTTACTCACACAAGTGAGTGTTCACACACACAAACACACTTAACACATTGATGGACGCACAGGGTGGACACAGGAGATGGACACGCACACATATATGACTTTGATTCCCTACATGCAGGGCACAGCCGGACATCAGCTAGCAGCCGACAGGCAAAGTCGGACATTGCAGAGGACACGTGGCAATGATGACGTGTCAATGATGTGGGAGTCGGGTACAAATGGAATTTAAGCCCCTTCCACTTTAGCACATTTTTTTTTCCACTTATGCTTGTTTGTTTTACTTGCACTTTTCCCCATGCCTCATGTTGCCTTCCTTCTCTACATGGCCCACCACAATCACATGTGCGCAACAAGCCTTGTACGCAGCCCTCTCCTCTGCTCGCTTTCCAGAGTGCCTGTGCGGCCTGCCCAGATTCCTACCTGCGCTGATGGCTTGCCTGCGCACACATCAGGCGCTGCTGTCTGCTGCCCGCACTGCACCTTGTGCTCTGCACGCTATGTTGGTGTGTGATCTGGGTCCCGTCGCGCAGCCTGCATGGCTTGATGGGCTGCGCCTATGTCTGCTGGCCTGTTTGCAGATGGGCAGCTTTACCTTGGCTGCCCACATGGCTGGCCCGTGTGCAAGCCTTCTCGTATTGTCAAAAAGAGCCGAGCCTGACCCCCCCTCTTGGCTTAGACTCAGCCGTATGGGGCTGGTTTGGGTAGGTCTAGCCACCTTGGCGGGCCCCCCTTGGCTGGCTGTGGGCTGGCTCCTAGCCACCCCTGCTTACCTCATGGTGACTCCACCCCCTTCATGTGCTACAGGCCACCATCCACCCCCTCTCCTCGTGCGACGCAGCCACATATGCGTTGTTTTTCTGCCTGTCCCGGTCTGCCAACAAAAGCAAGTGGCAAAAAACTACCAACCGTTTCATGGTTTGTGCTCATCTAGGAGGTGATTCTCAGCCTGCATGATGCTTTTTTACCTTCTCTCCTGTGCTATGCAAATCCATGCTCACGGCTCTTGCTTTTCCTCATCTCTCCCACACATCGACGTGAGGAAAGCAGCCTGCATGAGGGTACTGTTGCGTACATCTTCCATGCCTTGGTTCTATCTCGTCAGTTCTGCGCTCTGATACCAATGTTAAGGTCTCCACAGACCATCTTCTTTTTTATTACGCCATGATGCTAACCTTTCACGGGTCTTGGCCGCAGCTGTCCCTGTGTGGTGCATGCTGCCCAGGTGCTGCCATGCCACCTTTCCAGTGCCGCCTTGCTGCATTTCTAGCACCTCCTGCTGTCATGTGAGTGCTGCTTCTGCTGCTCTAGTGTGCCACCCTATAGCTAGGCGAAAACTGACATGCTAGCTCTGCCTCATCTTGGCCGTATGATTGTTTCCCCTAAGCATGGAACAGCCCGTTAGTGTTTTCACCTGTGGCCACTGCACACAGGAGGTTGAAGGAGTGTTGCTGCCAAAGCTTCTCGAAGGAATAATAGCCTGTGGAATTAGTCTCTCAGCTAGGAAGAAACCCAGAATTTTTTAACTGTCGGCCAGGGAGCACAGCCAGGGAGCATGAATACCCTTTTTCCGAGCCTGGATATACTTTTGAGGCTGGCTTTTATATTTAATATTTTCATAAACTTTTGTATGTGAAAATCTGGTCACCAGTTTACACCCTCATGCTCGTACTTGAGTGACTCCTTGGATAATAAAAAGGAGGGATTTGGTCCATTCCGGTCTTATTGTTCTTTTGCTCATGACTATTCTGAGTGGTATAATATGGTGCATGGCTTAGTTGTGTTAAGTTATCTTCAATAACTACACACCCAAAAGCACCCATACCGGGTCTTTCAATGTATGATTTCATGGTCACAGGTGACCAATAGCAAACAAAAGCCAATTTTCAGATAGCCCCTTATGTGTGCATATCCCTTGGGCAACACCCACTCACGGGTGCCTATATCTAAGGGCCAAAGGCATTAACCTGTGAAGAAGCCTCACTGCATTAAGCTCACAGCGTGGCATGAACCCAATGTACTTCACCACTGCCCCAAGTGTCTCACAGGCAATGGTGGCTAGCTGAGCCCAGCTAGAAACTGAGCGTAGGGGAGACAAGGATGGTTGAATATGCCAGATCGTGAGGTTTGCATTCGGTTGACCACCGGTTGCATCCACCAGTACCATGCCATGTGTGAAAATGTCCTTTGGACACTCTTAGGGGTTTACCCATTTATTAGGTCAAAATGCCAACCACCAGCAGGAGGGAAAAAAACAATAAACAGGCAGTTCAATAAGTCTATTGGTAGACTGGCCAGTTCAATAAATCCATAGGTTTGAATGCCCAGCCATGTGTGAAAAGGTCCTTTGGACACCCCTAGGGGTTTTATTGGGCCAAAATGCCGACCACTAGCAGTAGGAGGGAAAAACACAAAAAGTAGGCTCCCTTTACCCCTCATTCTTCATTAATTTTCTATCTCAGCCCTAGTCCTGCAGTGGAGCAACAAACAATGTCCAGTAGAATTGTAGAAGCAGTCCAGACTACGCAGCATCCTTTAAGGGCCTGGAAACTCATCCAGGTATACCAGGAGAAAGGTCACCACATTCTTGCAGTCAAAAAGTGGATGTGCTAACAATTCTACTCTATTATTAGTACATGTGTTGTATGGGTGTGAATCTCTCCCCCTTGTTTCTTTAATCATACTCCCTACTCCTTTTCGTGCTTTATTTGTCATTAGTTGGAAAGCTTCCTCGGAGTACGTGAAAGTGGTGTAAGAGCAGGCCTAGATAGTACACTTTTGAGGCCAGGTGAACAAATGCATGCCCTTTGCACCTAAATGCATATTTACCCTTAGTCATGATACATATGAGTGGTGGGGATTGCTAATTACAACATAGTTGTGGTCCGAAACTCTGTAGTTGTGGGTTTAAGGGCCCTTTGAGCCATTTCAAAGGGGGTCCAAAGGTCCGAAACACGTTTCAGCCATTCGGAAATGGAGCATTTCAACCGTTTCCTCATGCCGTTTCAACCATTTCCCCAATGATTCACATGAATGGTAGGGATTGCTTATTACAACGTAGTAGCGGTCCGAAACTCCGGGTTTTTGGACTGTTTGAGTTGTTTCAAAGGGGGTCCAAAGATCTGAAACACGTTTTAGCCAGTTCCATTTCTGAAACGGAACATTTCAACTGTTTCCTCGTGCCATTTTGACCATTTCCCCGATAACACCTGCTGTGTCCCTTGCAAAACACCAATTTGAAGGTGTAGCTGCTCTTTTGTTCTTTCTTCTTCTCGAATGCCTTTTCCCAAGTTTCCAGTCGTATACTCTCCTTTTATTACATTTCCATGTATTTATGCCCTCCTCCTAGATTCCCATCCCCTTGCTGATGTGGCATTTCCCATTTCAACCCTCCCAAAATTTTTGTTTCCGCTTCCGTGTCCGTGTCTGTGTCCATGTGTGTTTCCCATGACTATGAGTTACAGTAGCCAAAGTTTCTGAAATGCCCACCTGGTCATTATGAAATGCTGTCATTTAGAAACATGACTTGTTATTTTTCGTTGTGCGTGGGTGTGTTTTTTTGGGGGGGGGGGGGGGGGGGGGGGGAAGATTTGGTCTGGTCAAAACTGAAGGCTAAGTTGCATTCGCAGTGGACTTTTTAGATGGTAGCTGTACTTTGAACTTGAATGGCAACTAGAGGAAAGCACAACAGGAAAGAAAATGCAGTGGATATGAACAAGAGACTGAGGCTTTTTTCGACTGTTTAAATTTGAAATCAGAGATGTTTGGAAAGGGAGCAGCATTGGTTGCCAATTTGCAGAAATATTATCTCTGCATTGACCAACTTGGCTGATGGCTGCAGAGCATTGGTGAAGGGGCTAAACGGTCGGCCAGGGTTTCTTCTTGCTGAAATCTGAATTGATGGTCTAGCCCATCTTTACTAGCTAAGGGGGACACTCAAGCAGCCATGCCCACTGATCCAGTTGGTCCCATTACTTTGCTGTAGGCACCCAGACTAGGACTTCACCCAAGAGGGATGTACTAGTTCCAGAAGGCCTGATTCTGGCCAGGATTAAGGCTGTGAACAAAAAATAGTGTTTTGGAACGTAGGTAGGCTTCGAGTAAGGTGGCCTCTTGGTACAGGCAGGTCTGCAGATTAGCACTCAAAACACCAATACCCAGAACACATGTTGATTTCTGTCTTTAACTGCTGGTTTATGTGAAAGTGTGAGTAGCATTGGTCAACTGTCATCGAGCATAGGTATGTAGATAAATGTCAATACTTTGTTCTAATCACATTTTTGAAAGCAGGTTCTGGATTTCAGTAAGGGAAGACTGCAGAGCGTGCTATGGAAAAGTGATGGTTGCAGCTCGTGTGAGGGGAACTCTGCATTCGTATGTTTGAAAGGGCAAGATTGTGCTATTCCATTGACGAGCTGCAAGACTCAAGGAGGGAAAGTTGATTGCAGCCTCAGTTTCCAAACGTCCTTCTCAGGCTCTGATAAGCACGACAGAGTATTTAATTCCTGGTACGAGATTGATCATCTCCACCAGTACTCATTGTATGGCTTGTACAGCAATCTGAAGGACTCACTAACAAGCCAGTATAGCAAGTACTTCTGAAGAAATGATCAAATCACATCTTTTGAGATGTGTGAGAGACAAGCTTTGGTACGATCACATTCTTTTAATCTGATGTTACATGTACCACATATTAGAGGAGTTCCTTTTACATGCTCGTATCATATTTGATGTGGGAGGCTTTACGAATGCCATTGGGACTGATGTAATAATGGCGATGGCTGTGTTTAGTTTTGAGTCCATTGTGTTGTTAGTTTGGAGTCATTTTGGCAAAAGAGAGGTATTCATTGACATATGCTATCTTCTTTGAATGTATATCTGCCTTCACTCTCCTTTTTTCATCAAATAGCTTCCAGGTATTTCATATGCATTGTACCTGTGTGTTTGAAGTTTCTTCTTGTCCTCCAAAAGCACTGGCCTGGAGTTCAGATGTGGCCACAGAAGTGCTGCTTCAACCTGAACAGGTTTTGGGAGGGTCTGGAGGAGTTGGAAGAGGACAGTAGTGTGGTCTGCTGTATACTTGATCTAAGCAGGTTATTCAATGATGTGACATGGATCTGTAGAGAAGTCTAGAATTATATGTAAACCATTAAGGTGACGAGAAAGAAAACCTGTATTTACTAGGGGAACATGTGATATTCAATGTAACTTGATACTAAGATGTGTTTGCACAAAACTCTTAAAAATGATTGTGTTAGGAAGAGCAGGATCTAGATCTAACCTTGACACTAATTACTAGCACGTGAGACTTTCAAAGATGAGAAATACAAATGAATAGCCTTCTTATGTAGGAGACGAAGGCGAATGAATGCAAGCCACCTCATTGGCCTCCACCATTGAAGGAAGATGCTGATAAGACATACATTTGAGCAAGTTTATATGGTGTCACTTGTCATCAAGTAGGGTTATTACTATGGTAGTCAAGGTTTTTTGGTTGGTCTTGGGTATCAAAATTAATCTGAAATCTCAAGCTATGAGAATATTTTAATGGGCAATGAGAAAAATGTATTATATCTTGTAATCTGGCCTTGTAATTGGATTTTTCAATATAAAGTTTTCATATTGATAAAATATTATTCTCAACATTACAGTATAGCCTTTTATGTGACTTTCTAAAAAGAAAGTTTTCGAAGTTCAACTTATTGAGGACAATGAAAAATAGAAAACTATGAGGCTTCATCACACACTTAAGAACACAGTTAAAACATGGTTTTATTTATGGCTCAATTGTAAGTCAAATCAACACCAATCTTTGGTAACCCCACGTGGACCTGACATTATCATTTAGAATGAGGTCTAATCCAATCCTTTGTGTAGTCTATTGGCCTGTAACTAAAAACAAAGGCATGTATGTATTGAAACTTAGCTTTGATAGCAACGCCAAATTGTATGGAGTTGATGAAAGGTTGATTGATAAGGTTATTGGTGATGTAAATGGATAAAGGTGTGGTACAATCTTGAGGAACATGAATGGTACTAGGCACGTGGTCTGGATAGGGCTACGTGCTTCACATGAGATGTACAATGTTTTGTCAAAAGTGTCATAAATGCTCATTTTGAGTTATTTAAGGTTGGACCTGAAGCTTGATTAAGCAATGGAATAAGAGCTTGTCTTTATGTTCGTTATTAATGCTTTCTAATTATAACCATCGTATCATTAATATCTATGGATTTAACAGAATGCTTTGTTGCTCCTTAGATCCAAGATTTTATCTTGGTATCAAAATCGCCTACGGCTAGAATCAAGGCAATCAATAGCTAGATTACTACATAAATAAGTAAATAAATATACATACATATATGTATATACATGCATACATAACACACACACAAATACACACACATACATCGTACGCACGTACACGTGCGAGCACACACGGTAGTTTTTCATGGCATGAAAAGCTGGAGTTCTTCATGGTATAATGTCTAAACTGGGAGAATTGCTTGGGTGCTATTCCGTGGCATGGGTGCTCCACCACAAACGGTTACTCCCCATAAAGGGGGCCTTACATAATAGAGCACATCGTCACTCATAGAAAAAACACGATGGTGGAGCATTGAGCAAATGGTTTTCTAACATCGAGCTAAACTTGCACAAAACAATGGCCGGAGCCCTCCCCAGGCCAACATGGTTCCAGGGGCATTATGGCAACAACTTTATGGATACAAGGGTGAACTTTATGGATACAAGGGTGAACTTTATGGATATAAGAGTAAAATTTGGAAAATTAAAAAACCCCTTATCCCCATTAGGGTAGCACCTTGTTGTTGTAAGTAGTACTTGTTCTATTTTCTGCATTTAGAGCAAACATTTTGGATCCTCATTTATAAAAAATACACTTGTTTGACCTTATTGTTTACTCATTTGTGGATGACACTACTTAGTCACACATGCCAACCACCAATCTAGTTGAAACAAAACATACAAGTTGGTTGGTAGGCAAGGGTTTCATGGGACCATTAGTTTATGTGATGTTGATGTTTCATATCTCACTATGCCCTCTTGCAAAGCACTAAGAAGCATGCATTTATGTAAGGCAAATATCATGCTTATAATGTCAAAGTTACACTATCTTTGAGGTGATTCCACAATTTCCTAGAGTGCTACTATCTTTTAGCATCTAATCATTAAGGTAGGACATATGAAAGTGTTTGTAATTGACATTGAAGAATCCATGTATGTGGTGAAAAGTATAGGGTGACTATGGGAAAGAATCCTTTATGCACATGCTTATATTTTCAAACTAGGTTCGGGTCAGGTAGATCATATTGTGCATGTAAGCACATGTATTATGCATAGCTATGTACTTGGGTTAGATGCGAACCGTAATACATTTATACGTCAACCCACTTTAAAAAGGAAGGACCTAATCAGAATCTTAGATGAACATTCTGAAAAGCAACTCTATTAGTTTGGTATATCTAAGATGTAGTCAAGGATGATGCACTATTTATCATATATATATATATATATATATATATATATATATATATATATATATATATATTGGAATGAATCGGCAACTTGTTATTACTACTTCTATATGTCTATCTCCCTCTACAACTCTCGTATGTGTAGATAAATAAATAATAATTCAACTTCACTCTTTCTCTCTCTATCTTTTTTGTGTGTGAAATATATGTGTCCGTCTTAATCTCATCTTCTCAAAAGTAATTTATGAACACAATTACATTGTTTGAAGAGACACAATCACATCATTTGGACATAGGTAGCATTTGAGTCTCGTATATGTGAACTCCACAACTTTAATTTTATATCAAAATTAAAGTGATTTGTTTGAGCTAAGAGCTTAGAAAACGCTAAATTTGACAATTTTTTTCCAAATAAGATAAATGGATAGAAGCCTCTCGAAAAGCTTACAAGCCTCTAGAGTTAGTTTGAGATGCTTGTAGATTTATCTATCCTTACCATTGAAGATCTTCTTAGAAAGATTCTTAAAAACAACTTCAATGGTCTCCTTGAGAGGAATGTTTTTGATTCTAGATGAAGACATGAAGAGAGATGGGAGTGAGGGTGGGGAATGTGAATGAAGGTGAGAGAGAGAGAGAGAGAGAGAGAGAGAGAGAGAGGGTTATAGTGAGAGACTAGCAATAAAGTGAGGGAGAGAATGAGAATGAGAATGAGAATGAGAGATGAGAGTGAGAGTTAGAGTGAGAGACTAGCAACATAAAGGAAGAGGGCCATATATATAGATAGAACATGCTAAAAATAAAAATTTAAAGTAATTGCATAGATAAGTGTAACTAATATATTTATCAAAAGTAATTGCATAGATAAGTGTAATATTTAGAAAAGTAAGTGCTATGATTAAAGGTGTCTAGTCATTTCTACCATTGTTAATATCAAATTTGAGTATCTATGTCATAAATATTGTACTTACACATTCCCAAAACATAGAATATATTAAAAATGATGATCTTGACATACTTTATGGATATAACAGTGAATGAACTTTAGATGTGTGGTCTTTTCTACTTTTTGAAAAATATTTTTTTGGGCATTTCCATTTCAAGCATCTCATTTAAATTGTGCTGATTTATATCAAGCGTAATGTACAAAAACCTTTATAGACCATGTTCAAAGTGACATCACATAAATTTACAAAATATATTGCTATTTTGGGCCATTTCCATTTCAAGCATCGCATTTTTCAATCATGTTGATTTTCCTTAAAATATATCAACAAGTGTAATGTACAAAAACCTTTATAGACCATGTTCAGAGTGACCACATAAATTTACAAAATATATTGCTATTTAAAATGGATAACTATCATTGTTAATATAAAATTATAATATCTATGTCATAAAGATGGTACATACACATTTCCAAAAACATGGAAAATATTAAAAATGATTATCTTGACATCAACATTTTTATGGATATAAGGGTGAACTTTATGGATATAAGGGCAAACTTTAAAAAATCTCCCCACCCCTACTAGACCTTGGGTCCGGCGAGCATGGGGAATCTTTTTTAAATTTTCTAATTCCCACCAAGCATGCAAGGGCCCTCCCCTTGGTGTCAAGGAGAACCTAGGCTAAAACATGCAAAACAAATACGGGAGCCCTCCTCCCCAACCCCCCCCCCCAAGCCACACCAACATGGTATTCCATCAAATTAAGACTTAGAAATAATAATTCAATTTCTTGGTCATCTCCCTAATGTAGTCAATAGTTCTTTATTACTACTGAGGGAGGAGTTCTATGGTTGGATAAATACGTTTGGGAGGACTACTAGAATTCGAGCGACTACGTTCGAGCGACGTGGTGATTCGAGTGAGGACTTTTGTTGATTTTCACAACAAAGTGCAAGTTATTTATGTTCCAAATAGAGGTATCTCTCATTCATTTTTGGAGAAGAGCGTATGTACATGAATTTTTTTGAATATGAAAAATCCACAGAAACATGGGATCAACGATCTTAAGAACATATATCCAATATCAAAAGTATAATTTGTGGTTAGTTAGCTCTGATTACATCTATATGTTATAAAAAATTACAATGTAGTTATATCCCCAGTTAAAATTTATTTATTGAAAACATCTCTAAATATAGCCCTCTCTACTTTATTTATGGTTGATGTTTTGTCCGTGTTATTTTTAATGTCAAGAACTTCAAGGATTAAAATTAAAGCAATTACTTTTCCTACATTTAAACAACAATAGTCTCTTAAAGATTGAAAAACCAAAACCACTTGAGCATCTATTTCATTGTCAAAATGTACAAGTCAATTCATTATCCTTAAGTCATTTATGTTCCAAATATAGTTATTTCCCATTCATTAATGTAAAATCCAAAAGTCCACATGATTTTATTGAATATAAAGGAAGCCATACACATTTAGAAGCAAGGGTTCTTAGACCGTTAGCCAACATCAAAATAGTAAAATTGTAGCAAGGGTAACATTGATGCTTCTATACATTCCCAAAATTATATTGAAGATTTATCAGAACATATATAAGCGTTTCTCAAATTCTTCTCCCAAAAAAAGCTGATGCATTCTCATGCCTACTGCAAATACATAAGGCTGGTCCAAAATGATCCCATGCAGTCTTAAAATTCAACCAAGTGGCCTGTAGCCCATACATGGAGTGTTGACCAGTCTATCCTTGGTGTGCCTGACCATTCCCCTAGGGTCTGGAAGGTTTCAGTTGGGACTTCCATAAAAAAATATGAAAAGGAGAAATTGCAGCATGCAGGTTTTGTGCTTGAGGAGGATGAGAGTTTGCATGTGCAAGGACCAAACATGCAGCAGCGGAGTGCAACAGCATTGAGCATGTTCGGGTTGGTCGAAGGGATAATAGGATCGTGAAGTGGAGATCCAAGCTAAGTAAAGATTTTCAAGAGAGGATTCAAAAGGCTCAATGTTTGAATGCTGAAGTAGTGCAAGAGAAGATAATAAATCCAAATGAAATGCATCTTTTCTACATGCATAGAGAAAGTTCTATTACAAAGGGTCTGACATACACAGTGACAATATCAGAGTTTCCATGACGCTGCTCTCCTGCAAGGACTTCACGTAACGAGATGCAAAGAAAGGGATGTATATTCCATGCAAACACGTCTACTTTATCTTCATCAGTGTTTTAGGATTGAGTGATAAAGTGCACTAGTTTATGCACCAATCAGCTCTTACAAAGGTGGAATTGTTCCCAAGCACTAACTTCTCGTAGAAACCAGTCAAGGACACCCTCAGTTGCACTTCGACGACCTAATGTATTTATGAGTGCTCCACATCTAGCCTTTGTGGCAGCAATGAACCCAAAGCATGTCACCACACTACGTGGCTCTGTTCTTATGATGGCCCAATTAGTGTCATGAACAACACTCTCCTTGCATAGAATCTCCTCTTCATGTACATTTGAAGAGGTAGGTCTCCTTCCACCACCAACTGGCCGCCTACCTGTAACATAAATGTACTCTGGCCTATGTTTGTCATGCTCCATCACTACAGTAGGAGTGGCAGAGCCTCTTCTCCTTCTAATTTGGGTTTTCTCCATTGATGGCCTTTGCATTTCAGGTGTATGAAGCCCAGCCTCTTCTATAACACTGTGGGCAACATCAACTAGTCTCTTTGTCAACACATTGCTTGAATCTCCTGTCATAATCCTCTCCCTTAGTTTGTCCAGGGTAGGTTCTGTTCCCAAATGTTTGCCAGACATGTAGGCATTGTAGTGTGCACTTTGAAGCACATATATTGCCAGGTCTGAAGAGCAGTGGCCTCATATAAGCTTATGTGTTTAGCATATCCATGAGCAGCCCTCATACTTGAATGCTTTGTCTCTGATAAATTCATAGAAGGAACAAATCCTATGTCCTTATGTTGTTGCATGAATGATCCCCCCCCATTGGGAAACCCATATATCCCACCATGCTAACCATGTCTCAAGGGTAGACAGTTCACCATCTTTTACATGCATAGGTGTCCACCACTTCTTTAAAGCATCTTTACAAATCTCTACACTAGCATCTGATGTCGCTCTCTTCCAGTTTCTACACAGTTGCTTATGCTCTTCTTGAAAAGGAGGCCTAATGCATTTCCTTGTATGCTCTATCATGCTCATTTCCCAATGAAAACCACATGTTCTCTCTTTACCCTCCATCACATTATCAGGTCCACCATTATACACTTTTCGAACTCTGCAAGGCCAATTTGCACCTGCTCCATCTGCCATAAAGCCTCTAAATTCTAGCAAAGGGAATCCATTTTTTAATATTTGATCATTAATGAGCTGCCAAAACTTTATTTGTGCACCAGTGTCTTTGAGCTTAAATTCACATGTAGCAATTGTGAGAAGCTCTCTGATGAAAGGGTCATACACATGGGCACCCATGGTAGACCATCCCTTAACCCGGTGGACATGGTCAAAGTGCAACCATTGTTGCCCCAAGATACCACCTAGCCTCATTCTATTAACCAAGTCAATCCCTGAACTTGGACCAACATTAGACCTTGAAGACATAAGGTTGCTGATCATCTGAGAGCTGTCTAGGAAAAAGGATACTCTGTAGAAATGGATATCTGCACCACCGTTTCAAATCCAACAATTAATCAAGCCCACAGTCCACTCCTTCTAATCCATATCTAGTTGACTGCACGGATCTTTGAATCCTCCTTCTTTGTGACAATGGTGTGATTGTCTCAAGAACCTGTTGAACACCAAGCTCATCCAACTCCTCAGTTGCTTCCTCTTTACCAACAATCAACATGTCCATGACAATATCTTTGGCAACACCAACTTCAATATTTTTGCAAGACATGAAAGGGTTCTTTCTTGCACGGTCTGATACCATTTCATCTACTTTCTTTTTTTAACCTCAATTGCTCCCCTCAATAGGATGCTCATGAACTCCCACATGCACTGCACATCTTGAAGTATGTTCATGATCATGCGGAATGTTGTAGTAAATGAAAGCTTTACATTGTGCAACACAGATTGGTATCTCGCCATAATGAATGCATACCAAGGAACCACACTCTCCATCAATTGGACCCACTGGACATGTTTTTCTCAATTTTCCTTTCCATTGCGTTTCATTGCATAGTTTTTTCCGCTCGATGTAAGGATAATAAGTAGCCCGCACACCTACTTATTCTAACCATTCCATTGAAAGAGTCTTGCGAGCTTGTAGAGTATAGCGTCCAGACATGACCATTAGACTTATGATCCATCCCAAACATTGCAAAACCCACAGGAGATGGTGGAAGCTCAAACACAATATAGCCATTATAGTGTCGGGGCAACTCTGAAACTTGCTCTATAGTGGTGGCACTCAAGAAAGAAACATGTAATGAACTATTAAGTGGGAGCTTTCAAGCAAGCTGATCACACTCACAGTGTCCCTCGATTTGGTAGAAGGTGTAGCCTCATGTGCCGTTACTATAGTGAACACACCACCATACTTTGGCTCCACATTGAATCTGAATTCTCCAGCTCAAGTGGTCGATGAATGATTCCTGAAGTCATGTCTCCTCTTGGAAGATAATGTCACTACTTTGCAAACCAAAGAAATCAGTGAGTTGTAGCAATGAAACCTCACAAACAGTAGTGTCGTATCTGATTTCCAAAGTCTGAGCACCATGATTGATAACAAGGAAGGACGGCATTGTGAGTTGAGCAATGAGAAATCCAAAAAGATGAGGAATGGCATGGAGATAGAGAAGAGCAATGCTAAGGCAAGGATGGCTAGGAGAAAGAAACACAATGAAGAGCAATCAAGAAAGAGAGATGGTGTCCAGAAGTGTTGATATGGCATAGTCCAACTTGATGACCATGGTGGGGATAGATCTGAGATGGAGGCTCCTAAAGGCATAGTCGACACATCTACAAATGTCCATGATTTAGATGGAGGGGGAGACGAGACAGACTCTTTCATTGAGGATATTAGCTTGGATCTTGTGGGAGGGGGTGACATCATTTCTAGATGTAGGGTACTCAATTCAGATGAGTGCCCTATAATCCCCTTGTCTAGATTCATTACCTATGCTAGAGTAAGGGGATTGAGAAGTAATGTCGCTGCACTTAAGAGTGTGTTCCAGTATGAGGGATACCTCCCAAAAAGGGTGCATTTATAATTTCTATCTGCACAGGCAGTGGGGAGGAGACCAAGTTACACCAGCACTGAGGGAGTGTTGGTCACCCATGTGGAGGGAGGTTGATGAACAATTCGAGAAGGAGTTAGAAGCTAAGCAGGAGTTCCAATACCTTTCTGTGTGAAGATGTTCTATGTATGGGAAGTCAACCATATAAAACCATGGCTTGGATGTTAGTGATTGCAGAGTCGTACATAGAGAGACTCGGGCACGGCATATTCAAGTCATGTGCACTTTGATAGACCCACGGAAGACAAGTGAAATTGTGCTGCTTTGTAGGGCTATAGAGGATGAACTTGTAAGACTTTTTCTCTTTTTCTTTTCTTGTTTGTGTCTACTTTAATTTTAATTCATTTAATTTTGAAAATTTATGTTTGTAGATTGAATGAGCATGCGGTTATCAAACCAAGCTTGAGGGATGTACTCACGAATGCTAATAACATTTGTGAGTGGGACGCTCAAGTTTTCATGAGCTCCTTGACTCCCCAAGAGCGTCGAGTCATAAACAATGCAAGAACTAGGGAGGTGAAAGGAACTGTGGGCTAGTACCCTTTAAGTAGAGGGTACTTAGCAAAGCTTGTATTTCAGGTGAGAGCAACGTCCCTTTTCTTGCCTCTTGTTTGTTTGGGGTATTGACTCATATTTTTTGGGCGTACATTCTGTTTGCTTTGTCAATGTGTTATAGGTTGAGTTTAATGCATACATCAAGAAAGCACTAGAGAGGATAAAGGATACAATTCCCTTGGGGAGGAGAGAGCAGCTGCAGAGAAGAAGGAGATTGATGCAGAGTGCAGTGGAAAATATCTGATCAGATGGGCATGATATAGTATCTGCACTCTATGTTTGACATTCGTAAGTGGTATTGAGTGTGAGAAGTTTGAGTCTTCTTACTATTGAGTTAATGTTGTGTAGGTCTTAAATTGCCTTGCCCCTAATGTCCATTTAAGTTTCATTATCATTGTGCCATGCATAAATTTAATAGTTTTTTTCAGTTGGAATGACCTAGATATCTCATGTACTTGAAGAGTGAAGGCAAGATTGATGACCTTCCTTGACATTGCAAGGGGTGGATAGAAATGCAACCCCTGCAACATCCATGTATCCAGTCTCCATGCATGGCCGCTCCCAGTGGGAGTTGGCCAATTGTCCTTGGTGGTTGGATTTTTCTGGTGGAAATGTGCTGACACGAGAGCTTGATCTCTATAAACAGTATTCTACCACCAAGAAGACCGACGATCCTCCCAAGGGTCAAGATACTCTTGGAAGGTCGAGATCATGGAACAAGGATAAGTAGGACTACAAAGAAGGTTGGCTTTTGTTTAGTGTTTGCAACATGCTACATGGAGTGCAGTATACCAAAAGAAGTAAGATTATATGGTGTTTAACCTTTCTTTTTTGTTCTTGCTGATAGAGGTGGATGTGGAGCACACACCATCTCCACCACATGGGGATTCCATTCATGATATTCATGATGGTAATTTAACTACTCGTTTTATGTCATGAGTTTTGAATTGGATGTGATATGAATAGGTAGTTTGGTAGATGTATATGTTTATTGATGGATTTTTGTGAATATTTCATTGAAATTAGTCATTGGGTTTTTAATCATCTAAAAGGGCAGTGAAAGTTGTCACTCCCTTTATCTATTATTCGCCATCCTCACCGGATTGGACAAGGGGCCATGGTGGATTGGCCACGTTTGGATGCTCAGTAGGTGACTATATCTCCATGGGTTAGGACTTTTCTTGTGGCTACATAAGAGCTCTTAGTATGCATGCATACTAGCCCTAAACCCTAGCACCCAAGGTTGCAAACAAGAAAAGCATGAATAGCAAAAGAGCTTGTGTGTGTAAGAGCTTACCTCGAGTGGTTGAGAAGAGCTAGGCTCCAAAAAGGTGAGACCTACAATAAAAAATAGGAAAATGAGGTAAGCATGAGAGCATTGCTAATATTATGCATACTTAACCATGCATGCATGCGGTATGAATAGCATTATGCATAAAAACCATAAGCCTTATGAATATGAGCATATTATGCATAAAGCCTATGAGGCATATTTTATGCATGCATACTCTATTCATACAGCATGCTTTATGCATGCATAGGGTTTATTCATATAACTAACCCTAAACCCCAACACCCAACACCCAACACCCAAGAGTGTAAACAATAAAATCTGAGAGAAAAAGAGCTTGTATGTAAGGGCTTACCTCAAGTGGTTTGAGAACAGTTGGACTCAAAAAAGGGGAGACCTACAATACAAGAAAATGAGCTAAGCATGACATCAATACTAAGGCTAATGCATTAAATTATGCATAAATCATTACGCATAAAAGCATGCAGAAAAACATTATTAATGTTCTCATTATGGATAAAGCTTAATGCATAAAAGCATAACGATTAAGCTTTATGCATGAAAACCATTATGTATAAAGCCGATGAGGCATGTAGAAAGAGAGCATGCTTAACCCTAAAGCTTTATTCATAAGGCTTTAAACCAAAAGCAAAGAATCAAAACAATGAAAGAAGAGAAAAATATGATCAATAAATAAAAATAAAGGCTTACCTCTTGATTGGTTATTGAAATGAAGCAAAGCATAACAAAAAACTAAACCTGCAAAAAATAAGCAAACATAATAGAGTTAATTAAAAATATTTAATACGTTTACCTACCAAAAGGAAGATTTAAAGAAAATAGTTCTAATCTCTTTTCAGAGATAGAGAAGTGAGAAGAAAAAGAAGAACAAGGCAAGAATAAAATAAATGGAGGTAATTCTAATCACATTCTCCTAATCCTACATATACATATGAATAAATAAAATAAAAAAAGGAGAGGAATAGAGAGGAGAAAACCTTACCTTGAGCATGAGTTTCTTGCTTGAGGTAGGAGAGAGGAAAGGAGGAGAAATGTGTCTTTTCGGTGTAGGTTTTGGGAAGGGAGGAGAGGCACTACGATTGGCAAGGCAAGAGATTAGGTCGCGCGTGGCGTGGTAGAATCCTATTTTTAAATTATATAGGTACATGGCTATGCACATGACTATAACATTTTTTAATCTCCGTACATGACTATGCATGCGACTATACACGTGACTATGCATGCGACTATACACATGACTATACACACGACTATACACATGACTATGCATGCGACTATATACATGACTATACACACAACTATAACCTTTTTTTATATCTATGTACATGGCTATACACACAACTATAACCTGTTGGAATAATCGGAGTCTCAATAGTATAAAAGGGTTATTAAATCTTTTGGTGTGAACACTCTAGGTGTGAAGAACCACGAACCACCTCTTAGTAAGGGTTAAAAGATAAGGCCTTAGTGCCTATAAATACACACAACTATACCCTTTTGGAATAATTAGAGTCTCAATAGTGTAAAAGGGTTATTAAATCTTTTGGTGTGAACACTCTAGGTGTGAAGAACCACCTCTTAGTAAGGGTTATTAAATCTTTTGGTGTGAACACTCTAGGTGTGAAGAACCACCTTTAATCTTAGTACGTGGCCATACACATGACTATAACATTTTGGAATAATCAGAGTCTCAATAGTGTAAAAGGGTGAAGAACCACCTTTAATCTTAGTACGTGGCCATACACATGACTATAAAATTTTGGAATAATCAGAGTCTCAATAGTGTAAAAGGGTTATTAAATCTTTTGGTATGAACACTCTAGGTGTGAAGAGCCACCTCTTAGTAAGGGTCAAAAGATAAGGCCTTAGTGCCCTCTTAGTGCCTATACAATCATTGTGTTCATGTGCAATCTAGATGTATTCTTATCCCACTTAGGAGTCAAAAGGGATAACTAAGCAATAATATCAACTTCAATCATAAGCTGATTTAGGGAATAGTATGGCATGGGAGGTGCACATGGCTAGGTCACCTCTCTGTAGTGATGTGATGGCATTGGAGGTTTTTTGCTTCTTTTGCATTCGGGTCTCACCACCTTTGCTCTGAGAGGGGGGCGTTGGAATAATCAGAGTGTTAGTAGTGTGAAAGGGTTATTAAATCTTTTAAACACTCTAGGTGTGAACCACCTCTTAGTAAGGGTCAGATGATAAGACCTTAGGGCCTATAAATACATTGTACATGGTGTGAGTATGATCATTCCTAATACCATCATTGTGTTCATGTGTAATCTCTCTCTCTCTCTCTCTCTCTCTCTCTCTCTCTCTCATATCCATGTGAAAGATCCCTGCCCCCTTTGCGCAACGAATTCCAGGGTGCTAGCAGCGGAAGTAGCACTGCTTGTGCAGGGCAAAACCTCTCACACTCGGGGCCTCGCCCCCCACGGATATCCGGACAAGAGACTAATTCCTCAGTTCTTACAAAACCAAACCTGAAAAAACTTCCCTCGCCCACCAGCAGACATAGGCGATTCCTCTAGGATAGTTTATTCTAACGTAGTCAAGGTCATCACTAACCAAACTGATCCGACCAAACCCGTAAGTCTCATGGTCAGATCAAGGAAGTCTTGCACTCGGATCATAGAGTCCAATGCTTTTTTCCTCATCAAGAGGCACAATTGTTGATTCTTTTTCATAGAACAAGGGTTATCCGGGATTTACTTCAACTATCGTAACTTAACAGAATTAAGTCTCATTTTAGGGATCCATCAGTCCAGCCTAACCCCATCCAATCCCATGGGTTAGCCAACCACTGTAGTGATAGGATCCATTTAGAAATTTGGTTATGTTTTGTCCTAGGTACCAGGGAAAAGAGTTCCCAAGCCCCCTAGCCGGCACTTCACGCAAACTTCAAGATAGTCACACCACTTACACACCCAATATGAAATTTCCTGTTTCATAGATTCAGCTGTCTTTAAAATAATATTTTAATGAAACCACAGTATCACTGATTATAATCCTCCAAAATATCCAACTTGAATTCTAATTTCTAATCATTCCTTCATCGGTGTACCTATGGTATCATTGGCAACAACTAGAACGCTCACCACTTGTTCACTCAGGGGCCTTTTCAATAGTTCCTAGCTCATAGTACCCGGCAATATGATCACATAAGAAAATCTAGATGGACTTTCCGTTGAAGATTAGCAAGATCAACCAACAGATCCATATTAAAGAGCCATGGACTCATCCGTTGTTGAGGACCAGCAAGGACAATCAACCAGATCCATGCATGAGTTCAGAAAACAACTCTAACACCTTGTTCCATTTTTCTTCCCCAATGCATGCGTGGGTATCTTTGCGGCCGGTGACCCAGAGCCCGAGCACCGTATGGTCAGCACCCTCTAGGCTCCTTTGTAGATCACCTAGTGCTTCACTCATAGGCCGCTTCCTTGGTCCCTCATTCATTGTACCGGAAGCTCACCATTTAAATCAAACCGAGGCTAGTCAAGACCTTGGCCGACCTTGCTACGCGAGACGTCCTCCATTGACTCTCCGTCAGCTGTTGGTGTAACTTTATCACGTAGGTCGCCCCATGACCTTATTCACAAGATGGTCAAAATGCTTCCCCAGTATTCTTGACATAAAACAGTCATTTAAAAATAGGTTTTATAAATACAGTTTCTAACGAACTCTCATCTTTCCACATTGTTCCACATCATTTCTCGTTATTCCACATTCTTCTACATCAATTCACATTGCTTATTCCACATCCAGTCATATGTATTCCCATCGTCCTTCATCCAATCACATCATATTACATCTCATCTCATCTATCCACATCTATCCTCATCACATCACATCACAACATATCCACATTGCATCTCATCCATTCATATCACATCACATCCAATTCAGATCCACATCACATCCACATATCATCACATCACGTTCACATCTATTTACATTACTTCACATCCATTCACATCTACCCAAGTCCACATCACATCACATCTCATCTATCCACATCATATCTCATCCATTCATATCTAACCAGATCCACATCACATCACATCGATTCACATCTCATTACATCATATTCACATCTCACCTCATCCACTCACATCTTATCACATCCATTCACATCCATCACACCCATTCACATCCCACATTCATTCACATGCATATCTATCACATCACATCTCATTCTCATCCATTTACATCACATCACATCCTTTCACATATCATCACATCTCATTCTCATCCATTTACATCACATCACATCCTTTCACATATCATTATATCTTATTCACATCTCATCACATCCATATCCACATCCATTTACATCACATCACATCTCATCCACATCTCATCACATCCACATCCACATCCATTTACATCACATCACATCTCATCACATCCACTCACATCTTATCACATCGCATTCACATTTTTAGTATCGTTTTTTACTTTCGATACCGATAGGACTTTTCTACGTTTCTGTCCAATTGCTTGGCCTAGTTAAAGGTACTTTTTCTCGATGGATATTTTCAAATTCTTTCTCAAATTTCACAAGTGAAATATATTCAATATTCTTCTTTTGAGTAAGAGATTCATGGGATTTACAAAAATCAATTCTACCCATATTTTCCAATAAAATTAATAATGCTCAAAATTCCACTTTTGATAAATACTCATAATTTGAATTATGCCAAAAATCCCTCTTTTACCATTTAATTTACTTGGATCTCAAATATCATGGGAATTCCTCTTTTTGCATAAAAATAAATTTACAAAAAATTTCTCTTTTACCATTTAATTACTTGGATCTCAAATATCATGGGAATTCCTATTTTTGTATAAAAATAAATTTACCAAAATTTACTCTTTTATCATAATCAATTAACTATGCATAAAAATTTATTTCTCTTGAATATGATGAAAATCATTCTTTTTGCATAGGATGTCCAATCCTAGAATATGGTAGGAAGTCCTCTTTTAGCATTATGCATAAAAATAGAATATGGTAGGAAGTCCTCTTTTAGCATTTATGCATAAAAATAAGATATGTATTATTTTCTAAAATTTTTGCCATAGCTTCGCTTCTATTAATGATAGTTCAGAATTTTTTTTCTAAAGAATAAAAGCTTGTAATGAAAATATGATAGTAGTTCCTCTTTTATGCTTAAAATCAAACTATGAATTTAAATCATAATTTTAACCATAATCATAAACTTAATTGATTATCCCACTAGATTAAGCTCATTCTATTATTTCTCTTTTCCCAAATTGATAGGATAATCTATTTCTCATTTAGAATGAATCAAAGTAGTTTTTAACTACTTATAAATAATCTAAAAGAAATAACCATTATTTTGGTAACACAAAATCATAAAAATACCATTTTCTTAATCTCTAGCTTAACAAGCCTAGAGTTTAGCTTTAAATTAAGAGACTATCATTGAGAAGCATCCTTTTTCAAGGAATTTAGCCATAAAGATGGCTATTCTTTTAGAGAGAGAGATTTACTTAACCCCTCTCAAGCTTTTCAAGCTTGAGAGGGATTGAGAAGAAGAAAGTCATTGAGATCAATTGGAAAAAACCATAAAATTTGATTTTACCTGCAAGTTTGGCTTGATTCTCTATTAGCAATGAAGCCCTTGACCAATCAATTGGTCCACCAAGAGGAGAAGAGCAACTCCAAGAGTTGTTGTAGAGAGAGAGAGAGAGAGAGAGAGAGAGAGAGAGAGAGCTCCAAGCTCCCAAGAGAGAGAAAAATTTAAAGGATAATAGAAAATATAAATTTTTAATATAATAACGGCACAATATAGCTCTAATATTTTATTACAAATGACTGAGGGTCTATTTATAGGTGAGGGAGGCCACTAACCAAGTCCAACAGGGTTCTAGAATTTTCCAGGTTCAGTTTGACTCAATTTGGACGAGTTTGGCTCCCTTTTTGATTTGGTTTGATCCAGGAGAGAGAGGAGAGATAAAAATATCACAATTTTTTTGAATTAAAAACCCTTCCACACATGTGAAAGAGGTGCCTACCTCAAGAGTCCCCCTTTCCTTATTACCAAGGTGTCAAAAATGCATCATTATTCTAAAATATCTCATTTTTTAAGTAATATCTCATAATTTCTAACTAATAAACCTTGTACTCAGTCAACTCTTCATCTTATGTGAGCATTTACTCATTTTTGGGTATTTTATTTTATTCTTTGGATTTATCTCATCCCAACACTTGGATTAATCCAATTGGCCCATTGGAACCTTAATTAGACCATAATCCAAATTTTTTTGAAAATGTACACCCTTAGGCTAAGGTCCCTTATACTATTTTCAATTAATTCCTAATGCACATTAGAAAGTTCATTTTGAACTTCTATTTCAGGGAAAACCATTTTAGACACTAGGAGAATTTTTATATCCAAAGATATCTCAATTTTGGATTATCTCTCTCTAGATATTTTCTCTCTCTAGGCCAAAACAGGGTAAAACAAGATCTTTATTTTATTTCGGAGAGGGGAATAATTACAAGAACAGAAGGGGAGGTTCTGACACCTTTACACCTCAAAAGATAGAGGGAGGAATCTTACACCATGTCTATGCTTCTACAAACCATGCCTTCTACAAACCATGCCTTCTACTCACTCACTCCCTCTTGGGCTTGGCCATGTTTCTAACATAGTCATGTGTATAGTCGTGTACTTAGATTAGAGAAGGTATAAATAACCCAAGAGTGAATCATCTTTTTTTTTTGGGAGATCCATGTCTAATTTTGTAGTTGTGTATATGTTCATCATCTGAGGATACATCTGAGGATAATGTACTGCTACCCGTGAGGCGTCAGCATTAGCGATTATGCCAAAAGATTCAATGTCCATGTGAGAGATGTAAGGGAGAGATTGTGTGTTTATGATGAATCATAATAATGCATGTTCGAGAGTATGGTCGATTCAAAGTAATAAGGCATCCAACCTTGATCATTGTTGAATGTCCTTGAAACAACCTTGGTTATTTTTGCACCAAGAGTAACCTATACGAACGCATATGTACATATGCCAATGATTGTGTACTATTTAGGGGTGGTCACAAAGATGCAACCCAATGTACGGAGTATGCCGAAGTGATTTTTACAAGGTATGATGGTTTCGCGAAGGTAATAAGGCATTTTCCTATCATACCCCACATTCAACACATGTTTCAAAGCAAGTCTATTACCAAGCTCATGGCATGGTATGTGTACAATCACTCCACCGATGGAATGATGAGGATCCTTGTGGATTCACGAGCATGGCAACACATAGAAAAGAAGTGGTTGGAATTGAAGGAGGAGCCACGTCACTTACAACTGGATTGGGAATGTATGGTTCAATACATTTGGTCTCAAATTAACATCATGGAACACGTGTAGAGAAGTTGTAACAACAAGCATGTCAACACCAAGGAGTATAACCCATCTAGAGTCGTTGACAACTTATTCCTCATCGCAGGAATGGAAACATCAAGGGTGGCCAAGTCCTCAAGATCTATCGATCCAAAGCCAAGAGCGAGAAGTTGGCAAACTTCTCTATTCACTCCATCTGTGTGTGTGTGTGTGTGTGTGTGTGTGTGTGTGTGTGTGTGTGTGTGACACTCACACTCCACATCTAGCTATTCTCAAGCAAGAATCAAGCAAGGATGCTCATGTTATGTGCACACACACACAAGTCACACACACACAAGTCACACATGCAAGAAAGCATACTCTACAAGACTCCATAGCCTAAATCATACATAAACATGGAAAGCATGCAAGAAATCATACTCTACAAGACTTCATAGCCTAAATCATAAATAAACATGGAAAGCATGCAAGAATCTAGAAGAGAATAAGACAAGCAAGAGGGAAATAGCTCCCAAGCTTGAGATTAATAATAGATTATATTATGAAAAAGTGACCTTAAACACCCTCATAAGTCACTTATATACATGTGGCATTTACTCGTCTGCCCACACTCCCACTTATGTGGTGTTGAAAAACATGTTCTCTTTACATATACAAGCCTTATATGGGTGACTTTCATTTACAAAGGTGGGCCTTTGGCCATATACAATCTGAAATATGTAAGCTATGGTGGGGATTACAAAAAGTTAGAAAATGAGTAACCCACTCACCTGCCTAGTCTAGCTTTCGTTCTCGAAAGCGTTACTGTATGGCAAGTAGTGTGAGTGAGAAGTTACTGAGATGGAATCATGTCAAAGTAGAGGATTTACAGAGAATGGCTTAAAAAACCTTGATATGCCACACTAGAAAAATTCTATTATAAAACACTTCTCAGATGTCTTTTCATGATGGAATGGGAGGTATCAAACACGCTCGTAGTAGCCGTAAATCTACCTCAAAGTTGTACCATTGTACCTACAATTATAACATAAAAACTACATTCCACATGAGGTAAGAATTGATGTGGAACTTAAGATTAAACATCCCTTTACATTCATTTTATAAAGGTGTGAGAGGTAGTTTGCACCATAGCTTTTTTCGAATCAAGGGTAGGTTTTCCTAGTGAGACCCAAGTCTCATATGACATTAAGTTTATTCATGCTCCTATATCCAATCAAGCAAGTTTGGTGATGGTTTGTTTGTTCACGGCGGGGAAGTCTAGGATAAGCATTGTGGGTTTGACCTCTTCCTCCTCATGATCGTCATGCATTTCAGCCATGTGGACAAGTATAATACCTCTCCTTTGCTTTTGTTTTTTCACCTGAGATTTAGCTTCCCACTAGGCTCATCTCAGCCTCCTGCTTTCTCTTTTCTTTAGCCTTGTGGAATGGATCTAGAGTTAAAGATGAAATCAAACACATGAAAGATGAGTTCTAGCATCCATTACACATGAAATTAGCATTTCCAAGTATCATAGCCAAAGATGAACAAGAGAGAGAATCCATATGTGTATGTAGCAAAGAGAAAGATACACAATGGCCTAAGTGTGTTAACCTCTCACCAAGAGGATGGCTTGAAAGCTAGCCACCATGAGCCTTGACCATAGATGGCCATCTCCATAGTCGGAGCCAAAGGTACAATGGAATATCCAAGATTAGTAAAATGACAAAAGGTCCTATCCATGTGCCCAAGGCCCTATTTATAGTGTTTTACCCATGGGCCCATTTACATGTATGCTATAGGTTCATGTGACAAACCATCCCTTCCCAAAGATTTTGTCCTCAAAATCATACAAGATATTTACACTTCAATCTTTGAGAAGTAAAGAGGTTCCCAAAAATGCCCTTGAAGTACATTTTGAAGAAGAAGTCCAAATGTAATGAAGCCCACAAACTCTTTCTCCAATGCAATCATATGAGACTGTTATGGCAGCCTTGTTGTCGGTGAAGATCCTTGAAAATACTTCATGAAATCTCCATAAAAATGGGTTGCAATTGATGCATAACCTCAACCCACATCTTTGCCTTATATCAAGATGATCTTCCAAGTGTGTTGGAGTAGAATGATGGCCCCAACAATGGATCCAACCAAAGCTATCCAGAAATTATAGCAAATCTGTCCAAAGATTATAGCATATGTATTCCTCATGTAATGCCCATTCTCCACATGCTAAACATGCCACTTGATCAAGGAATACTTCATTGATTGCCAAGTAGCCTCATCCATGGGCAAATACTTCCATTTAACAAGGAATTCTTCAATATCCATGTTCCTCAATGCTCTTGTCCTCTTGTCTACAATCCTCTCCGGTTCATATATTATCTCTCCTTCATCCATTGGTGGTAGTTCTTCAAGCTCTTGAGAGGAAGAGAACCCACAAACCTCTTGAAGTTAGAAACATGGAACACATTATGGATTCTTGTGGAAGGAGTTAAGTCAAGCTTGTAAGCCAATTCACCTACTCTCTTGACCATCAAATATGGTCCATAATACCGATGAGCCAACTTTGGGTTGGAAGAACGTTTGAGGATATTGTGACGGCTCTTAGGAAGCTTGAGTAACACATAATCACCTTCCTTGAACTCCACTTCACGTCTATGCTCATCCGCATTTGCCTTCATGACTTCTTGAGCCTTCTTCATGTTGTCCTTACATAATTGAAGAAGCTGTCTCATCCTTTCCAGCTCATCCTTGGCTAAAGGATTAACCATTTTATCCTCATGAAAGGCAATGGATGGCACATGCACTTGATAGCCATAAAGAGCTTCAAAAGGTGACATCCCAATACTCAAATACTTGCTGGAATTATGGCAAAATTCAGCAAGATAGAGCCATTCATCCCATGATGCTTGCATGTCATGACAATAGTGCCTCAAGTACACTTCAAGCCATTTGTTTGTGCACTCCGTTTGCCCATCCGTTTGAGGGTGATAGGCTATAGAGGGAGTGATTTGAGTACCCAAGTTCTCATACAATGTCCTCCAAAAAGTGCCCATAAACTTGGTATCTCGATCACAAACTATATTGAGTGGCAATCCATGTATCTTGAATACATGCTCCATAAATTGCTTGGCAATGTGAGAGGCTCCATATGTAGTCTTGGAAGCAATGAAATGGGCTGAGTTGGTGAGTCTATCCACCACCACAAAGACTTGATCCCATCCATGCTTCGTCTTTGGTAGACCCGTGAGATGAAGTCCATATAGAAATGTGATGCCATTTCCCATTCGGAATAGGCAAAGGATGGACTAAACCACTTGGCAATTGGTGGCTATCCTTATTCCTTTGGCATGACACACATTCTAAAACAAACTTCTTTACATCTCTCCACATGCCTTTCCAATAGAAGCTTTTGCTCACTTTGTCAAATGTCTTGAGTACACCAAGATGACCCGAAAGTGGTGAAGAATGCATCTCGTGAAGCACCTTGGGAATGTAAGATGAGGTAGGAACCAAATACACCTTATCCTTGTGCCATAAAAGACCATTTCAAAGCTTATAAATGAGGAAATTCTTCACCCTCTCCTTGCTGTAATTTTTTGTAAATATGGGCAGCATTCTTATTGACAAGATACTCCTCTTGAATCCCTTTGATCCATTCACTATACACTTCTATAATTGATGTCATAGTGCAAGCCCACATTCTAGACAATGCATCCCGCTACTACATTGTCCTTTCTCGGAGTGTAAGATATCTCAAAGTCATATCCTTGGAGAGTAGCCAACCACCTCTTTTGTTTGGGAGAAAGATTGGGTTGGGAGAGGAAAAATTTCAGCACCCTATGATCACTTCTCACCTTGAAATGAGCACCATAAAGATAGTGATGCCATTTCTTGATTGCATGAAGTATAGCCAACATCTCTTGCTCATAAACATGCAATTCCATCTCCTTCTCGGAAAGCTACTACTCTCAAATGCAATGACACCATGCTCTTGATATAAAACTTCAAGACCTTTTCCACTTGCATTCGCTCTCACATAGAATGCTATGATACCAAATGGAATGAAGCTAGAGTTAAAGATGAAATCAAACACATGAAAGATGAATTCTAGCATCCATTACACATGAAATTAGCATTTCCAAGCATCATAGCCAAAGATGAACAAGAGAGAGAATCCATATGTGTATGTAGCAAAGAGAAAGATACACAATGGCCTAGGTGTGTTAACCTCTCACCAAGAGGATGGCTTGAAAGCTAGCCATGAGCCTTGACCATAGGTGGCCATCTCCATAGTAGGAGCCAAAGGTACAATGGAATGTCCAAGATTAGTAAAATGACAAAAGGTCCTATCCATGTGCCCAAGGCCCTATTTATAGTGTTTTACCCATGGGCCCATTTACATGTATGCTATAGGTTCATGACACCTTATGAATGGCTTGAAGTTGCTCATAGGACAAGGCCCATGGTATTTTCTAACTTTACTCCCATTGAGGAATTCTTACATTTAGATTTCATCAAGATTTATCAAGAGTGATTTGAATTGGCGGTTCTGGGATAATTTCTATTTCTACGTCGGATTATCAATTGGGTTAATATAAGAATATGGCACAATGGAAAGAGATAGCAAGACAAAGCACAATAGACAATGCAATAGATACACAATAGATAGCAAGACAAAGCACAATGGAGAGAATTTAAAATTTTGATACCAAAGAGGTACAAGTGGTGGTGTTGTCCACCTGTACACTCTCAAGTAGAGCTTAGTTGGTGATCTAGACAGACTTTGGATGGAGTATGTACGAAGTGTAAAAGGGGGTGGATACTCACAAGCATTGGATGATGTAGGCGATGTGGTAGACGTGTATACAACGAGGACGATTACACTGTATAGACATGGTCACCGCTTGCATGTCAAGAACGCGGCTCACCGACCATCACCCACTAATGATAGACCTGGTATCTGTGAGAGGGAATATTTTAGGGAATATTCCTCATACCATTGCCGATGCCCGGGACCCCAGTTAACGTTCGTACCCCTGAATATCTCCTAACCATCATCAATGGTCACAATAATAACCTCACCGCGTCTAAGCCAGGGTTCCCACTAAAGACATATGCACCATGGCTACTACTCATAATAATGAGGGCCTAACAAATGCGCATTATACATCAAAGTGAGATACATGTGCTCAGAGGCGGGCATTGAGTGTATACTAACAATTTAACCCCAGGGTTGTTTGTTTCTCTCTATGAGCTTGTGAAGCTCTTCCAAATTTCTACCGGAGTTCTAGGGTTCTCTCTATTAAGATAGGTCCATTGGAACATCAAGGTTATTTAGCTTACTAAATCTAGAACATCCTCGATCTAGCGAGACGAGTAATGTAGATTTTCCCTTGCTACTACGGTTCTTGCCTCATTTCTTGTTTTTTACACTCTTGAAAGTTTTCGGTGCTTGGGTCGTAGACTGAGGACTAACCTAATCCTATTTTTGTTGGGCCAATGCCCTAGTCACAATCGTTTCTGGTACTTCTTGTTCTTCTTCTTTTGAAGAAGAAGATTGGCATATGACATTAACTATGCCAAAACTTGCTAGTGGTGGCTACGGTGTGATGGTAGATGGATTTGGAGTTATAGGCTTATGTAGGCCGTCTCATCGATCAAGTAATCTGTGCCACACCTTATACACCATCTATCAAAAGGTGGTGAGTTTGTTGTTACCACCAAGATTTGCCTTCATGGGGAATTCTGCCACTCTGTGGGGTCCTTGATGAGAGAGACTATTAATATCCCATGCCCTGTAAGCTCTCTGTTGGCTAGCCGTATATGCTAGCCTGAGTTGTGGGCCAGCGCCGCAGTAGGCAGGCATACTGTCGCATGTCAACACCATCAACTATTAGCGCCGGCCTACTTTATTACAAGAAATGGCACTTCCTTAATACCCAACTAGTGCATATTATCACAGTACTGACGAGACTGACGAGCTTTGTAAAGGCTAGCTACCGATTGTATCATTTTCCTTTTTTTTGGGTTGATATAAGCAAGACGGTTCTTTTTGTTCTCTCTCTCTCTCTCTCTCTCTCTCTCTCTCTTGTACATTCGTCTTCCTGTTACGTCTTTGTGTATTCATTTATGCGTCATATGTTATAGTCATTAGAGTTATCTGTTAAATTATCGTGCTCTTACACTGTTTATTTAAGCAGTCAGTCCAGTAGTTTTCAGTGATCTGAATGCCATGTTTGTCTCGATGTTAGATTCGTATTTGTCTGGTGTATGCTGCATGCATAACCAATGATTCTGAATAGGTTGTTGAGAGAATAAGCGGTCATATTCCCCCGACCACGATGCTTTTTGCTGCTTGATTGCCGTTGTGTTTGAATCTCCTCCCCTTGTTTTCAAACTCGTCCCTCATGTCAACACGTGAAAGGTGCTACTTGGAGTGCAACCAAGCTCAAAAATTCTTGTTCGCCAACCTTGAAGACCAACCCACTATACCTGAACCAGAACAACCTGCATCACTCAAAAGACGAACCACTCACCCCTATTACCCCAATCTCACCACCACTATTCATACCACCTCCACCACCACCACCCTAGTAGCCTCATCCCCTCCACTACCACAACATGATGTAGCGACCAGCTATCAACGTAAAGTATCCCAAATTTTTTAAAAAATTCTCAAATGATGATGCTCATATCCTGATGTTCGACACCGCTTGGCGTCGTGTCAATGTACCTGGCCTGGTTGAGACTAGTACCTCAAAAAGGTTGCCTTTGTTCCCACACTCCAGAATCTTTGGGTTTCTCAGTATGAGTATGCCCCTTTCCCACTTATGATGCCATTTGGGATGCATTCCTTTAACGCTTCAGAGAAGACAAGACATCCGTGCATGTGCTAGATAAGCTGGGCAGAATGAACCAGAGGAGAATGGCAGTGGAAGATTATGCTACAAAGTTTCAAAAACTTATCTGAAGGGTAGATGCAGCTAATCAGCCCTGCAAAGGAAATTCTCAATTCTTATTTTATGAAGGGCCTCAGCAAGTAACTCAAACGATCTGTTGCTAGTGCCGACAGCTTGTAGATTCAGCTCTCAGAGCAGAGCGGGTGCTTGTAGGCCCTGGAAAAAGCAAAGAAAAGTCCAAGAGAAAAAGGAAGTCCAAGAAATCCCCATTCGGATCTTCGGAGACAAAGAGGATGACTCCGATGATTCCACAACCAGTGAGGAATCGGAGGAAGATCGCAAGTCTAGGCCCAAGAGCAAGAAGGCAGGCAAGACAACCAAGGAACTGGCTGTAGCAGCTAGGGATCAGTTGGCCAGTGAAGGTGTGAAGCCCACTCCTACCATCCGGTCAGACATTTGGTGTGTGAAGTGTTGCAATTATGGACACGCAGCCAATGAACGACTTGAATGAACTATGGTGCACCATTTGCAGGACGACCACACATACAACTAAAGCCTTTCAGTACAATGGCAGGAGAGCCCCTTTGCAACAACAACCAGTTCTCCAACCTCCCGTGGTGGCCGCCGTCCAACCCACCCAGCCAATGGCTATGCCTGACCAGTAGCGCAGACCCCAATTCCACCCACGCGAAAACTTTCCACCAGGGACGTGGTTGGTTCCGCAAGGCCTGCCCTCACATGCTTTTATTACCATGGCCAAGGCCACCGGAAGTTAGAGTGTGAAGTATGGAGAAAGCACAAAGCAGAAATAGAGGGAGCCTAGACTTCCGCACCCGGTCAACTCGCAGTAAACGTGGTGGAAATCCAAGTTCTGGATGAGTAAGCAGTACCCCGACCGACCATCCAAGCTTTGGATGAGTAAGCAGTACCCCGACCGACCACACAAGCAACCAAATCATCAGCCGTGGTGGAAATCCAAGCTCTGGATGAGTAAGCAGTACCCCGACCGACCATCCAAGCTCTGGATGAGTAAGCAGTACCCCGACCGACCACACAAGCGACCAAATCATCAGCCATGGCGATGACCAGATCCATGCAACCCAAGACGCCGGAGGCGGCACAAGAATAGACCTTGGATAAGAAGGGGAAGCAGAAAGGAGTCACCTGGCAGGTACAACACAAAGTCTGGACAGAAGTATCTACTTGGGTGGAGGAGTAGCAGGCCAAAGAGGTGCTGCGAAAAAAGCATTCGGAAAGGCAAAGGCCAATCTATTCCTCCCTGGAATCACAATTCAATTTTCTAGAGATGAGCTCAGAAGAAGAAGGCAAAGTGTCTTTGCTAGTCAAAATACAGCGGCCAATGAAAGGTGTAGAGACACCACGGTCGGAAGAATGTGCGGAAGCACAGAAGTGGGTGGATTACGTAGTAGAGCCAATACACATGTCGGTGGAGCAGTTACTCACATTGGTGTCGAGTTTCAGGGAGCAGCAGCAGAGCTGATAGGTCGCTTGAAACCTCAGGGAGCAGAAACACCACCCTTGTAGCACTGGAAGCCTTGAATATTGAGAAGGCAGATACCCCACCAAGGTAAGCCCCCATTTATGATGAAGCCATCCCAATGATCCAGGTCAAGTTTTAGTGGATATAACAGAAGTTCTGCTGGATGGTGGTTATGGAGTCAATATCCTATCAGATGCAACATGCCACATGCTCGGGTTGAGAAAATGGAAGCCTGCGCCATTTGCTATCAAAATGTTGGGTCAATGGTGAGTGCAGCCATTCGGATTAATTCGCGAGCTCACACTGGAGGTATCCGAATACAATTTCCAGATAGCCGTTCAGATGGAGGATCTCAAAGGCGCTTATCCAATGTTGCGCGGTAGACCCTGGCTCTGCCAAGCACGGATCAAGCAAGATTGGGACGCGTATATGATTACTATCCGGTGTGGAAAGAGGAAAATAAAGATCTCTATCACACAAGTAAGCGGAAGAAGGTGGAGAAACCATCCCGGCTAGAAATAGCCAAAGGAGTTAACATGCTGGAAGGGCTAGACCTCGATGAGGAGGAGGAGTATCTCCAACAGAATGCTAATTTGATCAACCTGTTTAAGGTTGATGTAGTCTAGATAATGGACAGATATCGACTAAGAAGTCCACACAAGGATAAGGTTCCCAAGGATCAGTCCGTTCCCCATGGATGGAAGGACACAATCCAGATAAAGCAGAAGATTTTTATGAGGCTTTGGCCAAGGAAGGCGGCACTACTCCGAGCCTACAGCAACTCATTGCAACGCAAAAAAGGATTTTGACAAAGATCTCAAGCACTCCAAGAGGGCCAAAGTGGATGAATTGATTGAAATGAACCTTGGAACTGATAATGATCCCAAGATGGTCTGGGTTAGTGCCAAGCTAGACATCGAGTTCTGAGAGGAAGTCCCGGTGTTGCTCACTTCCTTCAAAGATGTGTTTGCATGGAGCTACACCAAGATGAAAGGGATTGATCCTAGCTTCTACCAACACCAGATCAATCTAAAGAAAGATGCCATCCCCATCCGACAACAAAGATATCGGATGAACCCAAACGTGCCAAAAGGGTGAAAGAAGAAATAGATAAGCTTCTACAAGTCAGATTCATATATCCAATCGATCGGGCGACATGGTTGTCCCCCATCATGATTGTGCCCAAGAAAAACCAAAAGTTGAGGGTCTGTATAGATTACCAGAAGCTGAATGTAGCAACCATCTCAAATCCTTTTCCCTTGCCGTTCACAGATTCCATGCTTGATGCTATGGGAGGCCATGAGATGTACTCATTCCTAGATGGGTTCAGTGGATATAATCAAGTTCAAATGGCCTTGGTGGAAGATCGAGAGAAAACAGTTTTCATTATGAATGGGGAGCCTTTGCATCAAACGTCATGGCCTTTGGTCTCAAGAATGCTCTTGCCAAATTTCAACGCATGGTCCAAGATTTTTTTTTCAATTTTCTAACCACCTTCATGCGGGTATTCATTGATGACTTTAGTGTTTTTGGCAAAACATCTCCATATCTGATGCACGTGCAACTGTGCTTGGCCAAATGCAGAATCTCCCGATGAAGCTTGAACCCAACCAAATGTGCCTTTGCTGTCCAAAGCGGAATGCTATTAGACCACATCATTTCCAAGCCAACTCCAACAAATGAGAAAGAGTTGAGAAGATTTTTGGGGCAAGTCAGATGGCACAGCGGAATGCTAAAATACCTCGCCCATGTAGCAGCCCCCTTAAATCAAAAGATGGTGCGGATCAAAACATCTCTTACACGAAGTAGTTGAGGTAGGCAAACTTCAACTAGACAGCATAATGCGACATCGCGTTCCAAAATCTCAAGATCATGTTATCAGAAGCACCTGTTGTCCAGCCCCCAAACTGGGAACTGCCCTTTCATGTCTTTGTGGATGCCTTTGATGTGGCAATTGGTAGTGTTTTGATGTAAGAGGCCAACAAGAAATGGTTCTGGCTTGTCTACTACACCAGTCAAAGGCTCTCTAATGCTGAGAAAAACTACTCAACCACACACACAGAAGCCCTTGGCACGATCTACTTAGTCACCAAATTTTGGCACTACTTATTGGGCAATAAGTTTCCCTTTCATGTGGATCACTCTGTCTTGCTGTATTTGGTGAATAAGCAGAGTCTAGCATGAAAAATAGCTAGATGGATACTAATACTTCACGAATTTGAGTTCACAATAGTGCACACCCTAGGTGCCAATCATACAGTGGCATATTCTCGGTTGGAGTCTGGAGAAGCCCTAAGCAGAGTAGCAGATGACCTACCGGATGCTGAGCTTTTCACAATTGACACACTCATGGTATGATGAAATGCTAACGTTTGTTGTTATAGGTATGATGGAGGATAATCTTTCCAGAGATTAGCGAAAGCAGATTCCAAGTCATAGTCGGCCAGCTATACAAGAAAGGGATTGACCAAATCCTCCGGAGGTGTATCCCACCACAGAGTAGGAAGATGTCAGAGAAGCTCACCAAGGATTTACTGGAGGACACTTCGCCGAAGGAAAATCCTCCAAGAAGGACTTTGGTGGCCGATAGTACTTGGTGATGCATACAGATGGGCCAAACAGTGTGACATATGCCAACGTCTCGGCCAGCCAACAGATAAAGACTGGATGCCACACAACCCAATCCTTCCCCTAGAACCATTCCAGAAATGGGGCCTCGACTTTGTTGGACCATTTAAGCCCCAATCCCATTTCACCGGTCACAAGTATATCCTAGTCGCTATAGACTACACAACAACCAAATGGGTAGAAACCCGTGCTCTACAAGATAATACAGCACAATCAACTACCAAATTCCTCTATGAGATGATAATCACTCATTTTGGATGCCCGATTGAGTTGATTAGTGACCAAGGCAAGCACTTTGTCAATGATGTTACTAAAGAACTGGTCACCCAACAGCTCATCATTCATAAATGCTCCACAGTGTACTATCCGTAAGCCAACGGTCAAGCTGAGTCGACCAACAAAATCCTCAAGCAAATCCTCACAAAGTTGGTCAGTCAAAATCGCAATTACTGGGATGAAAAGCTGCATTCCACTTTATGGGCATTCTGTATAGCCTATAAGATCTTGACTAGAATGACCCCATTCAAACTAGTATATGGCACAGAGGTAGTCGTACCAATGGAATACCTAGTACCAAGTCTCCCCATTGCCATTGCTAAAAAAGTAAGCCCAAAAGAGTCCCTGCTGCAACATCGTCTGGAGGATCAGCGATGTCCTGCCCCGCTAGATGAAGCATGCTTCAAGAGTTTTTTCGTCACACCATAGTCATCCAGAAAAGAAGGAAGAAATGGGTCGACCGCCACTCCAAGTTTTGCATGTCCAAGGAAGAAGATCCAGTCCTTTTATTTTAGCCTCGCATGGGTCCGCATCCTAGAAAACTAAAGCTCCAGTGGATAGGACCATTATGGATAGTTGGAAAATTCTATGACGGCACCTTTCTTGTTAACACACTTAACGGCAAACGTTTCTAGAAGCTAGTCTCAACGGCTACCGCCTATGACCCTACCATGCATTGATGCCACCGAACCCCTTCATTAAGGCGACATCACCACCAATCCACTACCTGAGCATCCCCATCACCATCATGACATCGCCTCTGTCCAAAACAATCATGAAAGATTTCCCTCAAGTGCAAAGCGACATGACGTAGTCTCATCAAGAATTTTCAACCCGCTGCGCACCAATGCTACACGGTAACTCTTATTAAATCCCCGCAAGATCCAACTAATCTTGGTGTATATATCTGTTTGCATGCAACACCCCTTCTCACTCCAAGCCATAACCCTTCGTCTACAACAACCTTTTACATTATCTCTCGCCTTTCACATGCTGCTCTCCATATAGCCATGAAGAATACCATATATCTGCCCAAGGTCCAACTCCTAACCCTTGAAAACCCAACCCCCATAGCCAAAACTGAAGTACCACCCATCTGTACACCCACACCCACCATGAGGTACAACACACTCCCAAAATCCAACAGCCCCTAGTTCCTTCTTCTGATCCTAGTTACACAAGCCGAAGTTACCATTATCCTGAAAAGGAAGCCACCACCTACGACGGTTGTCTAGGCCATATAGCCATGAAGAATACCATATATCTGCCCAAGGTCCAACTCCTAACCCTTGAAAACCCAACCCCCATAGCCAAAACTGAAGTACCACCCATCTGTACACCCACACCCACCATGAGGTACAACACACTCCCAAAATCCAACAGCCCCTAGTTCCTTCTTCTGATCCTAGTTACACAAGCCAAAGTTACCATTATCCTGAAAAGGAAGCCACCACCTACGACGGTTGTCTAGGCCCTCGTAGGAGTTTCTACAGTGAAGGCTAGTCATCTGGAGGCGGCAGTAAAGACCCTTACAATAAAGGGAGAAGCTGAGGATAGCCAGAAAGAGAAACACCTTCTTCACAAGAGTGGAGATTAAAGAATGGGTTCCAAAAGCTCACTCTTGGATATGGCAACATCTAGCATGGCAGACATGGCGGTTTGATGACAAAGATAGTTACTTTGGAAGGAGAGGACAAAGAAGCCATCATTTTGGAAGATGGAGATACAGCAACAATGACACCGCTCTACCGGATTCATACTATGGTTTTGCATCTACACTTTAGCTCATGATAAAGGGTAACCCCAATGCCTTTTTTTAAACGCCGCATTTGAACACCGTCACTGTTAGGGTCCGCCTACTTTATTACAGGAAATGATGCTTCCTTAATACCCAGCCGAAGCATCTTATCACAGTACTGATAGAGACTGCAAGCAGGCAGTATAAAAGGATGGATCTTGAGCTCTGTAAAGGCTGGTTGTCGATTGTATCATTTTCCTTTTTTGGGTTGATATAAGCAAGACCGTTCTTTTTGTTCTCTCTCTCTCTTTCTTGTACATTCATCTTCCTGTTACATCTTTGTGTATTCATTCACGCATCATATGTTATGGTCGTTAAAGTTATCTGTTAAGTTATCATGCTCTTGCACTATTTATTTAAGCAGTCAGTCCAGTAGTTTTGAGTGATTTGTGTGTTGCGTGTGTCTCTGTCGTTATGGTCGTTAAAGTTATCTGTTAAGTTATCATGCTCTTGCACTATTTATTTAAGCAGTCAGTCCAGTAGTTTTCAGTGATTTGTGTGTTGCGTGTGTCTCTGTGTTAGATCCGTATTTGTTCGGTGTATGCTGCGTGCATAACCTGTGATTCTCAATAGGTTGCTATGGAAATAAGTGATCATATTCCCCCGCCAACACTCTCAATGCTATTTACATTAAGGTAGTCAACTGTTACATATCTCTCATCATTGGGGTCCTGGTTGTCCTGAATGGTATTCACTTTTGCGTGGGCTAGATAGTCAATGTAGAATTCTAACATGCTAGGGGGTTCATTTGGAATGTGTTCAGTATCAATAGCCTCATCAACACGACGACGTTGTGGCCATGGTGGTAACATCGGCGGAGGTGGTAAATTTGATGTTTTACATGGGTTTCTTGCCAACATAGGGTTCATTGCTACATGAGTAGCATTTGGTCTAGCTGTAAGTGGGGCTAGTAAAGCTAATAATGGCTGAAAAGCTATTGGTAATGTAGGCACTCCTATCATTCTTACCATTCACCCTTCTAGCATCACACAATGCATCATGCAATTGTTTGCATCTCAAACCATCTAAGAACAATGAGATTAGCTAGGTTTGGGCAAACTTGAACAATAGTTCAGTTCAGGTTCTTAAGGCAATCTCTCACTGACTAATGGAATTGATATGACTGTGTAACAGAGTTGTGCTTGACACCAATATTCAAGAAGCCTGTGGTAAATGTTAGCTCGATGTCCTCCATGGTCCCTTTGTGTGAAGGCTTTTCCCTCTAAGGTCAATCGAAGGCATCGATCTTAGTTCTGGGATTGGTTACTCTCTCAGCCATACAAATTTGTCTAAATGTAGCTAGCTGGTTGTAGGGATCCCTTGATCCATCAAACTTTAAAACAATCTTGGATATATGTGAGGCTCATCCTCGGAAGGCCATGATCATATTTGTCTCTCATTCCTCTAGTAGGCGGTCTGAACTCTAACCCACTACCATAGGAATGACATATCGCACTCTTTTTGTTTCGTTAGGGATCTACGAGCTCATGCTCTAGGTTCTATAGGCTTGATTGTTAATTCTGGAGAGCTATCGGGGCTACATATCTTGGTTCATCTCTGTGAGGTTCTGGTGCGTAGGATGGTCCCACGTACCCATAGGCTAGTACTTCAACTGATGTTTCCCCATAGGCTAGTACTCCAACTGATGTTTCTGTTGGTAATGGTCCTAGAAGTAAGTTTGCATATGCGTCATTGGGTATCCCACCGGTGCGTAGGATGGTTCCACACACCCATAGGCCAGTACTCTAACTAATGTTTTTGCTGGTAATGATTTTATAAGTACGTTTTGGCTACTGGTATAGGCGCTCTTCATTTGTGACTACATGGTCTTTAGTTTCCCATGCTTCTTGAGTTGGTACTCTGGGTTCTAAGGGAGTAGCTACCCTTGCTCTCTTGAAAGGTACTGCATCTCTTTGGATGATAATGTTTTCCCTCATCCTTTCTACCTTGATTAGGCCAATGAGGAAGAAACCCAAAAGTTCGTGGCGGCTTGTCTGTGGCTATAGAAGGGGAATTCTCGCTCCTATGTTGGACTGCCTCTTCTTGAAGTTATTTCCTCATGAGAGATTGTTCTTTCTCTTCCTCTTGATGTCCTTTCACTTTGGTAGGCTATGAGGTGGTGTGACTCCCTCGTACTACCTAGACCTCTTTGTATTCTTTTCCTCCTTGATAAGTCTTGGGGTATATGTGTTACCTTCTTTGTCAACAGATGTCATTTAATCCATGGTTGGCTAGTAAACAGTTTCTTACTAGGGGTGCTTTAGGGAATTGAAAAAATACCTACAAGCCCTAGGAGTATTCGTGATTGTGTAGAGATTGCATGAGGCATCCTTAAGACATTTATGCTATCTCAACATTGTGAACAAGTAAAATCTAACTATAAATATTTTACTTTAGCTTTTATAGTTCTTTATGTATGTTTAATTAACACTTTGTGTGTTCTTTCGTACTAAGTTGTGTTTTAACGGGACCTACATAAAAAGAAATGGTGGTATAGCATCTCGTTTAAAGAGTATTTTTCAAGAGGCAAATATTGAAGAGCTCATGAGTGAAGTGGGAGTTGAAAATGAACATGTAGAGGATCAAGTGTAAGATACCAAGAGCGAGATACCACCAACCAATGAAGATAAAGGTGTCCCTATCCAAGATGAGGATGAAGCAATCGAGTCCAAACATACCAATGATGATGATCTAGATGATAATGATGATGTGGAGCCCACTTTAGCTAGGAGTGTCATAGATCTTTTTTGATCTTGCAATGGGTGGAGATATGGATCTTGACATAGACCAATTAGCATGTATGGATTTAATTGAAGATGCGGCTAATGTCGGGCTAAGCTCACCCTAATACATTATTCATTTTCTCAATTAGCAATGCTAATTTTATATTTTTCATACGAGTTGTTCTTCTAAATATGATCATGTCAATCTCGGTCCTCCTCGAAAATGAAGATGCACCACGATTAGTCTCCCTTGGGCACCTATATTACCTCCCAACACAAACCAACACATACTAGTGCAACACACATTTGCTCCTCTCGAGTGTCTATGAATATTCTACCTCGGGTATGCCTCTAGAATTCTGTCTCAATATATGACTATATCTACGTGTATAATCGTGTGCTGTAATGCGGTCCTCTTGCAACATTCACTCACTACAATCACCACTCTCTCACTACATTCTCTCACTAGTGCGCGGCTACATCACGCAGCTACGTCCTCATTCTCTTGTAGTGTAAGACCAAGGGGAGTGCTTTTGAGGTAGCTAAATTGCCTTGAACATTACTTCTCCCACTTCTTGTTTTGTTCTCTCATTCACATGTTTAGGATTTTTGAGTCCTAGAGAGAGAAAGCTATGAATAAAGGAGAGGGAATGGTGTCAAGAATGAGAGAGAGAGAGAGAGAGAGAGAGAGAGAGCGAGAGAGAGGTATGGTGGTGTCTAGCATGGGTGAGTTCTAGAGAGAAAAAGCTTTGAAAGAGAGAGAAAGCTAATAATTGTGGTTTGCATCATGGTTGAGTTCTAGAGAGAGACACCTATGAAGAAATGAGAGGGAGAGAGGGAGAGAGACTATTCAAATCTTCTCCCAAAAAGAACATTTGAAAAAGTTGAAAATTAGAAGAGAGCACCTTTTTATGTACTACCCTCTAGGGAAGGACCAACATTTTATACACTAACCCCCAATATAGGGGTGAAAGTGACACTTTTTAGGCTAGTTACCTCCCTTTATATCCTCGATTCATTACCTTAACCACTTCTTGATCCTTTCTTTACATGGCCCATTTTTCTTCCTTAATGTGTATTAATGCTAATATACTTATTGTTTAGTGTGTTTTTGGTTTCCTTTAGTAAAACTTAAAATGTTCTTTGCAATCTCTTCATTTTTCGAAGAGAATTTTGAAACAAAACTTGCATTTATGTCAAAATACATATTCTAGGAGGAAATATTTCGGATGCTAATGATACAAACTTAAATGCATGTGAAAAAGTATTCAAAAAAACAAGTTGGAAACCCCATTTGCGAAAGGGCGTGGCACTTGCATAAGACATAATGCATGCCTACATGGCATTTAAATAGGCCTAGACCTCTGCATTTTCGTTTATACTACCTTGCCAGCTAGACTTACGTACGTGTCTCCTACTCGGTCATGCCCCACACGTAAACAAAAGCAACACAGTGATACAACACCAGCAAGAGGAAAGCAAGATTGAGATCATAAAGGCACCGTTTGACTATCCGACTTAGATGTACCAAAATTTGCAATATTTGTAGAAGTAAGAATATTAGTTGATGTTTCAGTTATAAAATAGGATTTGATCAAAAGCCATGTCTTACTAGCAAGACTTCAATGCTCCCTCTCTCTCTCTCTCTCTCAGAGTCTCTCACTCCAAATCGAGAGCCTCTTAAGTTTTATTTGTACACTTGCAAACATTATAAGAGCCTCTTTCTATTGGAAACAAGAAAACACAGGAAAAGTCTTAAGTTAGAGAGACTATGCACAAGATGTTACGAGACAATACATAGACAGCATGTGTTTGAGCCAAAGGGAAGCTGCCCTGGCAAAAAAAACAACCCAAAGCTCGAACCCCCCCTCTCAGCAAGTTGAAGTTCCTCATCACACATACTGCTTTCAAGACCTGCTCTTAAAAGAGCACACTTTTAGACAATAAAGAGCAGAAAAAGAGCATTTTGCTTTATATAGAATCTAAAAAGACCAAAAAAAAAAAGGTTGAGCATATATAAGAGTAGTGTTTAGAGCAGATTACACCCCCATTCGCTCGGTCGATGTAAGCCAGATGGATGGAATGGATCTAGTGCAGTGTTTGGCAGAAAACAACTCTCTACAATACCCTGGGCCTGAACACCACCTTCCCACTTGCAGTAATGTGTTCACACAGTGTAGAGAGCACTGGAAGATGTAGATGTTTGCAGAATGTTCGGAGGGCCACCGTTGCTGCCCTAGACATGACTAGACATGAACTGTTGGCACCTCCTTCTCCATAAGAACACGGCATTTGGGCATACTTTCAAGATTTACCATGCCTTTAAAAACATCTGTACACAGTACAACGGTAGTGCAACAAGTGCCTTCTGTGAACTTCAGATGCTGTGAGCCCCTGAACAGGGGTATCGACAGTTATCTGATGCAGATAAAGAAAGGTTGAACAAAACATGCAACTGTAAATGTTTTTTTTTACAGAACATACCACCTTCTCCAAACTAGGGAACATTTCTTCACCGAATAAGTGAACACTCTGATAAAGGATAATATAATCATGAGTAAACACTTTAGTTCCAACCAAAAAACTCACTTGTAGGCACACATTCACCTGCATTTGATTGCCTAGTTCAAGAGTGTCTGAACCAGAACAGGTTGCGTTGTGGACCCAAAAACCCCTCCACGATGTCACTGGGCACTTCCTGCAGCTGGAAATGATTTCCTCTTATTCATAGAGCCTGAACTGCCTTCAAACAAATCATTCAAGTAGGCCTCCAAATCCTCTGGTGTGTACTTGACATACTTCTCTGGATGTCTCACTACATCCAAGTGGTTCTGAAACCGGCCAAGAAAAGAGCGATATGCAGGAAGAATCATCTCAGTGATGGAGATTCTCAGTTCAGTGCATAGCTGAGGGTCTGAAACAATCCAACTGCACTGAGTTTTGACATTCTCCTCAAAGGCAGCATTGAAGTTTTTGAACCTATCCTTGAGCACATTCCTTGATGCACCACTGGCAGAGCCCCCACTGATGTTGATGCCCTCATCCTTTAAACAAGCAAGGACTTTTGTCCATGCGGTTCTTCTGTAGCTGTTGTGATACTGACGCAATTTGCCATTGTTTCTTTTGATCCACTCATCACCCAGAAGCTTCCTAACACCAGAGTCTTTCACCTTCTGACCAATGTAGTGAACATTATTCATCAAGAACAAATAAGCTAGGGCAGGATCCCTGTACAATTTTGACTTGGCATCAAGATTTCTCTCTAGGTTTTCCATTAAACTCAGAGTTACTGCCGATAAAGGGCTTTGATCTGAAACTCTCTGATTAGAATTTCCAATCTGAACATCTTTCCTATCCCAAAGCAACTGATCCATAGTTTCTGTGTAATAATCAGATAGGAATCTCATGTAATTCATGACATAGCGGGCTACAGGATGGACAGCACCACCAGGCACAGGGTTCTTAGAGGTCTCACGTTGGATTGCATTCTCAAACTCTGCAAATGTTCCACGAGCAGCATCGCCAAGCCTGGTCAGAATGGCAGATGCCTCTGACCTTACACCTGCAGAAGATGCCCCTCCGAAAATGGACTCGATGGAAGGAAGCAAATCACGCAGGCACTCGTACATGTCCAGAATTTTGAAGAGCTTTTCTGGAGCTCTACGGCCAATTGCTATGGCTTCTCCAAAGTTGAGGAGTTGCATGAGGGCTGTCTTGGCAACATCAATGAAACATGACTCTGAAATGGCATGTGAATCTGCAAAGATACTTTGACAGAGCTGCTTCTCACTAGGGAAAAGGCATCCAGCAGCGATTTTCATGGCTTGGATCCACTTACCAATCTCACTCTCGAGCAGCTCCCATGACATTCTCTGTACTTCCTCAAAGGTTAATTTCTCTTGCCCTAGCTTCTGCAGGCTTTCTTCTAGGGTTGCCTTTCTGATGCCAACATAGACCTGGATGCACTCTGTGTGGTAGCCAGAGCGGAGCATTCGCATGGCGATGTTGTACAGATCTGAGACAACTTCGGGCGGCAGCAAGTCAATTGTCATGTCCGAGATGGGATGTGATTTGGCTATACCTTCTTCTTCTCCTTCTTCAGGAGCTTCATCAGCATGACCTTCCTTGTGGAGACGGTCAATGCCATTCTCCTGTTCTTCTTCGGCCCTACGGCTGCTACTGCCGCTGCTGAGGCTGAAGCCTCCATTGCAGGAGGAACGGCTGGACACGAGATTAAACAACCAATCTGGATCTGCAGGTTCACTGTGCTGCTGGAGGACATGGCAGAACTCTGCCTCCAGGCGGAGCATGGCAAACTGCAGGACGTTCTGAGCATGATCTACAAGGCGGGAAGCCTCTGAAGAAGAGGAAGACAGGGAATCAATGAGGGCATGCGAGCTATCTACAGCATCCAGGTAGCCACTCACCTCTTCTCGTTTAGCTGACCAGAGAAACGTTTGCCTGGCTGATTCAGAGGAGCCAAAATCCCATCGCATGATGATCTCTTCAGCGGATTGCAGAGCAGGGGGAAGCCGATCCTCATCATCACCATCACCATGCCCACCATCATCAATATGATTATCTGGCGATGGCGACGCTTGCTGATCTCTTCCGTTCTGTAAGACGAAATCGGACGGTGCAGAGAGAGAGCCTGCTGCACTGCGGGGCATTGAAAGGCTGAACCGCGAGAAGCGATCGTCGAAGGTGGAGAGGATGCGCAGCATGTCGTCCGTGTGTGATGAACTGAGGGTTCTTAGGATATGGTGAGCAGTGGCTACCACACGATCTTCTCCGCTTGAGCCGTCCATGGCTTTGTGCTGCGGAACCCTAACAGAGCTGCTCGATGCTATGGCGATGCAGAAGCTGCAAAAAAACCTAACTTCAGCAAGGACCTGGTTCTCAAAGGGATGGAAAAACCCTAACAGATATACGAAGAAAAAAACTCTTTTGCAAAACCCTAACAAAAGCTATGGCGACCCTGACAGGACCTGCTTCACAATGGCGATGGCGAAGTTGCGCTGCAAAACAATAGCTTCAGACCTGCCTAAGAGACATGGCGATTGGGGGGTGGGGAGAGAGAGAGAGAGAGAGCTTGCCCTTGCCCTTGCCCTTGCCCTACTTGTCTTTGTCTGCTGTTAAACGGAATCTCTGCCGGAAGCGCAGGATTGGTGGGCCGTTTCGTCAAGCAAAAACGGCCGGAATGGCCAGAAGACTGCCGGAATGGCGTGCGTTCCGTCGTAGGCGTACGAGATATATCAAACAAACAAACAAGTCAAACTTTCTAAGAATTGCACAATTTTCAGATCAAATTTAGTGTGTTGTATACAATTATTATTCGTTACTGACTTCTTCAAACAGGGCAAGGGCCTTTGCTTTTACATATGCGTCCCTGCACCCAAATAGGGGTCGACCGGCCAAATATGGACAAGGATGGGCGGACGGTCTACGATGGCCTCTGAGACTTGCGTCTAGAGGTTGCCTAGTAGGCAGAGTCTCGATGACATGACATGCATGGGGGGTAAAGTCTCCATGATATCAAATGCATGGACATGCCTTGTTCTTCTTGTGTGTTTGCTAACCTCAGACTATGTGCGTCGTTCACAGATGAAGGACCTACTTCGTCCAAGCCAAATGGGTGGAGGTAAGTCTATTAATAGCCTCAATGGACGAGGGATCTCTCTCCTTCGCATGGGGAGGAGGGGCTAGATTGTAGAGAGCAACCTCTCAAATGCATTCATTACCATAAGGAAGAAACTAGGGTGGCGCAATGCAACACAATCTTCAACACAATTTGAAAATACATCAAAAGTTTCAAAATTCTAAAAATTTCTCCTTGCACTATTTCAAAAATGAATGGTGGGTAATCGTTTTCACGGGACGATATAATAGTTGCCATTCACTTAGTCACTTTGCTTGGCCCATACCACTTGTGGCTCAAAGTTGCATGGCATATAGCTTTCATTAACAGTTTTTGAAACTTTAATAATTCCATTTCATGGCTACCTTTTGGAGTGGCTTTCTTGGCAATATACTGTATTGCACATGGCAACAAATAATATCTCCTACCTAAAAAAAACAAGAGCTTATTTTGTGCAAATACGAATGTGTTTATGACTTTCTTCTCATATGCCTCCTTAAATTGAAGAATTATGAATGTAATATCTAGTAGAATGTTTATGAGCTTAAGAAGGATACTTTCCTCATGTGCCTCTCAACATGGAAAAAGTAGGATTGGAATATGGAACTTCATAAATATTGAGGCACATAACTTTGGTGATGAGATGCTTGCAAGCAATTCAAAATTATTCATTAATGGCATGTGGTGTTTGCACAAGCTGCCCACGTGAATCCAATGCTGGCATTGCTCAAATGGCATACAATCTCACAACAATATTTAAATCAATTTAAAGATATTATATGGTTATGAACTCAAACAAGATCAACAAAATTCAAGTGTTTTTCCCATGAAAGCATGAATCAAATTCTATGATACATGCCCCCAAACACAAACAAACGCACGCGCGTGTGCGCACACACACACACACCCTACCAATCTACTATTATGGTTTGTCATCTAGTAGCTATGGCAGTTGGAACTAAATCTACATGATTGGCTAGAGAGATGTGGGATTCAACCCATGGGCTAGGTACTCTTTTGGAGATACTTCCACCCATCTTGACACTCACCATGAGGTAGCCCATGATTGGCTAGAGAGATGTGGGATTCAACCCATGGGCTAGGTACTCTTTTTGGAGATACTTCCACCCATCTTGACACTCACCATGAGGTAGCCCTAGAGAGAAGGAAGAAAACTTTTTTTTGAAGAGATAATTCCTACTAAATCCACATCTTCACACTCACGTAGTACAATAAGGAAAAAGCTTTATTGGAGCTTTAATGATTTAGATTCAAGCTCTTTTAACATCATCCATCTATCCCAATTAATTAATAGGTTTTAATAATTGTCTAGGATTCTATGGGTCAATGCAACGGCATTATTGATGATAGAAGGTGCAAATCATGTATGTAGATAAGATCATATACATATGATGGTGCCATAATCTTATAGAGCAATAAGAGATGAGGATGGAAAGTAAAGAAACAACAATCCTTATTGCATGGAGCTTGCAAAATAAGCAAAAGCAAAGGGGAAATGTACAACACTGCACACATAAGGCAACCATATCTAGTGTGACGACATATATTATCTTAGCTACATCATATTCATTATATAATCCTACATTATGATAACCATTAGGATTGTGAAAGGTATGACCCTCACATATCCCAAACTTATAAGCTAAAATGTCATGCATGGAAGAAGAACATGTTAGGTTCTCTAAAGGACAATAAACATCATAATGTAAAGTGCCTTTGATAGGTAGTGCCTAAATATGATTGAGGCTTCTTTTTCTAGCAAGGGCCATAAATTAACTTACAAACATCACTAAGGGGGCTATTAGAAATTATAATGATGGATTTTGTGTCGTTGAGGGGAGCATGGGCCATAAAATTTCTTAGCATGGGCCATAAATCGACTAACAAACATCACTAACGGAACTATTAAAAAATATAGTGATGGATGTTGTGTTGTTTGAGAAGGAGCATGGACCTTTAGTTTGTGTCACTAAGGTGACTATTAGAATTATAATGATGGATTTTGTGTCACTTGAGGGGGAGCATGGACCTTAAATTTTTGATGCATCACATTGTATGGCTGGTTATTTTATTTGGTCAAATGTAAAAGGGAAAAAGGTGTACAAGAATGGTAAAAACAGTTATGGTTGTCATGGCCACATGTTTGCCATTGTATGGTGTATGAAGCTTAATGGAGCTATATAAAAGTTGTACTTAATCTATGCTAATATGAGCTTAATTAGTGGAATACTTTAGCCTCTTAATTTTTCTTAATTTCTTGTGTTTACTTTTAAATTTTAATTAAATACTTTCAACAATCCATAAGCTGTGATCCACCATGAAATTTAACATTATTTTGACAAGTGCTAAAAGAAGATCATGAGGTTTTAAAGATATATATTTTTAATCAAATAGAAATCCTTAATGTGGTAAAATGTGAATCAAAAGGTGAATTCCTTAGTGTAAGAGATCACGATGAATATTTAGTGGAATGGCATCCTGTAGGATGTATGAATTGTTGAAATATATGATGTACAAGTGATAAAGGGTGAGAGAAAGAGGTCATGTAAGTGTGAACACACCCCAAATAAAGTGGGCATGGGGGTGGAAAAGGGATCTAGGGTTGGCCCAACCCCAGCCCTTGGTGAACCCTATATAAAGGGCAGGGGGCTTCACTTTTTGTGACACAACACAACTCAAGTGACACAACACTTGAAGGTGAAGGTCAAGCCAACTTTGGAGTGGCTGAAATAGAAGGTAGTATAGAAGCTTTCTATACATCTTGTGTTCTTTTTTCTCTCTCATATATGTTGTTCTATCTTGCCATCAACTATTGCTTCCGTTGTGCATACTCCCTACTATTTTGACATGGTATCAGAGCCTTGCAAAGGCTAAGTTCCCCTTCAATCCCTTTTTCTCTCTCTCTCTCTCACTTTCATAAGCCATTCACATCCTCATCAAGAAGTACGGTGGTAGAAGAAGGTGAGAAGCAAAAAGGCATCAAGAAGGAAGGCAACAAAAGAGGAGATTCTCATCATCAAATTCAAGATCTTGAGCAAAGAAGATAAGAATGCAAAAAACACAAGCAAAATTGGTAAAATTTCTGGTTTTTCCGTCAAGATTTCCGTCCATTTTTCCGTGAATCTGGTTCCGTCCGTCGACATCTCTCTTTGAAGCCTTGGAGTATTGAAAAGGACGCATTGGAGCTCCTTGTAAAGCTTTACTCACAATCAAAGAGGTAGAAGACAAAGTGCAAGGAAAAAAAAAAAAGAGCGTAGCTCTGAATTTCCGTCCATTTTGCGTTTTTTTCCGTCGACCGTCCAGCATTTCCGTCGTCGTCGAAGTTTCCGTCCATTTCCATCACAGTCCGTCGACGAACTGGTGAGCCTACCACCTTGTATGGTAAGCCAAGCTTTGTAAGCGTCGTTTCCTTCTGAGTGAGCAACAACATAAAAGGCGCAACAGTCGACAGGAAAACAACGCAATCCCAAAGGTTTAAAAACCTTGCTTTTTTTCATCATCAAAGTTTTTTTTTAAAAAGAAAAAAAACCAAACCTTCTTTATTAAGGTTTTTTCAAACCTTTCAAAGGTTTTCTTTAATCCTTTCTACAAAGTTCTTTTTCTCAAAGGTTTTCCCTCATTTCTTTCAAGCTCGAGAGGCAAGCGGAGGAAGAAATTATTTTTGCCGTTCTCGCTTTGGAAGTGCAAGGTATGCACAATTTCTGAAACCAAGCAAAATCAACGCATCAAGCATGAAATCCGATCCTAAATTTTTTTGATGAACTCATATGCATGGAAGTCATCTACTATATGCATCATGATGAAGAGGAAGGTGGAAGCAAGAAGCATATTGAGAAGCACATGCATAAGCTATTAAAACATGGATGGCAGCCTTGTGTTAGTCTACGTGGCAGCTAGACTAAGGAAGCTAGCATGATTGGAAAAATACATGTACGCATGAAGTGTGTCTACCACGAGAAAGGATTGGAGAAGCACGAAGATGCAACCAATGAAGCCAAGGTAATGAAGAATGGTACATCCAAATCCCACTTGAAGTTTGTCTTTTGCAAGAAGATGGTTTCATCAAAGCAAAGGAGCAACAAGTGTGGTGCACAAAACCACTAAGGGGAAGAGATGGTACCAAAGATGTTACTAAGGTTGAGGGGAATTTTGGGAGTTCCTCACATGATAAGAAACTCTTCTAATTGAGGAGTGAAGCATGTTTGCTAGAATTGGGGGTGAACCACATTACTCTATAACTCGTCACTTTTATAAAAGCCTAATTTATAAAGGCTACCTACCTTGTCTTCTATCCTATGGTTGAGAGGGGGTGATTTTGTTCTTGTATGTCCAATGCTCACCTTGCTCCATGTTTGGCATTGTCCCATGGTGGCATTGAGAGGGGGTGTTGAAATATATGATGTATAAGTGATAAAGGATGAGAGAAAGAGGTCATGTAGGTGTGAACACACCCCAAATAAAGTGGGCATGTGGGTGGAAAAGGGATCTAGGGTTGGCCCAACCCTAGCCCTTGGTGAACCTATATCAAGGGCAGGAGGCTTCACTTTTTGTAACACAACACAACTCAAGTGACACAACACTTGAAGATGAAGGTCAAGCCAACTTTGGAGTGGCTGAAATAGAAAGTAATATAGAAGCTTTCTATATATCTTGTGTTCTTTTTCTCTCCTATATATGTTGTTCTATCTTGCCATCAACTATTGCTTCTGTTGTGCATACTCCCCATTATTTTGACAAGAATGTTTGGGAAAAATGACTATCAAGTTTTGCAAATTGCATGCTATCGTAAGAACTATGGTGGAGAACTTAGTATACATTTGCTTACAGGATGCAGCATATAGCTGATACTGATACCACATGTAAGAAAGTAACGGAAGTTTTGTCACAGATTACATTACAACCAAGGCAAGTTGAGACAAAGAAAGACGGGAAAAAATAAAGGGCAAGTGAGCTTGTGACAAGTCTCTATGGTAGTGTTTGTACTCTCTTACAAGATTCGGCTCTAATTTTTTGTGCAATGACTGATTACAAGATAATGCAAGTGATAAGATGCAAGCTTATGTACTAAAAATGCATTGAATGTAATAAAACCCACTCAAATTGATCAATGCAAATAGATGTGATGAATTTGGATGCAAGAGAGAGATTACCACAATCGATTTACACCCTATTTTTCCAATTTTGAATTTTGGTTGGCCCAATTTTTGCTAATGCTACACTAATGATAGTGATTAGTGCTTAATTAGGATGATTAGCAAGCCAAATTTTTGGAGGCTTCAGTTGAGCTTGTGGAAGCTACCATTGAAGGACCTTCTTACCAAATCTTATTTCCCTTGATTAGGATCAAAGTCCTACGTGGAAGATTCAGCTCAAAAACCCACCAAATCGCGCGTATCTACTGCAAAACACCGACTGTATTTTTAGTTCGTGTACCTCGCTTGTTGCACCAAATCACACAAGATTTAAACTGTAGGCTCCTTACATGATGACTAACAAGCCCCCAAGAGATCTCAGCTCAATTTGTAGTGGTGGTTGGGGAGAATGAAGAGAAAAACCAGTCAACCGAAAGAGCACCAAATTCAAGCTGTAGCATGCGATTTAGTATGAATGCTTGGAGTTGTGGCTTCCCCCCTAGAGGTGTGGATAATGTGTGGCTAAGAGGATTTCTTCAATGTTTGTGAGTACAAGGAGAATCAAGCAAATGAATTTTTGGCCACAAGAAGGTAGTGAAGATAAGATGATGATTAGTGAACTTAATGATGAGATTAGTACTAATTATGCAAAGATTAGCTAATGAGAAGTTAAAGGAGAGAGGGAAGGCTCTGATACCATGTTGAAATCCATGGATTAAGCTCTCCTACTAGCAAAACATCTACCTAATCAAGCCTAATCCTACACTAATTAAACATGATTAATGTGATTAAACTAAGGTGGATGTAATCTAAGTTTACTCATGATGATGAGTTTGTGCAATAGACTCAAGCATAATTAGTTTACAAGATTGAGACTTGTACTCATAGAGAGGCTTGAGATGTGTGCAAGTGATATGATTTCATTTCTTGAGACTCAAATATGCCATTTCCTCTCATCTTTCCACTTCTCAGATGTAAGCTCTAGCCATGCGACAGTTCGGTGATTACCTTCCCAGATGTAAAACATCCTTTCTAACATGAATGTAAGGCTCTTTTTACCTTTGAGTTCTTGCTTGAATTCCTTATTCACCTCTTGCCAATGGACATCCCATGAAGCCCGAATCTCATCATTCACAATAATTTCTTCTCCAGATGGAGAAGTGACCGAGACAATAAAAACACCTTTCTCTAGACAATAAGACTCTCCTTCCAATGCTACTTTGAGAGAAGAGACAGATCACACCTAAGCCCTCGAACTCTAGGATAAACAAACATGCAACATAAGGGAATAGGTGGACATTTTGAAACATCCAAGATCCTAAACAAAGAGAAAATGTCACCGCCTTTCATAATCTCAATATTTTCCAAATCTATAGTGCTTGTTTGCCATAGACTATAGACTATAATGTGCTTGTGTTTGTCTTGGACAAACCTGTTTTGCTTGTTTGTCTTTTAGAATTCTATATAAAAATTAGCCTTAGGTTATATATTTAAAATTACATTGCAATATACAAGCATGTTTCCATAGGCATTGATTATTGATAGAGGAGCTACAAGTGAGTCGTCATTACTAGCCTCAATCTCTTATGCGGGCTCCTTAGCCTAAGATGTGGGTTATCAGAGCAACATGAAATAAAATAAATTCATCTTAAAGAGAACTCTGAAATAAAAGTAGCGCCTTACAAGGTTTCACTCACAGCCATTGATGACTCCATTTGAAGTTGTTTCTTGAGTTGTCTCTTCTTCTTTGGTGGCATGATGATCTCCCATTAAAGAAATGGCATAGATGGAAAAGATAATGTATTTAGACCATGTATTAATAACCAATCTAGACCATGTATTTAGACTCTCCTATAGCAAAGACAACCCAAGCAACGTTGCTTGGGCTCGGGCCACCGTGGTCGAAGAGCAAAGAAGGTCTCTGTAGGACCATATTACACAAGAGAGTAAGCATAAGATATGTACAAGAGGGTTAATGTGAGAAAGCACTTAGGTGGTGAGATGCACATGCATCATGTGCACTAAGGCCATGAAAGCCCAAGTGCCGGCACTTAGGATCATGTAAACCATGGTTGAGGTTAGCAAGGACCACTGTGGTTCATAGGATGTTCTCTCTTGGAACACACTTATTGTAGAATGTGCACAACATGACCAAGGTGAGCAGCACCACTGAACTTCTTTGAATGCTTGCAGCTTAAGAGCTTAAGGACCTATGCACTATGTGCACTAGACCCCAAGCGGTGCCGATGCTTGGCTTGGGCCACCATGGTCGAAATGCTTTGAATGCATCCATCCAAATGGAATAACTATGCACAAGATGGTTAAGGTGATCAAGCACTAAGGCGATGATAGCCCAAGCGGTGATGGCGCTTGGGCTTTGGCACACCATCGTCAAGGTGAGCAAGGATGTTTTGAGTGCATGCAATCCAAGCTTGAGTGCTTGTGCAGCTTAAAGGAAACCCACCGCTTATAGCTTGCAGCTCATTAAAGGATAGGAGGTAGTGTGACAGGGGGTCAATGGTATTTAAATCCAGAGTAATGGAGCATTGGGACGTGTTAAATGGTTGTGTTTCAAAACAAATGATTTCAAGAAACATTTTTAAACCTGATAAATAAATATATTCCTATAATAAATGATAATATTTTACAACGGTATGGGGTTGTACTATCAGATTGTGATGTGGGGTGCTAGAGTCTTTAATCTCTATTTATTAAAAATGAGGGTATGTCTTTTGAAGACGTATATATTTTCTCATGTGCCATGCAAGCCTAATCTCTGATTAGGATAGAGCAATGATGCATGTCATTGATGTTCTCTCTTTTGGGTCATCGCGACTTCTTTCTTTGCATTTTTTTAATGAAGAAATCATAATGATCGAGAAAGAACTTTAAGAATACTTCTATGTATGGCCAAGAGAATTATCTATAAGCTACCACAATCTTGGCCCCATCAACTATGTGGAGAGGATTCAACTAATGGGTGGTATTTATGCATTCAAGCTATGCCCTTATGTGTCAAGAGAGTACACAATCTCCACCTTGAATAATGGATTAGTTTCTTCTCACACAGACTATGTGCCTACCTCTAAAGGCCTTGAATTACCTAAGTTTGGTTCTAGAGAATCTAGCAAGCACACTATTGACCTAGAGTTGGAGTAGGAAGATGAACCCCTTGGGAAGCCCTTAATTAACACTCCGCAAAGTCTTACCAAACCTTTGATATGTCATCCCTTGGAAGACAAAGTTCATAGCATCCTAGCTCTTCCCTTGAATGATTCCTTACTTTTGGCTCTCATGGATGTTAGACTGACATAAAGCAAGTTAAGGAACTTCCAAAAATTTGTGATGGTAATGTGGTTTTTGAATTGCTAGTGTCACCAAAGGGAAAACCAATGGCCAGTATGGAGCAAAGATACAACAACCATGTTTGGGTGGAGTACAAGACTTGCACAAAAGAACAAAGATACAACAACCATGTTTGGGTGGAGTACAAGACTTGCACAAAAGAACATTTCATGTGGGTGTTGTTTGAAGAAGTGTCTGGTGGTGGTCACTTGCATTGCTACAATGTGGAGTGTCTGTGGTGGTCACTTGCATTGCTACAATGTGGAGTGTCCTTTCTTTGAAAGAATAAAACAATGTAATCAATCTCAATGGAAGGGAAAGATCAAGCAAGCACCATGAATTGGTTTGCTAACCCCTGATAATGGAACTTTGGTGTGTCGTCATTGCTCTACCTCTCCAAAGTGCCTGGTAGTTTGTGACTACTGCTATCTAAATGATGGTCACACAGCAAGCTGTGTTATTCACCAAGGGCATCACTCTCATCCAGTCTCTAAGGGGGTTTCTAGAGTAGCTTAGGAATTTGTTAACTCTTTGGTGTGCAAGAGAATGCCATATGATCTTCAAGGTAAATGTAAGTAAATTGATACCTCAGTGGCCTATGATATAATTATGTAGATGATGGTTGATGAGAATGAGGTTGATATTGAAGAGGGAGAGCTTATTGTCAAGAAACTAAAGGAGAAGGTTACACCGCTAGTGCAAGGGAGAGGTAATGTTGTTTTGAGTGTTGGTTTTACTATACTTTGTATACAGGGCTATGTGGCCTATGACATAATCTTCAATTACTAAAATTAATTGCATACAGGATTCAGAGGTCAATGGACATTCATGCCAGAATGTCTATGGGTTTGGAGGCACTTCTTGATTTGAAAGAGAAGACTAGTAGATGTTACCCTTTTTTCCACAGCATCCTTTTTCTCCATCAGATGGGAAGTAGCAATGATCCCCATGTGTTTAAAATGTGATCAATTGGACCTGGTAGTGGGGTGGACTTGGTGAACTAAATGAGACCAGGAGGCCCTCTTGAAAACCAATGGGTCCACTGTGATCATGTGCACTGAAGACTATGAGTACACATATTTATCATCCATTTCTACGTGAGTTACTTATTATTGCAATCAGAGAGTTTAAGGTTGAAAACATAAATGTGCAAGTGGTATTTTGGACAATGCTAAATGACACAATGGAGCAGTGGATATGGGGCTGCCCAATGTAATGGCTTTATGGTGGGCTGATGAAGCACATGCCAATTGGTTTGGTAGTTCGGACAATCTTCAATAGAGGTGAAAAAAATGTTATTCTACACAAAGAAAGATCATGCTCATTTCATTGGGGGAGAAGAGTATGTTGGAGCATGCCAAGTGTATTAAGCCATAATATCAAGAGGAGCACAAACAACTATCTAGGTAATGGAGAGATGCACTAAGTGAGGTTGCTGCAAAAACAACAAAAGACAAACTTGTCTCTTTCTAGATTGGGGCATGCACGGGAGGAGTACATCCCATCATTGAAGACATGGCTTGCTTGGTGGGAAGTGCGTGGATGCCATTGGTTAAAATGGATGTTACATCGGGAGAATGGTGAATGAATCTATGAGGACTGCCCTGGGGTATGCACAACAACAAGTCACTCTGTTCTCTGCTTATGCTACTGATCTTGCAATGGATGTGCTTCAAAGTGCTCATTACAAAGCATACTTAACAAGGAGACATGAGGGCTGCGGCGGGCGGCTTTGAGGTAATTGCAGAAAAGGCTCGTGTATGGTGATGAGGGAATTGGTGCAAAAAAAAGATTAGTTGATTTGACATATGTGGTGTTGGAAGAAAAAGATATATGTACTCCTCGTATATGTAACATGCAGAGCAAAGAAGTGTGTTGAGGAAGAGAAGAAAAGTAGATGCTAACATAGTGCTAGGTATGGATAGCCATCGACCTGAGTATGAAACTGTGACCATTCAATTCAAAAATAAAAAGTCCAAGTGTGCTCATCCTATTGGCATTCCAAAAGAGCACGAGGTAGATATCACTGAGTGGGCTATCCAAAGGACCAAGTCAGGTTGTCAATCTACTACTGTTGGGGTGTGTTGAAAGGGAGAAGCACAGGCATTGTGGCATGTTCATTCATGATGGAAGACATGGAAGACAAAAGGGTATTCTTGCACCTTGCTTCAAGGGTCCGCATCATTATAAGGATAGAGAGAGTTGGCATGTGTTTTGGTTTTGTCCTTTCAGTGTGATGGAATCTGCACGAGTGGATGAGAAGATTATTAGAAATTGTGGGAGTGCACCTCTTGTATGGAAAGTTGCTAAAGGAATTGGATGAAGAGGATACTAGTAGACTTTTAGCTTGAGGTTTTATTTTGGATGGTGTGACACAGCATGTGGCAGCTATACAAGCAACACCATGCAATGTGCAAGCAACTAAGAGAGGGGATGGACGTGTCATGAGATGGAAGGAGAAGATAAGCAAGGAGGCCCAAGCATCCATAAAGAAGGCTAATCTTTTGTGGGGAGGTGGTGCGTGAGTCAATTGTGTGCTAGGGAAAGTCTCATAGTTTTTGGGTTGCCACCTCTAAGTTGAGGGAATCAAGAGTCTCTTATGCAGTTAATATATGCAAGTTTCCTAGGTTCTCTTTTCTAGCTTTCACTCTTAGGGATGTGAAGGAGGAATCATTTAAACCTTGCAAGCATATATACTTTATCTTCATTAGGGTGTTGGGATTGCAGCCTAGTATTTAAATGTTGAATTAGCGAGGAAGGAGGAGCCTAGATCAGTTTAATGTTGCTCTATTTGCTGCTTGCTCGATTTTTGGCAATCCTCCTATACTCAATCACTTTTTAGATCTGGCCCTTCGGTCAACACAGCGTGGTTTTGATCCTTGATAGCACCAGTGAAAGCAAAGAACATCCAAGCATGTGGACCATTGACTCAAGAGTAAGACCCACGATCCCCTCCACATTCACAAAGGAGTCTTGCCTCGAGACTAAGAAACTTTATCTTGGGAAACAAACAATCAGAAGAGCCCCATCCCAGGGACACGGGAATGGATCATCAACCAAAAGGTACTGCCACACCTTCGCTAGATCTAAGACCGGAGCTAGGGCAGGGCAGAAATAACCCAATCTAGATTGATCCAATGGCCTAGGGAGCCATGCCGACTGCCAAACAATAGATTCATTCTAGGATTGTAGGCCAACACCAGGCCTAGGTCAAGAGCTAGCTCACCAAGATCCAGAGACCTCTTACCAAAGAGAAAGAGCCCACCCAAAACTCTATAGCTAGCACACGGCACATATGTACAGCAACTACCTGCCTTGCAGGGTATTCCTAGATACCATATGGATCCTTATTATGAAGCGCACATTGGCCCACCACTCTTACCTAGAGTAACCCCTGTTCACATCAGTTAACCCTGACCAAAATCTTTGAAGAAGGTGAGGAGGGAAAAGCTATCAACAACACCATCTTTGAACCCCCTTAGCCAAGCAGCCCACCCCCGCAAATCCTAAGTCACTACGTGATGGAAGGTGACCACATGTACCCCGTATACTTAGCAGCCAACACAACGAGGATGATACTTGAAGAGCATGTCTAAACGACTCCCTATGCAATGCTATCATTGTGCCATACCTCATCGAATAGCCAAATCTCTAGTCAAGAAAGGCATGGTGAGTACTCTTGAATTCTCCCTATGCACATGTTGTGGGATAGACCATATGTACAAGGATTTCCCATTAAGAACGGGTATAATGGGGAAGGGAAATGAAGCTAAACCCAACACTAGCATTAACTTGCTAAGTATACGAGATAGTTTCATCTACACAGTGCCTCTGAATGCAATCACTCAAATGCAAAGTAAGAGAAAATCCACAACCCATGTTGCTTACTGCACCAAAGTGTCTACTTCACAGAAGTAGAAAACCTCAAGACATGCAAGGATCTTATCTTCTAAACGAGGTTCCTAAACAAGCACGAGCAACTAGGCGCTCTCAAAAGAAAAAATGCGATAAAGATCAACAAGGGAGATAGCCGTGTTATAAAAAGTGGGTCCAACAAGGGGACAACTACCAATGTGCCATCTTCCTCATCTGATGAAAGAAAGATACTATCATCTTCCCCTTAAGCAAGAGAGCATATAGACCCCAGTTGGCTATCTAGGAAGTTAGCTGAACATCCAAACCCGATTGATGAGAAGGGGAGACTGAAGGCCACTCAAGAGCTAGTTAAGGACTGTCAAGCTCGATTGCAGGAGAAACCTCAAGCAATTCAAACTGTAGCAAGTTCATCCACGCCTAACGCAAAACCAACTGAGGAAATCCGAGAGCTTAACAGAAGTTTCAACCACCAAGCACTTTTTGAGAATCCCCCCAAGAGGTAGACCCAAAAGCCATGATAGTCCCTCAACAATTGCCAAAGAACTACTCGAATAGGTCTCATCTCCAGACATGCTGTTATGGCTCACCCTAACCCCCCTTGAAACACATCCAACAAGAGATTACCTGGTGAACCGCAACTGTCGTTGAGGATCTTTCCAATGGTTGAGCTCATAACCCTTGAGGTCTCCAAGCTCTATAACTCCTTGAGAAGCAATTCCACCGCACCTCCCGCGAGCATTGTCACACCGCCGCATTACACTACGGGTACTCATCCCTCCTCTGACCTCACTTCACTCACACACACTCACTAGCATGTATTAAGGAGAGAGATTAGCAAGAGCAAGACTCAATCGTACAATGGGAGAGTATGTTGTATTATGAGAGATATTCACTTATATACATGGCCATAAGTGTTCACACTCACTTAAACTGTGGCCCGCGAGACCGGGCATTTTAGGCTCATAAGAGGCCTAATGCTATTACAATGACTACTCTCATAATATATCCATGAATTAAATCACTTAGGACTTTATCCTAACTTTCTACCACACGCTCTTAAAGTGGGAATCGCCATAATTACTTCATCACACCATTACGAGCGCCCGTCCAAGTTGTAGCTTTAGACACCATTGCTTCATATCTTGAATGTATGACCCTTTGGTGTATCTACCTTGACTCCTTGATGTAAGATAATGGCAGTAGCTCTTGTTAACCCTAGGAATGGGTTAACATCCCCCCCCTTTTTGATGGCGATCACGTTCTCGTGATTGCGTTAAAGACCTTTGTGTGGGGAGAATGTACGAGCTTTGTCGATGGCTTTGATGTTGATTGACGTTCAATGGTCGTTGTTCCTCTAGAAGGAATAAGAAAATCTAGTTAGTGAATGAACATATTAGTGGTTTATTTGGGAATTCCTAGCAGGGTGGAGAGGTGGGGTTTTTTGCCAGTGATTGTATTTTTATATTTGTGTGAGCTTTTTTTTTTGCTCACTTTTTTTTGGGCAATCATAAGCAAGGCTACATGTGATTTGTGTTAGTGGGGACGCTAAGAGATGTTAATAATGGGAGAGAAGAGAAGGAAGGATTCGGAGGAACATAGACATAATCATCAGAACGAGATGGTGATTCTCAGTTCCTCACTTAATTCATTAACGCGACATTCATCATTTGAAGAAATTGACCTTCGAATGATGTCCCTTTGTGTGGCAGGATTCTTGTCAAATGTTGAGTACGACCTGTTCTTGCATGCTTCCTCCCATGTGCTTTTTATGTTTTTATGTATATTTAAGTGCTCTTATGAAGCAAATATACATGAAGTACAAGAATTGAGTCATATAGACTCTTATTAAGCTATTGCTTTTTGTTAAAGTAGCCACTTGTTGGTGAGGATTGAAAGAATTACATCATCTTTTGCGAGGCTAATATAGATATACTCACTAAGGATTGGAGATCATTGATTTGTGAAGATGCTAGCGTCGTTTGGAGAGGTTTGTAATTTGAAGGAAAATTCCAGGCGATGGATTGTACCATTGACCAAACTGTCGCCCACCATGGCTCCCACATTCAGAGATGTACCTAGAAGTTGTCGATGCTGAGGCTTTGGTGCAAATGTCCTCCAATGCATGAGTATGGATATGTACTCATGGAGCAGCTGCTATGTTAATATAGCCAAAAGAATAGCAAGCGATAAGCTTAACAAAATATAATGGCTATTGAAGATCCTTGGGAGTTGCCATATGCGTTACTCCTACCACCTTATGAGCAACAGGTTCTTGTGGCTACTCTCCTTTTTGAGAGAATAGGTTCTTATGTCTACCGCGTAGTTTCTGCACTTACACTTCACATCCAAAGGGGTGAAAAGAGTATTACGATCACTCATAAGTCTCCGTTTTGCAAATGTGGGAATTGATTCTTAAATTGTTGGCTCAAATGTTGTCGAGGCGGTAGGTAAGACTGCTGGTTGGTTACCATTGGGGTTGTTTGAACACACAAGCTCTTGTGTAGGTGTTGATTGCACGAGAGTGGTTGAGTGACTTGCTTGGTGTTGTTTGGGCCTCCATTCTTGGTGTTGTTTGGGCCTCCATTCTTGTCGAACTTTAGGTGAATCTGTTGGGGTTGGAGTCGATGGTAAGGCTTTCTTCATATTGTTTGATTTTAGCAACCATATGATGGCATTACCTTCATAGTATCCTAGTTGTTGAAGCACATGCACAGGCACCCATCTTTGATGAAAATCATAAACTGTCGTCTGATGCCATTGGTGCTGGCATTTATTTCTTCGAACAAGTTGAGGTGACTTTTTTATTCGCTTGGGAATCCAAGCTTTGGCATTATCTTGGTAGTACCCTTGTGCTTATAGTAATCTTTTTGGTACCCACACTTGTTGATATGGTGGAGTTCTTTTTTGAGGAACTCGCATAGACTTTTGTGGACAATTTGTGGAGTACTTTTCTTTTTCCTTGGCCTCTGAGTGCTGCGTTGAGGAAGAGGCTTTGACTGTGAAGGCACCCAAATTTAATTTGCACCTTTATAGTAGCCTTAAGCAACAAGAAGCGTCTTCTCCACCACATTTTGATACCATTAAGATATCTTGATCTTGGCTGTCTTGGTGGAGTTTTCTTTTTGGTGGAAGTAGAAGATTTTGGGACCTCCTTCACATTGGTTGGCACTGAAGCTGTAGGTTTGAGACTCATGGGTATTTTTGATAATGATGAGGCTAGAGTCTCTTGTGAAGTGGTTGTCGATGATGAGGCTTTCGAGCATGCGATTGTCTCCTTTCGAGCATGAGGTTGTCTCCTTTAATGAAGAGGCATAGGCTCCGGGGGCTTTTCCTTTGAATTCCTTGTTAGAGATAGATGGTTGTGCGGGGGGGGGGGGACTTCTTCAAAAATGCTTGTTGATTGCGAGGTTTTGGCATTGAACTTTGTTGGGGAGGATGGGGTTAAAGGAGTAGATGCCTTAACGGAGTCAGTCGTTGATGCAAATGGTAGGTCATTATGTAGAGGGGCTTTCGTAAAAGAGGCTTGTAACTTTTTGCATTCAACATCATAGATATCCATTAAGGTTGGATCCTCTACCTTGCAGTATGGTATTGTCAAATTTGTGCCGTTGATCATCATGTGATGACTCTATTATCACTGGCAAAGCACAGTGGTGCTTGGGTAAGCAATAGTCTATTTATGCCCTAAGATCAAATCTGCTTCCAACACATAACCTCAAAAAACTTGTAAGGGGGTTAGTTTCAATATACATTGTATGTTCAAAGTACCCCACACATGGCATGTTCAAGTCTTGTGTAAAGAGAATTCTTTCAGGATGAGCTGTGAGTATTGGTGGGGTTGACATAACAAATCCCATAACTCGAGGGTCATTAGATTGTATTCTCGTGTTGGATAAAGCTATGCTTAAGCTGTGGTGATTTTATTGGAAAGTTCCAATCCTAGGGATCTTTTCAGTAAGATATGTTGAAAGTTTCAGCTCCTCCAAGGTCTCATCCTCCCGTAATAGCAATTATACAATGTCTGTAGGAGTGTTCAAGGTAACTGTTTACATGGATTCATTTATTGAATACAACGAGTCACGTATCCAAGTTCCACTAAGGAGGACATCATACTCAAGGGAATCTAGGGTAACATGGAATGTAAATTCCACATCTCCCACCGATTGTTTGAGTAGCATAGTTAAAAGAACCGGGAACTTCAATGTTTTGTCCATTGGCTCCTCTTGCAAGACCATTGTCTATAGGGATGAGTTTAGGTTGTCCCAATGACACCCAAGTATCTATTGACATGATGTTATAACTAGCTTAAGGGCTAATCAATGCACATTTATGCTTAACATCATTGCTTGTAGGGAAATCTAACCATACCATGATAGAATCTTCAAGAGGAACCATGGATGTTTCAATTTTTGTTTCAGCTTCAGATCCTATTTATGTTTCATATTCCCATTCACTTTCATCCTCTTTTTGGCTCTCGGCTTTTTCAAGAGTACCCAATGTGTACACTGGCACACTTGGTCCTCGGACAATTCTAAATGAGGTGTGTTTGGAAACTTGTGAATCCTCATAGTTTTGTTCTATGGAGCTCTTTATGTCTTGGTATGACTCATTTTGAGCTCTTAAAGGCGCAAGTGTTGATGTTATGCTGGCTTCACCATGGATTCACCATGAGAGAAAAGCATTCCTCCAAAAATGAGATTCTGAGAGACTGCTTTAATTTTGTAAGGGAATCATCGAATTCCTCACGTGCTTTCTCAATTGCATAATTTGTGCAATCTGTCTCGAATGACTCTTCTTTAGAGAGTATGTCTTCCTCTTGAAAGGGGAAGCGGTACTCCTCTGGGTTTTGTATTTTGGTTGCTTTTTTAGGTTTGGCATTATTAGGCTCAATCACAACCGGTGATCCTGTAAAACACTCAACCATGCTAAGCATGCTCTCTTGAGCTTGCTTTTTGCGTTCCGCATATGTCATATGATCATGATTTTCCATTTGGGGTGGTTGGGTGGGTTCTAGTTTCTTGATTGGTCTATGAGGTGCATTGAGTGAAGAGTCAGAACTTATTTCATCCTCACTTAGTGACGTACTAGAACTTGTTTTATTTCCTGACTTTCTTTGAATTGTCAATTTTTCATTATGTTTGTTCATGCGACGAGATCGAATTCTCTTTTGGGCTTTTGTATCCTATGTCGCACATATGGGTTTTGGGGTTTGTGTGGTAGCTTTTGGCTCTTTTGGGTTTATGTCCTCTAGAGGCTCCTTTTCCCTCTCCTTTAATTCAACCTTGGTTTCAATAGTTTGTTGTCCCTTGTTTTTCTTAGGTTTAGAAGGTTTTTCTTTTTCATTTGGGTTATGCTTTAAAGCATGTTCTTCTACCCATGTTGAGGTATTGGCTTTTACGTTCCTTTTTACCATTTCTCGTGCCTTGGCTTATAAGTGTGTAAGCACATTCAAAGGTACCGTTTCTCGTGCCTTGGCTTATAAGCATGTAAGCACATTTAAAGGTACCGTGGACAATTTCCCATTTTGTACACTTAAGATGTTAAGAGTTGTATTTTATGAGACCATTTGCATTGAAGCAACTCGTCTTAGGCAATCTTGGAACATGTGATCAATGCCACATCATTCACACATGGGCTGCAAAAGTGTTAGTAACTATGGGCATGGAAGTATTCCAAACTATGCAATCTGCCACTTTGTGAGGTCCATGACAATAGAAACACTGAAGTGTTCGATTAATTGCTTCCTGAGCAGTTTCTACCCCTTGGACTGTTTCTGTTTGGTGCATGAGAGATGGAGGTTTTGAGTCAATTGTTGATGAATTGGGACACTTTGTAGTATCATGATCAAAGGATTTACAATATATGCAGTACAGAAAAATAGGTGTCTTGTATGCACAATGGGGATTGGGATGGTCGTAGTGATGGCACTTAACACAAGGTATTTCGCTTCTCACTTGTAGAGGCATTAAGGATGGTTGGTTTTGAAGAAGCTCATCTTCTCTTAAAGATGTCGATTGAAAGCTTTTAAGCAAGGCTGCATAGAATTAGGGGGATGACAATTCCAAGATCAATCTTTCTTTTGCCATTGCTTCACTTGGTTTAGATGAGGAACACCTCGTAGAATGATCATCTTCCAACCTGTTTTCATCTAAACGTACTGCTTCTTTACAACATTGATTGAATGTTTCCGGGTTGGATACAATGATCAAGATGTGTAAGCTGATTTTTTTCAAGCCCATCCATGAAACATATCTCTAATTGAAAATCGTTTAATTTTTCCCACCATGACTCACATCGTGAGTCCAAAAGTTTTATCTGAAGGATAAAGTCTCTAATAGTTTCATTTGGTTTATGCTCAATTGAATAGAGTTCTTTCGCTGCACTCCACCGATCACCTTGTCTGGAAAAGCTGTGGATAAAGGCTGTTTTCAAGGTTCTAAAGTTGGGCTTAATTGCTGGCATCAATGTGATGAACCATCGACTAGCCTTTCCCTCTAAACATAGGTTCAACGCATGTACCTTTGGTGGGGCAGCTGGGATTTCTAAAGGCTTCACATCTCTGTTCAAGCATTTGTATAAATTGAACATGATATGTTGTTCCATCGTATTTGCCCATGATTTTGGAGATCTGTACAGCCGTATTCTTATATGAGTCACTGAGGTCATATGTGAGTGCTCTTGTTGGGAGGGACTCACTACGTCCTTGGGCTACATCCCTTCCTAGACTAGTCATTATGTCCAAGGTGTGGGCATCCAAGAAAGGGTTGGTACCTATAGGATTTGTGGAGATGTTAGGTAAAGGACCAGTGCCCGGTGGGATTAAAGTGACAGGGGGTGTAAAACCCGATGACACTCTTGTTATAGGCATGGCCAATGGTATTGGGAGATGCATTTGCGACATAGATCTCAATGGCTCCAAGATGTCAGCCACCATTGGGTTCAATCCTTGTGTGATCCTTGACAATCCCTCTATCGTTGCCATGTCTGATTGCCTGATTGCTCCTTAATGAGCAAGTACACGTGTTTTTTTTTTTTTTTGCCTTCTATAGTTTCTCACAGCCTATTACAGCCTCAAGAGGCCTAGTGTTCTCTTCGTTGGGTCAAACGAGTATCCGTTCACCCTAATTAGCTTAGGCGCTATACGCACGTGAACCTTTAATTTTCCAGAAAAAGTGCATGCTAGTAACTTCCCAGATGAAAGAGGAGGTCCTAAAATTTATTTTCCATCACTGTCTCAAGACGAAAAAAAATTCTGAGAATTTTTTTCCTATTTCACAGCACGTTTTTTTAGGTGTTCCAAAAGGAATTTTGAAAAACTTTGTATAAGACAGTTGTGGTATTTTTGGAGTACTACAGCTTTGTCTCCCTGAGTCATTCGTGCTTTTGTCGTTTAGAATCTCAAAAAGTAGCCCGAATATGGTTTGAAGTCGTTTTCGTGTTATTTTTTTGTGATTTTTCGTGCTTTTCAGGCTATTTTTTACCTCGATTTCTAGGTTGAATTTTGAGGCTACTGGACGGAGGCCAAAACGATTGATTTTGACTTCAAATGGCCAAGAACAAAGTTGAAGAGCTCGATGTCAGCTTTTCGATGAGCCCTAGAGCGCCTTCATTGGATTTATGGTTTAAGAGATATGAGCCTCCAAACAAGGGCATTTTTCAGATTTTTTTTTGGCCGACGGATCCCCTTTCACGTCATGAACTAGCAAGGTACAGTTCACAGCATGAAGCGGACTTCACGAATTTTATCATTTTTTTTCACGTCTTGAAATGCTAGTGTTTCATGTCGTGAAACACTTAGTATTTCACACCGTGAACCGGACTTCACAAAAATTTAAATTTGAATATTTTTTTGGGCGTGAACCTTATTTCATGCCGTGAAATACTTAGGGTTTCACGCCGTGAACTCGACTTCACAGAAAATTAAATTTGATTTTTTTTCGTGAACCTTGTTTCACGCCGTGAACCAGACTTCACGGAAAAATTAAATGTTATTTTTTTTTGGGGCGTGAACCTTGTTTCACGTCGTGAAACCTGAAGGCGTGAAAGTGTAGAAAATGATTCATGCTTGAATCATTTTTTTGATTATTTATTTGGGCGTAAACCTTGTTTCACGCCATGAAACCTTAAGGCGTGAAAATACAGAAAATGGTTCACGCGTGAACCATTTATTTTATTTTTTATTTTTTGAGTCTAGTGAGAAATATGAATTTCCTTGTTTGGGACGGGATATTTTTTAAATTTAAAATTAAGGAGATATGGGCATTTTCCCAAAAAGGTAAGTGGGAATCAACAAAGTCAACCTTTTTATGACACCCCTTACACCCTTCATAAATGACCCCCAAAATGGACAATTTGACAACTCATAAGCATCTACTCATTGAATACTCATTATCCTTAATGAGTTATAAAAAAGTGATTAAGAATTAATCAAAGATTAATCCTTTCACTAATCTTTCTCTCTTTTATACTAATGAAGGACTCTAACTAACCACTAATCCTTGATTAATTCACACAATTGAGCACATCATTGGATAGAGCAAGGGAATACTAATCTGTGCATCAACAAATGTGTAAATTAATATAAAATAGGAGATTAATTAGACTCTAATTTTGGTCTCCTCTTTTAAGGCAAAATTAAGCAAAGAGAGTCAAATTCCTCCAATTGATGAAGAAATTGATGTAATTACGTGTTTTGATGCATCTAGATGCTCTCAAAACACTCAAAAACACTAATTTTGACTACTCACATGATCAATTTAGACTCCAATTAACACATTTTCTATTTTTTTGTCTCTTGAACTAGATTAATCACTCTTAATGACAAAAACCAGTCCATTAAGAGAAATTAGTCGAATTCAAGAATTTTTTGATGGTTCTAAGAAATTTTTTGAAAGATTATGCTTGCTAACACTCTAATGCAAACAATTTCAACAAAAAACACACAATTAAGCTAAAATTAATGATTTTAGTTCTATGTTTAATACTACAGAGAGCTAACATTCACTAAAAATTTGCATTCTACTGCATTGTTTGATGCAATGGATTCAAACTAAGTCTAGTACAAACTATGTGCAAGCCCTAAGAACATGAAAAACCACAACAACAACAACAATAAATTAAGCTAAAAAATAAGCAAAAAGCATTCTTTACAAAAACAAAAAAGAGAGCTATTTTACACCAAATCACACACAAATCACCATCAAATCCACATCTTTTTCATGGAAAACCATTAATAAAGACAATGACCAGTGGGGGTAATGCATAGATTAGAGGAAAAACGATGGACCACGAGATGGCTCCCCGCCGGCAACGGCGCCAAAAACGGTATGGCTCACCCTAACGCCCCCTGAGACACATCCAACAAGAGATTACCTGGTGAATCGCAACTATCGTGTGAGGATCTTTCCAATGGCCGAGCTCGTAACCCTTAAGGTCTCCAAGCTCTATAACTCCTTGAGAAGTAATTCCACTGTACCTCCTGCGCGGAGCGTTGTCACACGCCGCCACGTTGCACTACGGGTACTTGTCCCTCCTCTCACCTCACTTCACTCACACACACACTCACTAGCATGCATTAAGGAAGGAGAATAGCAAGAGCAAGACTAAATTGCACAATAGGAGAGTGTGTTATATTATGAGAGATATTCACTTATATACATGGCCATAAGTGTTCACACTCACTTAAACTGTGGTGGCCGACCGGGCACTTTAGGCTTATAAGAGGCCTAATGCTATTACAATGACTACTCTCATAATATGTCCATGAAGTAAATCACTTAGGACTTCATCCTATTTTTCTACCACACGCTCTTGAAGTGGGAATCACCATAATTACTCTGTCACACCATTACAGGCGCCCATTCAAGTTGTAGCTTTGGACACCATTGCTTTATATCTTGAATGTATGACCCTTTGGTGTATTTACCTTGACTCCTTGATGTAAGATAATGGCGGTGGGAATGGGTTAACACATGCTAGTTACTCCTTGAGATCTTTAATCCTTGTGATGAACTCATCCATTCAATCTCCCTCTTACATATGCTTAGACTCTAACTGCTTACACAAGTAGGCCACTCGTGCTTCGTTATGCACCTGGTAAAGCACAACAAGCACATCCCAAGCATGCTTTGCAGTTTTACATAAGCAGATATAAGGAGTAATGCTCATTTTCACTAAAAGTTCCACTAATGCATGTGCCTATACATGTCTAGTAAAGCACAGCAAGCACATCCCAAGCATGCTTCACAATTTTACATGAGCAAATATAAGAAGTAATGCTCCTTTTCACTAAAAGTACCACCAATGTATGTGTTTGCATCCTTGCCATCCCACTTGGCTTGTTCTGTAATGGGAGGTGTGGAGGTGGATGCCATAGTTACATTAGGTTACATGAGAACTCATAGGTTACATTATGGGAGGTGTGGAGGTGGATGCCATAGGTTACATGAGAACTCATATCACCATCCAAAGTATCACCTAACTTGTTTCACTGTGGAAGGTGTGGAGGCAAATGTCATAGTTACATCAAGTTACATCAGAACTCGTATCACCATCCAAAATACATGTGCTATACTATTTGCTAGCAAGAGAAGGATGCCCCAATGCCAATAAAAACAACATTCCAAAGCCCTTTGGTGAGACCAATACATGGCGCATCATGGAGGACCACCACTTGGTCCTATCAAGCTTATCCTTTAGGAAAGTATCTCAAATACATCATTGCCCCCATTCAGCCTACAAATAACTAATCTCTGACACAGAGATTCCTCACGAGGAGCGCGACTTGTATGAGGAGTTGATGGCACCTGCTCATGGCACACAAGCATCTACAGTAGCATTATTAGGAAGTGCTAGTACTAGTGCAGCAGCTGAGACGAGTGCGGCAGCTGACCCAGCATCATCCACTTCTGAGAGTGACAGATGAGCTCAAAGATGCAATGTCAAAGATGATGATGCCCCTATTTGCACAACGACAAATGTTGTTTTATTGTGTAAAAAACTTAAAATAAAACAAAAACAATTCGAAAATCCCTGTAGTAACCTTACAGTGTATGACTGAGCCCCAAAACACGAAATTTTTTTATTAATGTAGTTAACATCACACTCTAGGGTATACCTTCTCCTTCTAAGATGATAGCTCAATCTAAGACAATCAAAAGAGCAGCTTAAGGAGAAGATGACAAGGGGGTGAGAGCCGAGAGAACTTGCTCTAATATCAAGGAGATATCAAAGTAGGCACACACATATAGATGCAACAAGTAAGAAGAGATAGATGGAAGCATAACACTCAAAGTAGATTGATGAGAATGAGAGAAGTACAAGTGAAGTGACATGATATGGTCCCTTACACACACTCATAAGAGTGCGTACATACACTCAAAGGAAAAAACATCCTAAAAAGGGAAAAAGTGCCCCAGCCCATTATTAGCATGCGTCCATGCATCACTACCATATAAATGGCAACAACAAGAAGGGGGAGAAGCAGAAGAAATAGGAGGAGGAGGAGGAGCATGACTAGGATGAGGACGAGGAACAATAACAAGGATGTCGACATGTATGCCAATTAAGTTACATGATGTATATGCCCATGATGATATGTATGTCCATGATGGTATGCATATGTCCATGTTATTATGTATAGTAAGTCAGCATGAAAAACTCGTACAACGTGAATTGGGAAAAACTCCAATGTGAAAATCTATTTTCATGTTGGTCTTTGGCATGAAGATCTATTTTTCATGGCTTGAAAGCTCTTCTTCACGATTTGACATGGCATGAATGACTATGTTTTTTGGATAATGTTACCCAACATCATTTGATGATTTTCCATGCCTTATGCATCCAAATTGGGTCTCCAAAACATTGGAATTGTGATCTTAAACTCAATGAGACCCAATGAGCACAATATGTAGCAACTTTTTTGATGTTTCATTACTCTACTAAACTAATTAGCAAGAGTGATTTTTTGCTTTGTTAGTGTGTCCTAATCACTTGCTAACCTACCTATCTAATATATTGCAAGAAAAATAATAAAAATTAAACAAAAAGTTATATCTAAGCTCTGGACTTAGATTTAAATAAAAATCACTTACTAACCTACCTATCTACTATATTGCAAGAAAAACAATAAAAATCAAACAGAAGGTTAAATCTAAGCTCTAGGCTTATCCTAGAATACCAAAATTGCAAAATACTCCGAGATTTGAAGTTATTATATGCAACAATGCAATCTAAATGTACATAGCTAGTTCTTAGCATACTTTGAGAATAACTGAATAAACAGATTCATAACAAATCTAAGGGAAAATAGTAGAAAAGATAAAACACAGATTTCTTTTCTTTTTCTCTTGTCCTTCTTTACTCACCTTTCTAACCATATGCGGGAACCTCACTCACCACAACGGGCTATGGAATTCGCCAGAGAACAAATCAAGAAGTAAGACAATAGAAGCATAATGGCACGTTTAGCAACATCATAACAAATCTAAGGTGAAATAATAGAAAAATGAAAATATAGATTTCTTTATTTTTCTCTTCTCCTTTCTCACTCACCTTTCCAACCATATGCAGGAACCTCACTCACCACACTGGGCTATGGAATGCTCTTTTTCTAGAGAACAAATCAAGAAGTAAGACAATAGAAGCACAATGGCGCTCGGTAGCATCACCAAAAAAGTTATGGCCCGCTCTGCCTCTCTCCATAACTCTTTCTCATTCACAGAGAAAACCCAAACAAGAAGTTACATGTCGTGGGGAACTTACCAGAGAGCTCTTTGTTGTTGTACTCCTCTTGATCTCGGTTATTGTCCACTGGGTAGTTGCACACTCCTCTCTCTCGCACCTATAGTAGCTACACAAGCATAAGGATAGAGTAGCCAAGCAAGAGCCAGGATCAATTGCACAATAATGGGAGAGTGTGTTGCATTATGAGAGAAACTGATTGATATACGAGGCTATAAGTGTTCACACACATTGAAACTATGACCAACCGGGTGCCCAAGGCTTATAAGTGGGGCCTATTGCTTATACAATGCTTAATCTCATGATACATAGGTGAAGTACATTTGTCCTAGCTTGCTACAACACACTATTGGAGCAGGAATTGCCATAAGTATTTTGCCGGAAACCCATTATAGGTACCGTCCAAGTTATAGATTTGGACACCGTTACTTCATAACTTGTTCGTACATCCTGTTAATGTGTCCATCTTTGCTCTTTGATGTAGAATATTGGTGGCAGCATATGTTAATCTAAGAATGGGTTAACACGAGCCAAGTAATGCACAACACTAGTGTAAGGACTCTTTAAAGTAGTTATTACCAACTACTTGCCAAGTAATACACAACGCTAGTGTAAGGACTCTTTAAAGTAATTATTACCAACTACATGCCAAGTAATACACAATGCTAGTCTAAGGACGCTTTAAAGTAGTTATTACCAATTGCTTGTTGATGCAATCACTTCTTTCAATAATCTAGTCACTTTTGTAGGATTTCAAGGTTGCTATGCGTGGTTGGCCATCATGGTGGCTCTTGGGCTAGGAAAAGCATTTGTCTAGCAATGTGGTGGTTGTTTTTTAGGGATTGTATGAACAAGTCCTATGGCTCTCGCCAAAGAGTGTGATGGATTGGTGTGTTGCAAGTCGCAAATGTAGATGGAAACCGTTGCGCTAATCAAATTTCTTGCAAACTTTTTGGGCACAACAATCATCCCCATGTGGAAACCACCAAATTAGAGTAATTGTCTTGACTAATCTGACACTCCTAGATGTGAAATCTCCCTGAGTTGTCATGTTTAGAGCATTTGCATGAGAAACCATAGAACTAGTCCCGCCTCGTTTGAGACTACCTTGCATGAGAAACCATAGAATTAGTCCCATCTCGTTTGACGCCGCCTGGATGTGAAGCCTTCCTTAAGTGATCATATTCGGAAGCATGTGCATGTGAAACCGACGAACTAGGATGTGACAGATTGATTGTTGTGAGAGACCTACATGGTCCCACTAGGGTCCAAATGTGAAACCGCACCCTTAGGGGATCATGTATTCCATTAAATTTGGAGAGATGAGCTTGATTGGTGAGGGTAATTGTTAATGTGCTTTATGGGTGCAAGTGGCAATCAAAGGACGTGACACTTGCTCTGCTGTCACACACACACACACACACACACACACACATTGGCGGTAGCAGGGTGGGTGTGCAGAGGTTGAAGCCACTCTTCTGTTGGCCCTGCTTGTGGCCCCATCTCTTAGGCTAGGGAGGTACCAACATGCACATTACCCCTCTGTGTACGAAGCGCAATCGCTTCACCATAGAAATGTAGCAGCAAGCAAGCTAGCAGTATAAGGCATGCCTCTTGTAGTGTACATTTGGAGGCGTACATGGCATCTAGACAGTTGGGGGAGATGAAACCCTAATGAGGGTTTCACCTTGTTTTGCACACTCAGAAGGGGTACAACATGCATTTGAGCTCAAACCCATCTTGCTAGCAGTGTTTGTTTCGCCATGAGCACCTCCAGATTTATCAAATGTGTGACAGTTGGAGATGGGGCTGTGGGCAAGACCTGCATGCTCATATCTTACACCAGCAATACCTTCCCAACGGTAAGCCCACTACCTGCTTTGCAAGTGTTTATCCCTTCATTGCTAAGCAGCGTTAATTAATTTAAGTGTACTTTTTGCAGTCTGACTAGGGTTTAATTTCGCAGGTTGTTCTTTGTCCCAATGCATGCCTTACATGGCTGATTGATGTTTTATAGATTTTTTTTGGAAAGCCATTATTGATTCTGCAGTGTTTTAAATGCAATGTTTCCCTTCATCTTGGATGATGCCATGCCCAATACATATTTGGCATTTGCATGGACATGCAATCGCCATGGTCGTGCAATCTCCACACGGGTTTTTGCATGTGTTTCATGGACTAGTATGTGCATCTGGATTGGTTTGCCTGGCTTATCTTGATTTAAATTGGATTGCAGGAATATGTCCCCACTGTTTTTGATAATTTCAACGTGAATGTATCCGTGGATGGAAACACCGTCAACCTCGGGCTTTGGGACACTGCAGGTTTGAGCTCTCAGCTTCAACACAGCTAAGCTTCCAAGTCTCATCTGGATAGAGGTCGGACGTTGGGTCAGGTCTCGCTTCACATGTTTTCAGCCGTGTCATAAGTTCTTACTCCATAGTGTGGGATATGGAGTGGGAGTGCAAAAGGCCTCTTCAATGCCTGTTGTCGGTGGTAGTACAGTATTTAGTTTCAGCTGTGTCATTTGACTGCAAGTTCTTACTCCATAATGCGGGATATGGAGTAGAGTGCCAAATGCCTCATGAATGCTTTTTGTTGGTGTCTAGTACAATAGACATGCCACATGAGGACTAAGCTTTGTGGCATTTATCTTGGCTATCAGTTGACTGGAGTTCTGTGTGTTTCTACCATGTGTAGGTCAAGAAGATTACAATAGACTACGTCCACTTAGCTACAGAGCTGCAGATGTCTTTCTTCTGGCTTTTTCTCTTATCAGTAAGCCCAGCTATGAGAATGTCGTCAAGAAGGTGAACTGCTCTATAATGTGTACTTGTCTTTGGTTCTACACATTTACTAAACTGAAGGGTGTCTACCCTTTGATGTATGACACGGATGTGTTTTACAGTGGATTCCTGAGTTGAGGCACTACGCTCCGGGAGTTCCGGTCATTCTTGTTGGAACTAAACTAGGTGATTGTCAGTTTGCACATGTTCAGCCAATGAAATGCTTTTTCTCACACCATGGGTGTCCTCTTGTCCCCATGTGTGTCAATGGCTTAGTGCATTATGGGTTTGGTCTCTTGGAGTATTGATCTTATTTGTCAATTTTCTGTATGCATGCAGATCTGCGGGACAACAAACAGTTTTTTATGGATCATCCAGGTGCAGTGCCAATCACAAGTGCCTTTGTAAGAGCTCCTCCGATCTCCTTATATGATTTGAAATCTTGCAGGAGTTCCACTTTGGACTGTGCTTTGATTTAAATGTCCCGTGGGAGCTTCCACTGTATTGCCACAAACAAAATCATTGTAGTATCTATATTGTCAATCAGTGCAATATTTGTTTTTAGAGCTGGAAATATGAATAAAAACGTTTGCAGGGAGAGGAACTACAGAGGCAGATAGGAGCCGCGGCCTACATTGAATGCAGCGCGAAGACACAGCAGGTACTTCTTGACATTTAAAATCAGTTTTTCAGTGCCATATGCTTTTAGATTTAGAGATATTAGACTTTTTTTATTAGAGGAAGTTTATGTGAGTGGTTGGAATTGTGCCACAACCGTGCGGTGTGTTTGTGGTGTTAAATTTTGATGGAGTGCTCTTGCAGAATGTGAAGGCTGTTTTTGATGCTGCCATCAAGGTTGTGCTACAACCCCCAAGGCAAGGGAGGAAAAAGAAGTCACATCAAAAGAACTGTATCGTGATGTGATTGGAACCATACAGGATCTGCACTCATGTTCAAGAGACATGATTCAGAATTTAAGAAGTTAGTGATGCTACTTTGGTCGAAAAGGGCGATGGCTTATGTTCACCTCACAAGGGGCATGTAAAGATGAGAACGCAGTTTGTAACTTAGGTATAAGCATTTTGAGTCTCCTAAACAGGAGACTTCTTTCAAGGGATGAGCTCATTTCTACTAGTAATGATAGCCTTTTTCAGGGGATCTTTAGAGATTCTTATGAAGGCGAAGTGCTCATAAGCAGGACTCTTTTAGGAAGGATGTATAGTCATATGAATATTTTTTGGTGGTTCGGCAGCTGAGAATAGTCATATGAATATTTTTTGGTGGTGTGGCAGCTGAGAAGCCCAACATATAGTAATGTGAATTTTTGGAGTGCAATTGGGTTTGTGTTGGTCCTGCTTTCTGGCATTGCTTTGTGCTGGTTCATTCACTTGCACTTAACTTTTTCATCCAACTTAGATATTCGAATGTAGATGCTGTTTTTAGCTTAGGTCCTAGATTGCATGAAGATGGATGTTGGCATGATGCACATCTATTCTAGTTTGGCTCCAAGCTACTGGCTCAGTTGTGGTGGATTAATTGCCTCTATGTATGGCACAAGATCTTTTAACATGACACATGCATTGATTAAACCTTCACTTGACACTGCCATAAAGGTCCAGAGCTCAATGGTGGCCAATGATGACAACATGCAGAGTAGACATTCTGCCACGTTGTCTGAAAGGGTTCATTACTGCATTTTCTGACATGGTATATACAGCTCTGGTGCTCTTTGAGCAACAGCTTGGGTAAACTACCTTGGGCTGCCTCTTCACCTTGAAGGGAAGTGTCTTTCTCAAGTGCAAATCTCTTTTAAATAACAAGAATTCACATACTCAACTTGTAAAACTCACACAAATGTCACAACTCTCATTTGCATAATCAACTTTCTGATCTTGTTGCTACCCGGGTAGTTACGCCAGAGAAACTACCCTTGGGTAGCCCTTTAAATATGACATTCAACCTACACATAACAATGGGAAGTACATAATCACACAAGCTAATTAAGAATGCACATAAGTAACACTGATGACATGGTGATAGCCACCAAAAATACTGTTCAGCCATTCAAAAGCCTAAAGTTTCCATTTCATCTATGCATAACCCTAAGCCTGAAAGTTATGCCTAACCCTGAGTAGTTTTGTTGGCAGCCTCTTAATGAAATGAAAATTGAGAGCCCATGTTCAAAGACAATGTGTCATGTACACGAGATGGCCTTGGGTCTTTAACATAACCTATACAATGGTCATTGTCATGGTCCATAGCATCTTCATGGCCATGGTCTGCAAAATAATGCATCTTTGGGTCTTTTTAACGTTGGGCCTTGTATGAGTCTTGTGTGTGTGTCCACCCAAGATCGATACTCACAAATATATGCATGCAAAGCATGTCCAAGCCAATGTTAGTAGGCATAACACAAACATGCAAACAAAGGAAAGTAAAAGGGGTAACAACCAACCATAGGGTACGCCACTTGAGCTAGAGGAGGTCAAAGCAACCTTGACAAGCTTGTAGTCACAAAGCTTCAGTGTCCCATACCACACACCACGATCGTCATTATCACTAGCATAGTTAACTAGTTTGACTAGCACTCCCCACATAACCATAGGCTCCAAACCATATATACATTATGGTAAGCCATCACGAGCTAGAGGTCAAAGCAACCTTGGAAAGTCTGCATCCACAAGGGTTACATGTCCCATATCACGCACCCCTAGTTGTCATGGTTGCCATTGGTACAGCTAACCAATGGGCTAACACAAGTTGGATTTCTTGGAAGGAGACCCCTTTCCCAAGGTAGAGTTTCACATATGAACTTTGTCACAAATGAGCCACAAGCTGGGTTCCTTGGGAGGTCCCTCTTACAAGGGAGAGTTTCACATATGAACTCTCTCACAAATGAGCCACAAACCTAACTTTACTAGTTCAAATTGTGATATGAACTATGTTTGGCTAGCCTCTAAAACTAGCCACATTATGTCCTATCACAAGACATAACATTCTTCCCCTTCTAAACGAAAAGAAACAAAAGTCCTAATGTGATGACATGTTCTCAGATGAAACTTTATAACGTGCCCCTCTCCCAAGTGTTCCACATATGAACTCTCTCACAAATGAACCACAAACCCAACTATATAGCCCAATGACTAATTCACACTGCAATATAAACTATGTTCGACCAGCCTCTAATACTAGCCACATTATGTCCTATTAAACATGGTGAAGAAAATGGTCATTAGTCAAGGTCCATAGCATTCGCACAGTCATGATTTGAAGCATGCCATCGACTTTAACATGAGAGGATAAGTCAGGTTGCTTCTTGGGTAGTTTCGCTAGCAAAACTACCATGACAACCTATTCATCAAGATGTTAGTAGGGGGGATGCAAAGAATTAAGGGAAGTTCTAGAGATATCATCGAATTTCCTTGGGCCAGGTAGAGATGTCAAAGGGTTATATCTTGCATGGCTTTCCCCACATTCTCACACACCCAAGAATATTAAGCGAGAGAGGAATATTATGCCATTGAATTTAACATGACCCTATGTGGTGGAGAGAGGAAAATTTGGGTTACACATAATTTCATTTGTTTTCGATTCTTGGAAACGTTAAAAAGTGTGCCTAAAAAGTGCACTAAAGTACAAACCCCCCATTAAAGACGAGTAGAGGGCTTGCCATCTATCCAAAGCCCTACTCATCCATAAACAACCCTACTATATGGACTACAAAATTATCCACATGGACACATCTGACTAGATGTAAATAAAAAATCGCATGTCTTTGTCTTCTTTCCACTTTTTTGGGTAATAAGGTGTGTCCGTTAGGGTGCCATCTCCAAGCCCCTATCATTTTCTTTAGTGACACATGGTGGGGCCCACGCTTAAATGGAGACTTAGTGGGATTGTCATCTCGATACATAGTTTTACATCTTACACATAACTTAGGCTCTTGCAATTAGGTGTTTTTCAAAATAGAAGGGCTAGAAAATGTACGTAAAGGAGCTCATATACATAAAAGTGTGTGTGTGGAGGGAAATGCAGTGCGGGCGAGTTTTGAACTCGAGACCTAGTCACTTAAACAATTACAATCTAGCTTGTCCTATAAGATTTTCCCCCCAAAATCACTAATCTCGCAAAAATGGAGTAGTCCACCTTCTTAGCTTCAATCTCCATGAGTAGGTCTTCAAAGCTTCCTATACTATCACCTTTGGCCTCTTCCTTGGTTGCAATTTCTTGCAGATACTCCAAGATAACCTCCAAGTAGCAGTCATAGATATACTCATGTCCTCAACATGTACTAATCCACATACATCATTATAAAATTGAGCCGTATGAGCATGTCATAGGCTGAAAACTACATGTGAACCAACTGGGCATCATGCCAAACCATTCAATAGTTGAAGATTCAAATGAAGATGTGAAGGCCACCAAAAGTGATGCTATCAAAAATTCCAGCAAGTTGCAAATTTCTCAAAATGCCCACGAGTTACTCAATATCATCAATAATAAGCCCATGCTCATGCATAAAAGCTAAGGGCTTCCATGTAGACTCATCTTCGGGCATCCCTTTTCACTTAATAAGTAATTTTTCATGGTTTGATTTCTTAAAATTTTATGCCTTCTCCCCCAACACTTTTTTGGGAATGTATTATATCTCCCCCTCTTCATCCAAAGGAGGCAAACCTTCCACCACTTGAATATCTTATCACACATACCTCTTGAGGTTGGATACATGAAACACATCATGCATTCTTGTAGTGTTGGGTAATTGAAGTTGGTAGGCTACCTCTCCCACTCTCTTGATGATGATCATAAAAAGCCCATAGTATCTATGTGCCAACTTGTTGCTAAGTCCACCCTTGAGAGATGCAGGTCTTGATTCGAGTAACTTCAAGAAGACGTATTCCTCCCTCATTGAACTCCTCATGCCTCCTATGTACATCGGCATAAGAATTCATCCTATCTTGTGCCTTTTTCTTCATGTTATTCTTGGATTTTGGGATCAACCCTTGCATTCTCTCAATCTCTTCTTTTGCATGAGGATTGACATCATCTTCTTGGAAGACCATTGAAGGCACATGCACCTTATAACCATAAAGAGCTTCAAAGAGTGACATGCCAATGCTTGAATGAGTGACATTATTGTAGAAAAATTCAGCCAAGTAGAGCCATCTATCCCAAGTGGTTTGGGTGTCATGTCAATAATGCCTCAAGTAGGCTCCAACCACTTATTGACTCTCTCCAATTTGCCATCAGTTTGAGGGTGATACTAGGCGGTGCTTGTAGTAAGCTTGGTGCCATACCCAAACAAAATCTTCAAAAAAGAACCCATATACTTTGGATCTATATCACTCAAAATTTGTAGAGGCATCCCATGTAGCTTGAACACATGTTCCCTAAATTGAGTGGCCACTTGAGATGCTGGAAATTGGGTCTTTGTTGGAATAAAATGATAGGGTTTACTGAGTCTATCCACCACCACATAAATGGAATTCCATCCATGCCTTGTAACAAGCAAGTTGGTAGTGCATGGTTATGTGAGTCCATTTATCTTATGAAATAGACAATGGTTGAAGCAATCCACTTGGCTTAGAGTAGAGTCCTTGTTTTGTTGACAAGGTAGGCATTGAGAAACATACTCATATACATCCCTCCATAAACCCTTCCAAAAGCGTTACATCACTTTGTTATAGGTTTTGTAAAGTCCCAAATGTCCCAAAAGTGGAGAAGAATGCATCACTTACAACACTTTCACCTTGTATGATGAGTCCCAAATACACCTTGCCAACGATAACATAGGAGCCCATTGTGCACCTTATATTGAGCAAAATCTTCATTGTTACCTTGCTATAATTTCTGAAAAAGTGGGGCAGCCACATGATCAAGCAAGTATTCCTCTTGTATATTGACGATCCAATCCTTGTACATCTCCGAGATGGATGAAAGAATGCATGCCCACATACGAGAGAAAGCATCAGCCCACATTGTCTTTGCCCATTGTATAAGATATCTTGAAGTCATAACTTCTTTGCTTTGGAGAAAGATTGGGTTGAGACAAAAAATACTTGAGAAACCTATGATCACTTCTCACCTTGAAATGACTCCCATAGATGTAGTGATGCCACTTCTTAATTGCATATATGATGGCTAGCATCTCTTGCTCATAGACGTGCAAATCCCTTTCCTTGTCTCGGTGAGCTTCCTACTCTCATATGCAACCACACCATGCTCTTGGTACAAAACAGCCCCGGTGCCGCTCCCGTCGTGCATGCTCTTGGTACAAAACAACCCTAATTCCACTCCCACATACATGCGCTCTTATGGTAAAAGGGAGGGAAAAATAAGGAGAAACACTAAGATAAGGGCTGAACTAAGTATTTCCTTAAGAAGGCCTCCCTCTTTCTTGAGCCTATTGGTGGGAGGAGCAACAAAAGGGATGCATAATTCTCAATGAACCTTCTATAAAAGGAAGAGAACCTTCTATAAAAGGAAGAGAGCCCCAAGAATCCCCTCAATTGAGTGGTGTTGGTTGGAGTAGGGCACTCTTTGACACATTGCATCTTCTTTGAGTCCACTTTAATGCCACCTTAACTCACAATGTGCCCCAAATGCTCTACTTCATGTTTCATAAAAGAACACTTTCGCTCCTTGGCATACAATTTGTACTTCCTCAAGGCATCAAGACTTGCCTCACATGTAGCAAATGATCCCCTTTTTTCTTGCTACTATAGATGAGGATATCATCAAAAAACACCAATACCCATTTGTAAAGGAAGGGATGAAGCACCTTGTTGATGAGTGCTTGAAAAGTGGCAGGTGTTGTCAGTAGATCATCGTGACGAAGGATGATCACAAATATATGAGCTTCAAGCATGATGGATAGCTTGTAACCCTCAATGGCATTGGATTTTCCAAGCTTTCCAACATTACTTCCAAGCAATTTAAAGAGGAAAATGAATAATTTTAGTTCTATGTGTTGTAACTCATAAAGGATGCTGAAAATCAGGGTGGACAGCCCTTTGACAAGGATATGGCTCAAGTTTTAGAGGAGTATAAAGCTGTATTCTAGCCCCCTAAGTGACTACCAGCAAAGCGGGAAGTGGATCATGTGGTGGACCTTGAGCTAAATGCTAAACCGGTCAATAGACACCCTATATACTCTCTAAGTTTGAGACAGAGGAGGCCAAGAAAGTGTGAGAGCTCATGGTGGACATGGGATTTTTGCAACCAAGCCAATCACCTTTTTCTTCTCCCATTCTATTATTCAAGAAGAAGGATGGCACATATAGGATGGGCAGTGACAATATGGACCTCAACAAGCTTACCACCATCAAGAACCGCTATCCCATACCTAGGATTGATGATCTACTTGATGAGCTTAAGGAAGTCAAGTTCTTTTCTAAGATAGATCTCAAATTAGGGTATCATCAAATAAGAATAAAGGAATGGGGTGAGTTCAAACATTCTCTAAAGATGGATCAACCCAAAAATTATAGCTTATATATAGTGATGTATGTGATCCTACGAGGACATCATCAATCAAGGAATATCTCTACTTTGTGACTTTTATTGATGACTACTCCAAGCACACCTTGGTATATTTGTTGAAACCAAAATTATAGGACTTTACATGCTTTAGACACTTTGTTTCTATGGTTGAAAATGTGTCTACATAGAAATTTGGCACCCTTCCTCTGCAGATCAAGGGGGGGAGTATATGTCAAAGGAGTTTCATGTATATATGGTTGAAAGTGACATAAAACATCAGTACATAGTACCGTACACACCTCAACAAAATGGTATGGATGAGAGGAAGAAGAGATATCTCATGGAGATGGCATTTTATATGGTTGAAGTCTAGGATTTATCTCATGTTTTCTGGTTGGAGGTAGTTATGTGTGCCACTTAGGTGTTAAACACATGCCCCTCCATGGCCTTAAAGGTAATTACCCCTTATGAAGCTTGGAATGGCAAGAAGCCCTCTCTTGCTCATTTTCTTGTTTTGGTTGCCTTGCTTATGCTCTTGTGCCTAAGCAACAATGCAATAAGCTATATGATAAGGTGGTAAAATACATTTGTTTGTGGGATACAACTCAGAAAGCAAAGGTTTAGACTCTACCATCCAACCACAAGGTGAAATTTGTCGAGATGTTTTTGTTGAGAACTAAGTTTAGTCCATGCTTTTATGCAAAAAACAGTAAAATATATACTCACATGACATCTTTGATACACTCCTACCTTTGTATAATGTTGAGTAGATGTGGAGAAGTGGATGATTTGAGGAAAAGAAGGCAGCCATATAGGAATCAAAGAGCATGCAAAAATGCCAGGTGCAGAATAACAAATTAGCTACGTCTTTGCCTAGCAAGACACATGCAGGTTCTCATCATGCATTTTATTCTTTTGTGGATCATGCTCTCATTCCCAGTATATGCAATGAAGAGGAACCAGATTTCCTCTGAGGAAGCATAGGAAAATGATCACATTAGATGCAGGCCATACAAGATGAGTACGACTCAATTCTCAAAATGACACTTGGTATTTAGTAGACTTGCCTTACAGTAAAAAGGCCATTTATACGAAGTGGGTTTACAAGCTTAAGCATAAAGCTGGTGGTAGTATTAAACTGCTACAAGGAAAGGAGATCCCACCTCATACATTAATGACTCACCGCATGATCCCACCTCATGGATCACCACCTCAAGATCCCAAGAGACAGTGATAGCAAGATTGCTCCTAGTGCCAATAGTGGAACTGCAATTAAACAATTCGTGACCCGTCATCTCCAAAGGAACCCTTTCTTTGACCTAGATAACTTGTCATTCGTAAGTGAGGATTCATTAGACCAACCAATGTGGAGAAGTTTTACATGTCTAGCCAAGGCCTAGAGAAACCCCAAGTTCCAAGGACATCAGTCCCTTCCTCGAGTGGCAAAATAGTGACCTTCAATGTAGACACCCACCCTTCCACAAGATTGGATACATTCCATGAAACTTCCACGTCCACTGATGGGTGGTTGATTTGCATCCTTAAATAGATAGTCAATCTAATCATGCACGAATTAGCATATGTGGATGGCAACCACCAAATCTACGAGATTGTGTGATCTAAAGGGGTTGATCCAGAAAATGTGGTTGAGCATTTGGACCCCAAGGTTAGAAGATTCACTGTCTGAGATGGTTTTAGGGTGTACATTAACACATTTAGAAACATTTTTACCACCCCAAAATCCTCATGGGGAGACACTAGTAGTTCATGATGCTAATGCTGAGAAGAGAGAGGATCTCCATGGGTGTCAATTGGGCTGGTTGCCAATCACTAACCCCATAGAGAGAGATTTATTAGATAGACTTGATATTAGATATAGAATTGATCTTCTTGCTTCTAGCCCTGAAATGTGGCTTATGATTACTCAAATGCAAAAGCTTTTGCCTTTTAAGCTATGATGCCAAGACTTGCTAACATTTGAGTGACTTCAAGACATCCACACACTTCTTAGTCAAATGATAAGTCCTTAGACTTCTTGAGATACTTAGCTAAGGCTCCATCTATTTTGAGACAAACCTGTAGGACTTTTAGGGATTCTACACCCTCAAATTGGACCAATCTGAGACCCAGAGGATCTCTTGGAATACCCACGAGTAGTATGGTTGTTCCTTCACCAAGAACTATATTTTAACCAAGATGTGTATTTGTTCCACCTCATGTTCTTGAAATTTTTAAAAACCCTATTGTGGGCCTCCTATCACCCATGTCTCTTTTTGGACCAGTATTCCCTCTAAGAAATGCTAGCTTTTACAGAAGCTATGGGTTAAGATTTGAGAACACGAACAACACCCATAGGTCAAAAGCTTAACAAATTCAAAGATTGATGAATAAGTATGATGGCACACATGATGCACTAGACCAACTGGAAGTTTTTAAGCAAATGTGTGAAGTTTTTGAGCAAATGTGCGTCATGTAGCGAGCCTACCCAAATCTTAGCAATGTTGGTTCTGAACCCTAGACCCTCCTTACAAGGCTACTCATGTTACCTTGAGAAAAATGCTTTTAGGGTGGAATTTTCCAAGGCTAACCCAAGTTGAGTCCCATCCACCAACTAAAGACCAGCTGAACAATGTTAAACAATAAGAAACCAAGTTTATATACGAGAGTACATTCGACACATAAGATACTACTATTTGCATTGTTGAGTCCATGAGAAACCAAGCTAACCTCATTTGATCTCATGGGAGTTTACGAGACCAAAATTTGTATAACTATCTTTACTTGTTGAGCTCAGCAAAACAATAACCTTTAATGAGTGTTGTATAGATACTATTGATTTTGATGACAACATGTATGTCTCTAAAGGGTGTGAGATATGAAAAGCTCCAATTGAAGCCTCTCTTAGAACATCCTCAACAGTAAGAAATCAATTAAGGCCATTGGTGTGATAAAAAAAGGTGAAGGAAAATTGGAAACTCCAAAGAGGGAACTTGGTGCCCCTATTATTGAGGCAATCACACTAAAAATGAGTGTTTATACAGTAGAGAATGGACAGAGTATGGTGTGGCTGTTGCCGAAGATATATTAATCATGATACCCGAAATCGCCGATACAATCCAATAGATCGTGGTATGGATGCTCCCACTTTTCCCACAGTCACCCTAACCTCTTGTACTTCCCGCTCCACTAGGAGACCCTATGTCCCGTATTGCTACTAATCCCCTACTAAGAAGGATCCTTAAATTGCTCGACACACCTTCTCCCATTTTGAAACCTCAACCTACCACCCCTAGTGTGGCACCCATGAGGCATATGGAAGCTGGACCTCTGCTAGTGAGTGTGATGTATTTGGGCTTTCCATATTTCAAGGATGGAATCTTCATCAGGTAGGGGGCGATGTTAACCCCATTTTGGGTTAACTATATGCTCTTCACCACATATGAGAGTAAAGAATACATATGTAACGCTTCATTGAAGCACTGTTGGAGTCCCAAAGTAATCTCTCTCTCTCTCTCTCTCTCTCTCTCTCTCTCTCTCGCTCGCTCATCACTCCTCCCCCATAGAATCCCCTCGTCCCCCCCCTCTTCTTGCATGGTGATGGTGCTCTACACCGCCCCATCAATTTATCACAATGTAGAGTAGAGGACATGATTTTCAATCTCACGCTCATGCAGTTCCTACTATTACTATTTTCACTCTAAAGTTCTTTTACTAATTGGGTATATTTAGGATTCATGGGGTAAGGCCTTTAATTTACTAGTCGTGCACCTTCCATGATAGGGATTGTATGTTTTACTATTTTTAATGGGAATTTATTTATTTCAATATACTTCTAGCAAAAGAGTCTTAGAACTCACACAATATATTCCACAGATCCTTGTCCTCTTCATTATTTATGTCCTTGGCTATGTAGATAATTTTTGGGTCCTCCCCAGGTCCTAGAAGGTTTACCTACTGGGGTCTTGTAAGGGTTACCTCCTTTACCTTAGCTAGACCATCATAGCAAATGTTGAGTTCTCCTTGGGAACTCCTCTTAATTTTTTCAAGAAACATATGTCGTTTGCTAACTATATAGCATTCGAGCCATTTTTAGAACTCATCAATAATGATCGTCATCTTCTTTAAGCTTACCTTCTCATTTTTCTCCTTATTACATTTATAATGGACTAAGTGTGATAGCTTAGAGTTATTACTTGTAGTATGGGTTTATTCTTATTGATGATTTTACCGGAATGGAGATCTTTTGAAGCTTGTTTTACCAATTCAAGAAAAAGGCCTCATGTGCATCTACCATCTCAACTTGCTAAATCCATCTCCGTAGGAATGACACTTGGAACTGTGCATCTACCACTTCAACTTATCAAAGCCATCTCCATACGAATCACACTTGACGTGTGCATATCTACCACTTCAACATATTAAAGCCATCTCCATAGGGATCACACTTGGAACTTTGGTCTCAATGACATATTAAAGCCATCTCCATAGGGATCACACTTGGAACTTTGGTCTCAATGACATTTTAGATTTTGTGGGAGATCTAGGTTGACAATCTTAAGGTTGAGGGTTGTTTTATTGTAGGTTTTATTGACTCAAAGAGCTTTTCTACTCCTTACATACATAACAATGCAATTACCTCTCTTTGGTTTGTCTTGTTTATTAGGTTCTTAAAAATGAGTATCAATGGCTGCAAAAAGATGCATCCAATTCTTAAAGTCATACTTTGGCTCATCATCATGTTCAGGTTCCATGGCCTATTGACACGTTTACTTTACTAAAATTGATATGGCTGTTATGTCACTCTTCGATGTGAAGGCCTCCACTCACGATATTTTTTATGTATCCTTGGGTGAGGTTTGTTGTGAGAGTGCATTTGTTGACCTATTTTATTTACAATTCCACCTCCTTGAACCATGTCGTGATTGTGAGCATGCATGCTCGCACAGTTGCGTCCTACCTTTGTTGGTAGTGTAGAACCTACTTTAGAAGGTATGGGACCGGACTTCTTCAATTCCTTATAGGAGTGACCCCACAACGGCATGTTGATTAGAGTGCTCTCTATTGAATTTGTGGACCCCCATCAAGTGAGGACTGTCCAAGAGCAAGAGGTAGAGCTATTGGTGAGGATGGAACGTTAAGATGCCTTAGCTGTATCATTTTATGAGATTTTATTGCCATGTACTTGTCCCTTTTGGACCTTTGTCATCCAAATGCCATTCTGTAGTGAGGATGCCCTAAGACCTTGGTGAGGATGCCCTAAGATCTCCATCCCACAAGTAGCATATGTGGCCTTTGTGGTGGATGACTGAGCTCCAGATGGGCTTGTCACACATGAAAAGCTAGGTAGACCGTGCAGTGTGATGGACCGGGGCGAAGCTCACGCGAGCGGTCTTATGGTGGAGTGAACCGAGTCAGGATTGAAAGCGTTGTTGCAGGAAAATCTAAGCGGTGGAAGGTGAATTGCAGGAAAGGTTTAGTGGGTCTTGCAGGAGGGTTGAAGGTGGAATGGAGGAAAATTTAAGTGGGGCAGGGGGAGCCAAGATTGTAAAGGTTTGAAGGTGTTTTGCAGGAAAATCGAACTGGTAGGATCAGAGCAGCCATGGCGGGAGGGGTGACCAGGAGAAAAGAAAAAGCAGCAACATCAGCAGGGAGAGGTGATTCATCTCGAACCTCTCCTTCTTCTTTATCTTCTTCTCCTTCTGCAGGCCCTTCTTTGACAATCAAGCACAGGGCGGTCATTGCTTTTGGGCTGCTGTGCCTGTTGCCCTACTTGTGCCTCTTGCTTTTGCTGGACAAGGGCCTGAAGAGAGTCATTTTCATCAATGCTGCAATGAGCCTGGTGGGCCTCCTCTCCACTGTGCTCCTCATCCCTGTGGCCTCCAGATATGTCCTCAAGAGAAAATGACCTCAACAAAAAAGGCTTCCCCTTCGGACTCTTTCTGCGCTCTCCATCTCCAGAGTGTATCACATCATTGACCCTAATCTAACCTTAAAATGCTTGAGAATTTTGTTTGTTATTGAAGTACATGCAGTGGCATTTATCCATGCTAAATAGGGATGGTCATTGCTTTTGTTTCCTCAATATTCTTGATTTTGCACTAATCTTGGGTTGCTGACAGGCCAGAATCAATAGGGCTTGGTATCAGGGATCGTGTATCTGGTCGTGATTATATGACTATGTGACACAAGGCGTCTGCACAGGGGAGGGATGCTTAGAGGAGGTCCATTGTACCACTTGGGGTCCACTTTCACCCACACTTTTTGGACTCTGTATCCTTGATGAGCTTGTAACTTTATAGACGCCTTGGGAGGAGAAGGATCTATTCTAGTAGAGAAATGTAACATGCGGAAGCTGAAGCTCCGGGAGTCTTCTTTCAGCCCTAAACACCATCTTGAACATGTTGATGCAAATTTCACATTGTGAAGTTTTCATCCAAGTTGCGGCGAGTTGATGGTGTTAATTCTTTCTATCTTTAGTGGTGCATAAGCCCTATCAACTTGAAAGGTATATATATATATATACTTCAAATACCAGACAAAGAGCATGTAGATACCAAACAGAGCATGATAACACAACGGAAGAACCATAAACAATATAAAAACACTGCGCTGAGCCGGAACAGCTGGCCCACCGTAGGATCTTCTTTATTCACACAGAAGCTTTTACAAGATACCAAGGTGCGGGTGCAATCAGCACCGGATTTTCCACAAAGCCCAGACAAACTACCAGAGTCAAGGTAGAAACAACACGAAAATGTGCCCCAAAACAGCCACAAAACAGTCTTCAAATCTTCTTCCATAGATATAGATCAGTTTTTTCACATAGCATGTAAGAGACTTTGACCAAGCTCTACTCAAAAGCCAAACCAAATTAAAGCCTCAAATCAGTCTCGAACAATCGCCAAAACTGCCCCTAAACAATCCTTGTATCTGACCCAAGGCAGTCATCTTCATCATAGACCATTCCTCCTGCAAGAAGGGAATCCAGGGAAATAACTCAACAATATGCGACTAGTGTAGAGAGAGAAAAGCATTATATACGACCAACATAGGTAGGAGATGTAGTGCTTCACGGTTGATGTATCTACTACACAGCATAGTTTTTCCATACCGCAACTATACGGCAAACGCATACGAGTATGGAAGTACGAAAAAAGTACGGTTCAGACTCCCAAGAAATTCCATATGTCAGATATCATATGGCACCCTAAATTTAAGGAAAAACATGCTACATATGACACAAAAAACCAAAGAAAATTGAAAGTTGAAACTGCAAAGATTTTGGGATTAGAAAAAACATAAATGATGTAGAGCCAGAATCCTAACTCCAAACCATGGGCCACCAGGTAACATGTTATATAAGTAGGGGCTCGGGAGCGTGGAGTGGGCAAATGCCAAAACCTGTCACCTGGAGCCTGTAGGTTGTGCCATGTGGAGTCTAGACAAACATGAGGAGGTCCAAGCCTCAAGAAACTAAATAAAACATGAGTGGAAGCGATCAAAAACATGGATGATGGAGTGCTCATTGCTCAGTGGGCAAGCCGCAAAACTTGTAGACTGACTCTTGAGTAGCAGTGAGGAAAAACATAAGTAGGAAGTGGACAAAACATAAGTAGAGATTGGAAGAATATTGAGTAGCCCTAAGCCTCTTCAAATCTCCCCTCATCCTCACCATGATCAATGGGCCCCTCATCCTTATGTGCAAACTCCTCCTCCTCCTCCTCTTGCTCCTCCTCATCATCAAACTCATAAGCCTTGGTAGCAACTGAGCATGATGTCCCAACATGGCTAGAGGATGGCTGGCCATCTGTAGAGGGTGGAGCAATCGAAAGAGGCTCCAAAGCCTCATCTGCCTCTGCAATAGCCTCTTGCAAATCTTGCAATGCAATCAAGTGCTCCTCATCTTTTTCTTTGTTAAGCATATCCAATGTGATCTCCATTCTCTCATAGCCTCTTTCTTTGATCTTGGAGATGAGCCTCAAGTTTGTGTATAAAAACAAGCTTCTCCATATGAGAAGGGAGAAGCCTGTTTCTGCTCTTAGTATGAATGAGAGAAAATGTGCTCCAATTTCTTTCACATGGGGAGGCACATGTGCCTTGAGAAAGCACCCTAAGTGCAAGAGCTTGTAATTTGGGTGTGCAAGCCCCAAATGTCTCCCACCATTTCACACCCTCTTGCATTCTTTTCTCATCTTTTGCAATGGGACGAGCAACAGTGCCGCTTTCTTACTTATACTTGTCCAGCTTATCAATGAGATCTCCTTGTAAGGCCAAATCACCCTTAGTGTATTTTTCCAACAATGTCATCCATCCATCATGCACCTCTGAGTCACTATCTTGCTCTTTTCCTTTCCATACAGGGTGCAAGATTAGCCCATAGCGTGCAATGGTGTGTGCATCATTTCCCATCTACCAATGCATAGGTCTTCAATCTCTCATCTTATTGGTCTCAATGCCTTGCATGTTTTGCACTTGCTCTACCATACGATCTGTAAGCTCATACATGAGGCCCATTGTGGCTTCTTCCTTGTCAGCCAAGCGGAGAATCTTCAAAATGGGTGTGCATATCTTGACAATGGTTCTTGCCTCTTGCCAAAAAGATGCAAAGAACACAATGTCTGATTCTTCAATTGCCTGAGGGGTCTTTGATTCCTTCATTTTTACAAATTTATCATCAATCATCAGCTTGTGCATACCTTGCATACATCTCTCATCCAAGAGAGTAACCAACATAATAAAAAACTATGCAAACTGAGTTGTAGAAGGCACGATCTGTAAGCTCATACATGCGGCCCATGGTGGCTCCTTCCCCGTCAGCCAAGCGGAGAATCTTCATAATGGGAGCGCATATCTTGACAATGGTTCTTGTCTCTTGCCAAAAAGATGCAAAGAACACAATGTCTGACACTTCAATTGCCTGAGGGGTCTTTGATGTCTTCATTTTTACAAAATTATCATCAATCATCAGCTTGCGTATACCCTGCATACATCTCTCATCCAAGAGAGTAACCAGCATAATTAAAAATTATGCAAACCAAGTTGCAGAAGGCTTCACCAAGTCCTTGTTGAGTTTTCTAAACAATGCCAACACTGTGGACTTCCTTGTGACAAATGTTACAACTTGAGTTGCTTGGTTTAGCACTTTCGCAACCTAAATTTTTTTGCCAATGTCCTCAAACAAGAGGTCCAAGCAATGGCATGCACATCTAGTGTAGAAAATGGTTGGCCACTCCTGTTCAGCCAATTCCCCGATGCATTATCCATGCATACCTGCACAACATTTGCTGGGCCAATCTCAATGATAATCTGCTTTAAATGTTGGAAAATAAACTCCCTAGACTTGAACTCCCCAGATGTGTCCATAGATTTCAAGAATACAGTGCCATGAATGGAGCATGCAAGAAAATTTATGATTGGCCTGCGCCTAGTGTCCGACCATCCATCAGAAACAATGGTGCATCCATATTTTTTCCATTTCTCGTGCACACCCATGATCTCATGATCAATGCATTTGATCCACTAACTTAGTGGTCTGCAAGCAATGGTAAGATGGAGGCACATAAGAAGGACTGGCATGCCCAATTGCCTTTACCATCTCCAAAAAGTAAGGACTCCTCACTTTCCAATGGGGAATGTCCTCCGCATAAAAGAATCTGTGCACTGCAATGGTTGCTTGCTTTCGTGCTTGTACATTCCATGCATTTGCCAAATCTCCCTTCCCTTTAGACATCTTTCTCTTCTTACATGATGACCCAACATTTGCACTACTGCTGACTTGTGTACTTCCCTGTGCCCATTGATGCAGACCATGCACTATGAGATACATCTCCACCCAAATCATCCATCAAAGCATCCACAAAAGCCTCTCGGGCATGAACACTGCTATGATGTCTGCATGCAACCTCCTGCAAACATCTTTAACCTCTTCTGATACATTTGTGCAAGGCCCCACACCATGGCTAACCAAGCCCAACATGTGTGCCCGAATGCGTAACAGGCCTCCATCCCATTGATGAGGGAAATAATTGCATTTATAGGTGAATTGCCCTTTCCCAAGGGCCTTCACTTGGGTCACATATTGCCACTCTGGACGCTTGGATCGGCCCATCTGTAAAAAGGGCGATTTAGACAGAACTTTGTTAGAGGTTGAAGAGGCCAACATTGGACAGAAAATTGAACATTCAACAAACTTCGGTGACGAGTCTTGACTCTTGAAGTATGTACTATGAAGAGGGCTTAGGGCCTAGGGGGAAGGCAATGGGCACACATAACACAACTACAGTCTATAAGGTTGAAACTTGGAACTTTCAACTTCAAGACTCAAGGAGTCAAGTCTCGACTCTCACGTAACACAACTACAGTCTATAAGGTTGAAACTTGGAACTTTCAACTTCAAGACTCAAGGAGTCAAGTCTCAACTCTCACGAGAGGGGGAGGAGGGGCATAGAGAGAAAAAAGGGGCAGAAAAAAGCACAGTTAATAGGCTACATAGGAGTATAGTACAGTCGTCGGGGAAAAACTTAAAAAACTTGTACATTTTCTTACCTAGCTGTTGCTTCGAACTTCAAAGTTTGCTTTGCTTGGGCGGCTCAACACGGTTGTGTATAGGTGCGCAGCGCAACAACACGGAATGCCACGCACGTCAAATCGGCAGCAAATTTTTTTGGAAACCCCCAATTTTTAGGGCACTATTGAAAGAATGGCTATAAAACAGAAAAACAGCAAATAGATCTTGCAAAGAAGCACATGTGCAAAAGAACTGAAGTAGAAAACTTGTTATCTGCTGAAGTAGAGCACAAGGGCTGCCCGTAGGTGCATACACCCAAAAAATGATGTGCTAATGATGCAAACACAAGCCACCTATATATAGGTTGGACAAGAGCTGGTCGGCCAGTATAAAAACAGTGGGTTGGCCGACTATGCAAAAAATACTAAAATAATGTCTAAAAAATAGACAAAAATAGCAAAAAAATATCTAAAATAAGATGAATGCATGGCCTCATAAATCTAGCCGGATACAGCATGAAATATGCACATATATGCCCAATCTGGAGATGATAATGCCAACACCTCCTCTTCAGCGCCAGATGGGCGGGGACCGAATCTAGCAACATGCTGAAGAAAGACCTCCAAAGAGTCTGAAGAAACAACCTCCTCATAAAAGGCACAAAGCTCGCAAAGATATGGTACATTTGAATACCGAGAAGGTCTTCGGAAGAAGCCACGAGAAGATATCGAAGACGAAACAATAGGATCAATTTGAAGAGAGAAGCCCTCATGAGATGGAACCATAGATGGTACCTCCTCTACATTTGCAACAAGTATCGGGAGACCGAAGTAGACTTCTCTGAAGAAGAAGGAAATGAAACAATCATTGGAACAAACTGATCATCAGTGATAGTAGAAGTTGTCAGGTTCAAAGTAGGGATAGGCTCCAAGATAGTGGAAGATGCCTCCTCTGAAACATAGGAAGGAGAAGCAACTACCAAAGTAGGAAGCTCAAGAATATGTGAGGATATCTCGGCAAAATCATCCACCTGCCCAGTAGAAGAACCACTATCCTCCTCTGAAAGAGACGAGAGAAAATCTATAATAATAGCATTAGCATGAAACAACACAAGAAGGGAAGGGAGATACTCATCCAAAGGGATTAGAGGAACTGATAAGGTCTCTATCAGAAACTCCTGTAAAGAATCCTCTATTACGGATAGGGCACTGACTTCTAAATCAGAAGTCTCCTCTATGACCACTAGGATGCCTGCTCCTGTGAAGATGAAAGAACAGGGGGATCATAGACACCAAGAAAAGCCATCTTAGCATGAGACTTCGTACCCTCCTCTGTCATTGGCAAAGTATCTGAACCATCTGTTCATGGGCGAAGTGTTTGAGCCATCGGAGGAGGACTCCTATTTTGCTTTAGCTTTGCGGGAAGCAGCTTGTCTGGCAAAACATTTGGCCTCAGAATGACCAAGTTGGCCACAGAACTGACAAGATTCCTTCATCCTGGAACCCTTGTTGCTGTTAGAATCGTCGTCGTCAGAAGATGACTTTGTTGTGACTTTCTGCTTGTTGTTGTTGGAGTTCCCTTTTCCGCCTTTGCCTTTGTCCTTGCCCTTGTTAGAGGCAACAAAAGCAGACTCTAACTTGCCTTTTCTGTGAAGCATGCACTTGTCGTGAAGATAACTCACGACTTCCTCAAAAGGGGGAGAGGCTCACGGAAGTAGATGTGATCTTTGAAAGAGTCAAAGGATGATGGCAGCTTACCAAGTAGTTTATGGATCGGGTTGTTGATTGAGCTCCCATACTCCTCAAGCTACCTCTTGATCCTTGTGAATTCCCCAATCTTATCAATGATATTATCTGAGTCACTGATGGTAATCTTCTCAAGATCTACCTCCAACTTAGCAATCTTCACAGAAGATACTCTCCCGAACCTCCTCTGAATCTCATTCCACATCTGACTGGCATCACTCTAGGAAGATATAAATTGTGCCTGGATAGATGGTGTCATACAATGGATGATGATGAGACAGGCCCGTGCATCCAGAACTCCATGAAATGCAGGATCCACCAAGTGAGGAGTGGTGACAGAGGGCCACACACCTGCTCCTTCAAGAAGCAATTGCGTATAAAACGACCAAGTATGGTAGTTGGTAGCAGTCAGCTTCATGGAACCACTCACTTGAGGGGGTGAATAGGATGGCACATGGGAAGGGGTTGGGATGAGGGTTTGTGGGAGGGGAGAAACAAGAGACGTGGTGGTGGTGGGGAATATGCAAGGAAAAAGAAACAGGAATTTGGGAAGAAGGCAGAGAAACAAGAAGTTGGGAAGAAGAAGCCTGTAAATTTGGGGCTTGGGAGCGGGGAGAAGAAAATAGAATCCCCGAGTGAGAAGAATGACTATGACCAAAAGCCATATCTCTGATAATGCAGCAAAATCCTCCTCTTCAACAAAGCTGATCAAAAAATCAGCAAACTCCTCCTCGAAAGCTGAGTGCAGCCAAGAGAAAGGAAGGAGAAGAAGGGATGGGAGGGTGGGAAACCAAAAGGAGAGGTAAGAAATGACTCCCCTAGGTTAAAACCCTGTTGTAGCACCAAAATACGGGGCTGAGATCTGAAAAACGTAGATCTCAGGCTGAAAACACAGCACCTCTGTGGAAAACGCAGGTCCGCAATAGAAAACACAGCTTCTCAAATGCACGTCCACAACAGAAAACGCAACTTCTTTGTAGATGTAGATGTGGAAAACGCAGGTCCTCAATAGAAAACACAGCTCCTCAAACGCAGGTCCACAACAGAAAACACAACTTTTTTGTAGATGTAGATGTGGTGGATCTTTGCCTATAGTAGTAGATGTAGAAAACGCAGGTCCCTTTGTAACAGTGGGCTCTGATACCATGAAAGAATGGCTGTAAAATAGAAAAACAGCAAATAGATCTTGCAAAGAAGCACATGTGCAAAAGAACTAAAGTAGAAAACTTGTTATTTGCCGAAGTAGAGCACGAGGGCTGCCCGAAGGTGCATACAACCAACAGCAGTAGTAGCTGAAAAAATGATGTGCTAATGATGCAAACCCAAGCCACCTATATATAGGTTGGACAAGAGCTGGTCGGCGAGTATAAAAATAGTGGGCTGGCCGACTATGCAAAAAATACTAAAATAATGTCTAAAAATAGACAAAAATAGGAAAAAAATATCTAAAATAAGATGAATGCATGGCCTCATAAATCTGGCCAGATACAGCATGAAATATACGCATATATGCCCAATCTGGAGATGATAATGCCAACAATTGTATGGTTCTCCATTCCGTATGTTGGCGGATGCGCACATGGACAGACGTTCGAAATTCCAGGCGGTCGCGTGGGAAAAAAACTATGCTACACAGCCTGCCCAAGAAAAGAGGGAAAGAGGCTTTAGTACACCTAGACGGCCAGCGCAAGAGAGGAAGCAGAACTGTACGGTTGCCGTACACTGTACGGCCAGAACAAAAGAAAGAAGAGGTTGCCTGACTGCTTGTATCGGTACGGCACCAGAGGGAAAGAGAGGAAACTGTCGCCTGTGTGCTCCTTGATCAGTTTGTTGAGTCAGAGAGAAAAATATTTGCCCGACTGTTGATGAACGAGGCGCCCCCCCAAAAAAGGAAAGCCAGTCCCTTAAGCCAAATTTGCCTTGCTTTTTTCCCTTTTTGCCATAAGTGGCTTTGTTCTCCAAAAATAGCAATTTTTAAAGCTTGCTCCCCAAGCTTGGAGCTAGGTGCCCTCTATTGTCCACAAATACTTGTCTCATAATAAAAATATGTCCACCCCTTTGTTAATAAAGTGTGAAAACATTGTCTCCTTGCTTTAATGATAAAAATCCATAGTACTTTTGTCCAAAGGCCATCTTTCAGGCCAAAACCTCGTCGAGTAATGCTTCTGCTTTCTTCTGTGGAAAAATCCCCGTTTACACCTTGGTTCCATCTAGTGTATAAAACACTGGTTGAGATGGGTGAGGGACCAAATGGTGACATCCCCTCTGTCTTATAAAGTAGTTGTCTGCAACTGTATAAACCTAATACCACTAAGATATCCTTCAAGAATAACACATCCATTGCCAATCCATAATATTTCATAATCCATGCATTAAAGCTATAAATCCAGATCCACGATCCGAAGTCAGATACGGGCACAAGAGCCAACCGTATCAAGAAAGAAATTGTATCCATATCTTGAGTCAATAACTCTGATAATAACCAGACATATGTTAGCAGTCATCTCCCGTCTGTATATTTATACCAGGGCCTCTGTTGTGGGTGTGCCCGCCCGATTTAGGTGTTTTCTCATTTTTCCCCAGTCTCCATATTTTTTCCTATTTTTTCTAGGTGTGGGAGGCTGTCTTGTGGCTCTTGGATTGATCCAGGTGATGGCCGACTTCTCCTTCTACTCCTCCCCTTTCTCTGTAGTAGCTGGCCGACTTGACATGTGTGCTGGCCGACTGACAGAAGTTGGCCGACTGGGGTTATAGAGCAGGTCGGGTGTCTTCTTATTTTGCTGTCGACTGTCTTTGCTATATATAGCAGAGTTATACACCTCTCTCTCTCTCCCTCTCTATTGCTGTGTTCTTCTGTAGTGCACTTGCTTGTGTTTTCAGATTTTGTCTTCATCTCCGCTGCATATTCTGACATGGTATCAGAGCTCTAGGCTCTTGATAGATCTTGGAAAGTGTGTGAGCAAGAGGGGGGCAGTTTTGTTGCTGATTGGTGGACCGTTCGGGAAGAGGAGAAGCAAGAGGACGGCGGGCTGATTTGATGGACCGCCACTTGCAGGTTTAAGTTCTTCATTTTTCCGACCCACACCCACCCTTACACCCCTGCAATGGCAGATTTACTTGAGATGGCTGAGAGGCATGTGAAGATCCCGACACACCCCATGTTCCCAGTGGACCATCAGTTGGACGGGAACAACTACGGCATATGGAAGGTAATGATGGAATCTGTTTTGGAGTCTTACGACCTTGCTGATTTCATTGTTGTTGGGGTTCCACGACCGGAGTTTACGACCTTGCTGATTTCATTGCTGATTTCATTGTTGTTGGGGTTCCACGATCCGAGTTTACGACCGGAGTTAGAGGAAGGGGAGTTACCCTCGATTCGGAGGGAACGTGAGGCACAGCACAATTATGGGATCGTGTCAATGCCAGGGTTCGTTCTTTCATTTTCCTCAATTGCACACTGCAGGTAATCAAGCATATGACACTGGCCAGAGGTATATGGTAGCATTTGGCTTCTCTCTATAACAAGGTATCGCCCATGAAGAGGATCTCCTTGGAGTACAGATGCGGGTGATGAATCTTGCAAAGTCGTTGATGATGCAGGAGCACATCAACAAACTGCAGGCTCTTCAGTAGGAAGTTCTCCAAGCTGGGAAGAAGATATCATACGTTGCTGTCGCATTTGCCCTCTCAGTACTCAGCATTTTACTCTTCTTTGATTACCAGTGGTGGCAGGCTCGGCACCATCACATGGGAGGAGCTTGTGCCCATGGTCTTGGTCCTTGGACCAAGAGGAAAGATTCTCGAACCCTCAATAAGGCGGAGGTTCGGAGGCCTTAACTGGCCAATGGTCGAAAGGCTGTAACAACAAGGGCAAAGGGAAGGCTTCACCGGAGAAGTCCGACGCAGACTGCGAGAAACTGAAGGCAAAGAGGACCTATAATGATTGTGGCAAGAAAGGCCACTATTGGCGGTAGTGTCCCAAGCAGAACAACGAGAAGGGTGCAGAATTCTCAGTAGCAACTGTGAAGACTCCAGCTTTTGTGCACCTGGAGGTGATGGACACCGATGTTTCATTTTCTTCGGGCAGGGAGGAGGTTGGAGGACTCTCCGCTACGGATACTCAAGAGTGGATTCTAGACAGTGGTGCTTCCAGGCACATGACTCCTTCCTGTTCAACTTTATAGGATCTCTGTAGGTATTCTGGTCACATTCTTATTGGGGATACATCCACTATCCCAGTTCACAGTGAGGGCAGGTTAGAGATAGTTCCCGATGGCAGAGGGGGGAAGCATTTCTCCCAGGTGTTGTATGTTCCATCACTTGGTTTTCATCTGTTGCCAGTGCATCAGGTTTGCAAGACTGGCATACAGGTGGAGTTTGATGAGCATTTTGCTGCTCTCCGCCGAGACAAGGCAACAGGCCAGGTAGTTTGGGAAGGCGGAGTGGAGAATGGAGTTTACAAACTTTCAGCACTCTCTTTCCCAGGTCCTCAGTTTTGTGATGAGTGGCAGCCTGGTAATGGCCACTTAAGTGTGGATACACTACAGGTGCAGGCTTTCTCGGACCAGATGGTGGATGGCTTGCCAATTGTTGGCAGCAGTTTGGTAGGAACTTTCCAGTACAGATGTTGGTAGTTCTCGTGTTCGTCAGTCAGAGGAAACTTTACAGCAGGTAACCTATGCTCTCATGTCTCGTAGTATTCGGGACAAAGAAACTCCTATAGATGAGGAAGTTCTTTCCACGGGGACCTATTGGAAAGCCAGGCACGTGACACTTGATTACTTGTAGAAGGAGGTGGATGTTGCACATTCTCTAGGCTTTGTGGTTCTGGATTCAGAGAGGGTGGTTTACAAGTTTCTGAAGGCCTTGAATGGTCTTCAGTACGTTTCTAGGACTTGGCATCCCACCGTCATAGGTGTTGATCCTTGTGAGCAGTATGATGCCTCCTTGACTCGGAAGCAAAATGGTTCATTGATTTGGTTGATGCCATCAAAATATGCAGCGGAGATGATAACCAAATCTGAGACCACTAGAGCAAGTATAGTGCAGAAAATAGACAGCACAAGAGAAGGAGAGAGATAAGCGTGTAACTCTTCTCTATACACAAGATCCCGAAGATGAAAACAAGATACAATAAAGTGGGGAGCCATGGGGCCATTTTATATGGCCCCATATATGCAGTCGGCGTGCAGTAGGGACAGTCGTCGACAGGACAAAATGTCCAGGACCAGTGAATATCACCAGTCGGCCAGCTTCTCAGGGTCGGCCCTCACACGTGTGGAGTTGGCACGAGCGGGACTGCCTGTGATGACGAGTCGGCTAGCATCTGGTATAGCGACAGGTCCAATACTGCCTCCCACATCATGGAAAAATAGGGAAAAATGGGGGAAAAATACGGGGAGTGAGGAAAAATGAGAAAACACCTACAAAGGGGGCGGGCACACCCACAACAGAGGCCCTGGTGTGTGTGATAAAGATAGGAGATGACTTCTAACACCCCCTCTCAGCTCCTTGCTGCTGTGAAATCAACCCTAGCGAGCTAGAGTGCCGCCTGAGCGTAGCTTGAGGTAGAGACTTCGTGATAAAGAGGTCTACCGCATTGTCCTCCGTCGAATAATAAAGTAGCAAGATGTCACCAACCAAGATCTTCTCACGTACAAAGTGATACTGTATCTCTATGTGCTTGGTCCAGGCATGGAAGACCGGGTTGTTCCGAGCAATAGCTATACAACTTTGGTTGTCACACTGGATGACTGTGGGCTCCTTCTGTGGAAACCCAATCTTGCCTAGCAGCCTCCGCAGCCACACAACCTCGCAAGTAGCACCACAAGGAGCCCGATACTCTGCCTTTGTCGAAGATAGGGCAATAGTTGGCTACCTCTCACTGCTCCAAGAAACTGCTCCTGAGCTGAGGGTAAAACTGTAACCTGAAGTAGATCTCCTCGTGTCTGGATCTCCTCCCCAATCTGAGTCACTCTAACCTTGGAGTCGGACTCCATCCCCTCTTGTGTAAAAGAGTCCTAGATCCTTCGTACTCTGCAGATACCGCAAGATCTGCAATCCTACGTCCCAATGAGATTTCAATTGCGTTTGCATAAAAGAGCTCAACAGCCCCACGGAGAAGCTCATGCGAGGCATCAACTGGCTCACAAGGATCATTAACAGTTAACTTTGTATTTGAGTCCATCGACAAAGTAAAAGGCTTGCAGTTCTCCATCCCAAAGGCCTCAAGCAACTCATGAACATACTGCTGTTGAGAGACAAAAACCCCCTCTGGGTCTGCCAGATCTCCAATCCCAAAAAGAAGTGGAGTAAGCTTAGGTCGGTTATCTCAAACTCCTTTGACAAGGCAACCTTTGTCACGCCAATGTGCTCCACATGATCGCTGGTGAGAATGAGATCATCCACATAAAGGATGATAATCGTAACCATGCCGTGTTCCCGAAAGAGATACAGGTTGGGATCTGTAACTGATCTATGAAAACTAGTCCGAACAAAGAAGGAATCAATCTTCTGATTCCAAGCCCTAGGAGCCTGCTTAAGACCATACAAGGCCTTACGTAACCTGTAAACCATCCCTTCTGATCCTGGAACAACAAAGCCTGGAGGTTGCTCAACATACACCTCCTCCTGTAGGTCACCATTAAGGAACGCAGATTTTACATCCATTTGATACACAGGCCACCTCTGAGAAGAAGCAAGGGCTAGAACGGTCCGAATCGTGGTCATCCGTGCTGTCGGTGTGCAAAGGTATCCACGTAGTTGATGCCTGGCCACCGCTGAGCATAACCTTTAGCCACGAGTCTGGCTTTGTGTTTGTCCACCGACCCATCTGACACATATTTGGTCTTAAAGACCCATTTAACACCAATGACTGACCGTTTCGACGGCCTTGGTACCAACTCCCATGTGTTGTTCTTCTTGATGGCATCAAGTTCCACCTGCATGGCTTTCCTCCAAGTATCGTGTGAAAGGGCTTCCTTAATGGAAGTGGGCTCCTTGTCCCGCATAATACGAGACATTAAAGCATAGTTTACCTAAAGAAGCTCCATTGTATTGCTTTTGTTACGGACTCTGTGCAATCTTTGATGGCCGTCCTCTGTGGTCCACTCGGAGGGTATCTCCGTGACACCTGACTCCCGAAGGGTGTCCATCAACCACCTGGGTACTCGAACAGATCGTGGAGCCTCCTGCCGTTGGGGGGGCTCTACTCTAGCTGCGGGCTCAACCTCCTGTAGTACACTGAGTGAGGTTGATCAACTGCAACAATGGTCTGGGAATCATCATCAGACTCGTCTTGATCTCCAAGAATTGGCGGCTCCTCGTCGTCGTCGACAGTGGATACTGGAACATGCTCATCAAAGACCACATCCCCGGCGGCGGCTGACAACAATCTCATTCCTCTCTGGATCATACAATCTGTATCCCTTGGAAAGAGAATTATACCCCACAAATATAAGCTTGCGGGATTTGGAGTCAAGCTTCCCCCTCTGCTTCTTCGGAGTATGTACACACACATCACTCCCAAAAACACGGAAGTGGGAGACATTAGGTTTCCTGCCAAAGTATGCCTCAAACGGAGTCATATTAGGTACTGAAGTCATTGGAGACCGGTTGAGGGTATGGATAACCGAGACATCAGGTTTCCTGCCAAAGTATGCCTCAAACGAAGTCATATTAGGTACTGAAGTCGTTGGAGACCGGTTGAGGGTATGGACAGCCGTTGCCACAGCCTCTCCCCAAAGTGGACGAGGAAGATCACGATGCTCTAGCATGGTCCTCGCCATCTCCACCACAGTCCTGTTTTTGCGTTCTACAACTCCATTCTCTGAAGGCAATCCTGTATTGGCCAGTTCCCTCTTGATGCCATGGTCTACACAAAATCTGAGAAATACATTCGAGGAGAATTCACCCCCTTTGTCAGCCCTGAGAGTCTTTACCTGCAATCTAGACTCTTTTTCCACCATCACGTGCCAATCCTTGAACCGTGCAAAAGCTTGGTCCTTCTGTGAAAGAAAGTAAACCCACGTGAATCTGGTACTACAGTCATTAACAAGCAGCATGAAATAGAGAGATCCTCCCAATGATGGTGTCTGCTGAGGTCCACGCAAGTCAGTGTGAATCAACTCCAATGGTTTTGAAGAACACCTGGAAGCCTGTTTTGAAAAGGATTCCCTGTGCTGCTTACCACGCATGGAAGAATTGGAACGTCCTATGAAAGAAAGTAGACCCACGTGAATCTGGTACTACAGTCATCAACAAGCAGCATGAAATAGAGAGATCCTCCCAATGATGGTGTCTGTTGAGGTCCACACAAGTCAGTGTGAATCAAGTCCAATGGTTTTGAAGCCTGCTTGGAAGCCTGTTTCGAAAAGGATTCCCTGTGTTGCTTACCACGTATGCAAGAACTGGAACGTCCTTGCCTGCTCTGCCAACATCTGGCAAGAACTGGAACGTCCTTGCCTGCTGCCAACATCTGGCAAGCCAACCACCATCTGGTCCCGGAAAGCTCGTCGCAGTGCATCCACATTTAAGTGGCCAAAACGAAAGTGCCACAGATCTCTGACCTGAGAACCTGCCAATGAGGAGAGTGCAGACAGCTTGTAGATACCATTCTCCACACCGCCTTCCCAAACAACCTGGCCAGTCTCACGGTCCCGTAGAGCAACTGAATGCTCCTCAAATTCCATCCAAAAGCCAATCTTGCATACTTTATGCACTGACAGAAGATGAAAACCAAGAGCAGGGACATAAAGAACACGGGAGGCATGCTTGCCCACCTTGCCGTCTCGCGGGAATAATCTCCATCCAACCCTCACTGTGTATCAGAATGGTGGAGTTGTTGCCAATGACAATGCGACCTGGCTGCCGTTTCAGATCCAACAAGAAGTCACGGGATGGAGTCATGTGCCTGGAAGCACCACTGTCAAGAATCCATTCTCGGGTATCCTTTGCGGTAAAGCCAACTGCCTCCTCGCTCGAAGATGATGAAGCATTTGAGTCCATCATCTCTAAGTGCACAAATGCAAGAGTCTTTGCAGCTGAGGCTGAAGAATTAGCATTCTTCCCAGTCCGCTTAGGACACTTCCTCCAATAGTGGCCTTTCTTGCCACAATCATTGGTGTGGCACCAACAAGCTCCCGTCCATATAGCACGAAGCAGGTCACACACGGGTGGCATGAAATTGGTTCCCGTCCATGTGACATAGCACTGGTCACACACGGGTGACACTGATCTGACTCTTGTCCATGTGACACCAAAAGACTGGCCCTTTCACATGGGATAGTGGCCTGGCCCCATGTGAACATGGCACAAATCTGGCCGCTCTATGGAGTGACAGTCTCATAGAAGTGGCTCCATAAATGGAGATGGACCAAACGGTGACATTAGAAATGGAGATGGACCAAATGGTGACATCCCCCTGGGCTTCTAAACAGTTGACCTCAATTGAAAAGCCTCAAGATATGCCTGCAGAAGCTTAGGGTAGTCAGCAAAATAATCCTCATCTACCCACTTTGCATCAATTGGCAAATAATTTTTTAAATTTCACAAGGTATCTCTCCTGGAAAGCTTCCCATGTGGTAACTTTCTCTCCTTGTGAAATATAATCTGCTATGGCTGAAGGGGATGAAGGATCTCCTCAAGCTCATCAATTTCTGGCAGATCTTCTGTGAGACAGGCTCCTCTGTATCTGGCCCCACATACGTCCGCAAAAGACTCACATGAAAAGCATTGTGAATCTTCCAAAGGTTGGGTAAAGCAAGCCTAAAGGACACTTCTTGTCAATCACTTTGAAGGGTCCATAATATCAAGTAGAAAGCTTTGGATATGATCCCTCTCATCCTGGCCTCTTTCAAAGCCTAGCTTTTTGAAATTTCAGCAATACCCAATCTCCTTCCTTGACTTGCATGTCCCTTCTATGCTTGTCAGGAGCCCTTTTATGCTTGTCTTGTGACCTTGCAATGGCTGTCCGCACCTGAGAGAAAAGGCTACATCTAAGTCACGCACATGCTCATCAGCTGCTGCAAAAATCTCATCCTTTGTATGAAGGATGGGTGGCAAGACCATTCTGCCATAAATAATCTCAAACAGGGCCTTTCCCATGGTGGAGGCATGAACTGTGTTGTTGTGTAGGCAAACTCTACAAGTGGAAGATACTTCTCCCACGCAGTCTTTTGATTTGCCACATAACACTTCAACAAATCCAACACGTCTGAATTTGCAGCTTCACTTTGGCCATCCGTTTGGGGGTGATAAGCTGATGAAAACTCAAGTTTAGTGCCCATGTTATCAAATAAAGCCCTCCAGACGAGGCTCGTAGTCCTGGGATCTCTATCCCCAACAATGGATTTAGGCATACCATGATGTTTGAAAATATTAGCAAGAAAAAGCTTTACCATACGATCAACTTTAATGGTTTTCTTAACGGGCAAGAAGTAAGCTTGCTTGCTAAACCTGTCCACAATGGTCCAAATAGCATCATTCCCATGCAGGGATCTAGGCAAATCCATAATGAAGTCCATAGTAATGCTTTCCCATGGCTGCGAGGGAATAGGCAATGGCTGAAGCAAACCTCGAGGCTTTTGCCTATCAAATTTCACCTTTTGGCAAAAAGTAAGACATGCGCGTACATACGCCTCAATGTCTTTACGCATGCTTGGCCAAAAGAAATCTCTCTCAATTATACGTGTGTAGTAGGCATGATACCTCTATGACCAGCATAGGGTGGAGTGTGACATTCCTCCATAACATTTGGACGCATATCCTTCACCACACATAAGTAGTTATCCTTCATAAGATAACCCTCTTTGATCACATAAGAGACATGTGAGTGACCAGCCATCAAATCAGTCCTTATATGGCAAAAATCAGCATCCAAATGATACAAATCTCGCATGGCAGATAAGTCCCCATGAGAGGCCACTGAAACTGTAGCCACATAAGGCCACTGAAACTGCAGCCACATAAGGCCTTCTAGATAATGCATCTGCCATTACATTTTTCTTTCCCGAAGTATGTACAATCTGAAAATGAAACATGGAAAGAAAGTTTGCCATTCTCATCTACTTGCTTTGTTTGAGATAGAAAATATCTCAAGCTTTGATGATCTGTCTTGACTATAAATTCAGCCCCAAGAAGATAATGTTTCCATATCTTTAAGGCATGAATTACAGCCAAGAGCTCTTTCTCATAGATATCCATATGAAGCTCGGCATCATGCAATCAACGGCTCTCATATGCAACTGCATGACCTTCTTGATTTAGGACAGCCCCTATACAATTCCCACATGCATCACATTCCACCATGAATGGCTTTTGCAAGTTGGGAACAATCAATACGGGTACACATATGATAGCATTCTTGAGTTGCAAGAAGGCATCCTGCTCCTTAAAAAGTGGCTTTCTTCTTTGTGAGATCATGTAGAGGTGTGGCAATCATACCAAAATGCCTTATGAAGCGCCTGTAATATGAACATAACCCCAGAAAGCTACGTACCTGATGTACATTTTGCAACTTTAGCCAATTTTGAATGGTTTCATGGCAAGATCCATTCTTACACCATCCTTGGATACAATGTGGCCCAAATATTGTATCTCTGAAAGAAAGAACTCACTTTTTTGGCATTAATGAAGAGTTTATGCTTCCACAACTCTTCAAATACTGTAGCCAAATGAGTCCTATGCTCTTGCTCATTCTTGGAGGAAACCAAGATGTCATCAAAGAATACACCTGTGAATTTTTTATGGTGTCGGAATATCCTATCCATCATATGATTGAATGTGGCTGGGGCATTGGTGAGACCAAAGGCATCACTAAAAATTCATACAATCCAAAGGCTGTCCTGAATGCAGTTTTGTGGACATCCTCTGGCACCACTCGTATCTGGTGATAACCACTCTTCAAATCAATACGGCTAAAACAAGCTGAGCCATCAAGCTTATCCAAGATGTCATCAGTGCGCAGGATTGGAAATTTGTTCTTGATGGTGAGCTTATTTAGAGCTCTATAATCCACACATGCGGAATGACCCATCTTTCTTTTGTACCAGAAGCACGGGAGAGCAAAAAGGTGAGGAGCTTGGCTGAACCAAACCTTTCTCCAAAAGCTCATTAACTTGCTTCTTCATAATCTCTTCTTGTTGTGCGGCACTCACACGATATGCGGGTTTGTTAGGTGGAGAACTACTTGGCACAAGACCTATGCCATGATCCTTGGGCCTTTGAGGAGGTAGTTCACCTGGCAATGTATCAGCAAAACAATCTTTGTATGCATGAAGAAAATTCAACCTATCCTGAGTCAAAACATCCACATTTTCATGACTCGGTTCAATGTTATCATGAACAAAACCAAAGTACGTAGAAAGACTCTTTTTCATTGCTTTATTAATCTGGATGTGAGATACAACTGGGATAGAATCTCCTTCCTTGCCAGCATCAATAACATGCGTGCGGCCTTTATGCATAAAGGAGATTCTGTTTGTCTTGTACTCTTTGTGGGGCTCAAGCCTATGATGCCATGGCTTGCCAAGCAATACATCACATCCATTAAGTGGGGCAACTAAGAAATGCTCATGATCAGATAACCTTGAATATGTATGCGCAACTTCCCAATAAGTGGGGTAACCTATACCTCTTTACCAACAACAAAGGTAGCTTCTGCTTCAATTTGAGGCCCCATGTCCTCAACCTCAATGCCCAAGGCGGCTGCCATCTGAGTAGAGATAAAGTTATCTATTGCACAATCATCAAACATAAATAGAGCGGGTTGATCCTTGATTTGACCCCATGCTTTGCATACCATTCTCTTTTACCATCATGCTTCGTGACTGCATGCACATTTTCCTTGGGTTGCTTGTCCTCGTGCTTTTGTTTGTGGTTGGGGCATTGTCTAAACATATGCTCTTTACTGCCACAAGAAAAGCATTTCCCCTCCTTTGCATATTGCTCCCTTTGCTCGAGAGTCAAGCCAAATTTATTCTTCTTTGGCCCATGATCCTTGGATGTGGTATTTTATTGTGAGCATATTGAATATCCCACTATAGCCCCAGAAGAGATCAAAGACCTCCATGAGTTCATGAAAACTATGAAACCTCCCCAGCCTCCACCCAATTCAGGGGAAGGTCAAGAGGATAATCCACGATCCTC